>NC_037679.1:27332054-27662770 GCF_003255815.1 Theropithecus gelada | reverse complement strand
ATCTCAACCAAAACGTTACACATGTGAAACGATCACTAACAGGCAAAAATACTAAACCTGTATATTTGGTATTGCAAATACACTTATGCATGAGCAAGCAAGGGATTCACAGTGAGAATCTACAGCTGCAGAAGCCTGAAAATGATTTACAAAAATTGTTAAATCATTAAAAAATTGTTTGAAAATATACACTTCTTGTTGTAGACCCCCACTGTACACACGACTATAAACATTGTTCCCTATGTAAACAAAAAAAGGAAACATATAATAAGAGATTTGAAAAGTCTGGACATTTCCTTCCCAACAGATATTAAAGGCAACGTCTTTAATCTAAGACATTATACTGAAAGGACTATCATATTTTAAAGACAAGATCACTGTCTCCACAGGTTTTTTAAAAATTAAAAAAACTATATAGCTGTGTTAATCAAAGCGCTTATTTTGTACAATAATAATGACCTTGAATTTCTTAAAAAAAATTACAATAAGCTACAAGTATCAAAGAAGCGAAGTTATCTGGAGTAGTCTATATAGGAGCTCTTTGGACTTTCTTTTATTATGCTAAAATAGTGGTGCTTTTAGGATTTACATTATTGTACTCTCCAATACAAAGTATGGGGCATGTTAAAGTATACAGTACACCATTTTCATACATGTACAACATTGGTGGATGAAGAATGTCTCTTAGCAGTAATACTGGATGTAGCCTCTGGTTTTACCAGCTGCGTACTCTAGGACTATTATATAAGTAAAAATCTCTCTTGTGATACTGGAAAGTGATTAGAATGTGCAAACTGATATAGTAGCTTTCATCCGCCTCTTAAAGGGTACCACCACAGGAAAGTCCATTTAAGATGTTGGTAGGTTTAACAAAGTTGGAATGCTGGCACTGTTGAATTGGGCAACAGTTCTTCAGACCTGTCAAAAGGGAAAGAATTAATTAAAAACATGGGCTGGAAAAAGTAAAGACCCAAAAGGAAACAGTTAAGAAAACAAGTCTTAAAAGTGTTAGAAATGAATATAATCTAGGTTCTTGTTCTAGGCATTACATTAGTGGCAACGTACCACAACTAATGGCAAACCTTTTCATCTTTTCATTCCAAAAAGATGAAGTCTATTCTGTTGCCCTCTTGAAAGTCAGTTAAATGAAAATCTTAGGAACAGAAAGGGAAAGTACCTTTGTGCACATTTTTGTGCATTACCTTCCAAGGATTAAAAAGGAAAAAATCACATTAAAATTGTTAGTCAAGTCAACCTTACTAGAATTAGGATTAAAAAGTCGGATAGCAATATTAACAAAATGGGTGATCCTGTGTTTACACAATTGTAGTGTAATCCCAGAATTACATCATAAGTATAGAATGCACATCTAACCATTTTTTTTCTAGTATCAGATAATCAAGTTCTTCCTTACTCTTTCAATAAGAGTGGCTAAAAAGCTCGTTCAGAGAAGCAGACAAGTAGAATTTATTTCATGATGGTGTTTTACAGATTTACAATCACGTTATATACTTTCTAAATTCCACATTTAAACATTCTATTAAGACTGATGTCAGAAAAAGTTGGTATTATACTAAAATCACATGTAAAGTTTTTTAAAAAGTAAACTTAGAACTGTTAAATATGTACTTTGAATAATTTTCTACATACATGCCTGCACTAAAAAAATGTTTCCTATTTTATTTTCCTGGTGATCAGACTTGTTACAAGCTCCGAAGAGTTGTTAATATAGATGTGTCTGCTGAAATAATTTTCACAAATGCCTAGAACTTTAGGTCCTCATTCTGAGTCTGAATGAGGTTTGCAATCAAGTTTTCTAAATCCTAGCAGACTTGCAAATTAAAAAAGACAGATGGAAGTGTGTGAGCTCAAGCACATGTGTGCTGCTAAGAATGGGCATGTGGTCAGGAATTACAGGATATCAGAATGAGATGATATATCACTAAACAGAAAGCCCTAGATGGAAGGTGGGAATAAAAACTCTAAAAAGATGGAGAATCAAAGTGCTATGCCAGCACTGAGTCAATTAACATAGGAAGAAACAAGAGTCAGGAATATCAAAGGTTCTTAAGAATAAACAAACAGTTTAACAACAGTTTAATGACAGGTGAAGAGGAAACCATTATCATTGGCAAACAGCAGCTAACAGTTGAGTGTTAAGTATGTGCCAGGCAATGAGAGAGATCTGTGCAGCAAACCCCCATGGTACACGTTTACCTATGTAACAAACCTGCACATCCTGCACATGTACCCTGGAACTTAAAAGTTGAACAGGAAAAAAAAAGTGACTGGCGCATGATGAACATCTCAGGGGTGGGGGTGGGGTGCGCGTGTGTGTGCGTGTTTTAAATTAGGGATGGGGTTGGCTGGGCTTGGTGGCACATGCCTGTAATCCCAGCTACTCGGGAGGCTGAGGCAGGAGAATTGCTTGAACCCAGGAGGCGAAGGTTGCAGTGAGCTGAGATTGCACCACTGCACTCCAGCATGGCGACAGAGCAAGACTCTGTCTCAAAAATAAATAAATACATATAAATAAATAAATAAATAAATTAGGGATGGGGTCTAGCTATGTTGCCCAAACTGATCTTCGACTCCTTGCCTCTAGCAATCCTGCCTCAGCCTCCCAAAGTTCTAGGAATATAGGCATGAACCGCTGTACTTGGCCATGTTAGGGGTTTTTATTAGCAACACTACCCTGTATTTATTTTAATACAGAATTTATCATGTTTTGCAATTAACTGTCTTTCTCGTTCAGTATACCTGAATTAGCTTAAAGTAATTAAGAGTCAAGGAGAGAAGGCTGGTCTTGTTCACCACTGTATTGCCAGCACCAACCAGTATACAGAATGAACTTATTTAGAATATTCACTTAGTCAGGTGTGGTGGCCCAGCACTTTGGGAGGCCAAGGTGGGTGGATCACTTGAGGTCAGGAGTTCAAGACTAGCCTGACCAACACGGAGAAACCCCGTCTCTACTAAAAATACAAAAATTAGCCAGGCATGGTGGCACATGCCTGTGATCCCAGCTACTCGGGAGGCTGAGGCAGAAGAATTGCTTGAACCTGTGAGGCGGAGGTTGCAGTGAGCTGAGACTGCGCCACTGCACTCCAGCCTGGGTGACAGAGCGAAACTCCATCTCAAAAACAAAAAGAATACTTTACTCATGATGATAGGTAAATATTTTAATAAGATAGCATACAACTCATGGATATCTTATAAAAATAAACCATTTATTTTTCAGAACCAACAAAAAGAATTCTATACTTGCTTTCATGACAGAGTGCCCTTAATAAGGTTGAGTGATTAAAAGTTAGAGGAAAGATAAATGAACATACCTGGCTCAGAGCTACAATGCATTTAGTATATTAAAGCAGCTGACATGATGACTTTTTGCGAGCCTTCCCAGGCACTGGAGTTTTTCTGTTAATTTGCCGCACTAGGTCATAAAAGATCTGCAAATACATTAATTTGTTTTAATTTACAGGAGGAACACCTCCCCCCGCAAAAATAAAAAAGTAAATTGAAAAAACAGAAATTTCCATGGATATAAATTAATCCCCAGAATTGTTCAGCTAAGGAATGAGAATAAAATCAGGTGTTATAACTGCCAAGCTCAAATTTTTTGGGGAGTGTTAATATTGTGCTCCTTAAAATACTTAATTGAAGGAGTTGCAGAGACCTTAACTTAGTTCAATTAGAACATTTACCATCACACAAAGAAAAACTCCTTTTAAAAACTGTTAAGTTTTTGCTCTATAACATGACTTGGAGCCTTTCAAGAACCATGCATGCCTTTTGGCATTTTAGTCTCTATTTTTTTCATAACATCCTTCATATACCTGAAGTCTTAATCTGTCTTCCCTATCCCTGTATTTTCTGTCCAGTCTTCCTTTTTCATGGTACATATCAATGTACAAGTATTTAATAGAGACTGAAATAGTATTGTTGTTTATTTACTACACGGATACATTTAACATAAGAGGTTTTTTTTTTTTTTTTGTCCTGTAACATCATTATGTACCCTGAGTACATATTAAGTTGGGGTTAAGACATTTTCTGTTCATCTTCAATGTTGTACTTCAAATAAAGAGTCACTGTAAGTATATTTGACCATACCTCATTAACATTTATTTTTGATTTTGCAGAAGATTCTAAGAATGCACAGTTGTTCCATTGTCTTGCTAGATTTTGACCTTGTTCCTTTCCTACAACTCTTTCATCTTCTAAGTCACACTTATTACCAACAAGAATCATCGGAACCTAAAAATACATTTGTGAGAGTAAAAACAAGTAAGTAAATATGCTATATGAATTGAAATAAAAAGAATCCTAAGAGTCAAATCTAAGAATTACTTTTCATATAATGCCACAGAAAAAAATAATGTATAATAAAATTTACAGCCTTAATAATTTAATCTGTAACATAAACATAAGTATTAACTTTGATGTCAATTATCTCCACTGCCTTCTCTTTTCATGGAGATGTCAAACAATAACTCCAAAGGGAAGAAACGAGAGAAAGAAAGAAAACTCTCATATGTTAAGTAAAAAGAACACAACCTAGTCAATGTAGACATAAATAAGACACTTTTACATAAAATTTTGAGAAAACAAGCTATGATCCTGTTATGAGAGATGGGGGAAAAAACCTTAAAATTGTATCATAATGAACTTATAACTAATTATACTAAGCAAAACATAAACTTTTTAAAAAGGAAGTACAAAACGGTGTTATTGTGAAAATGTAATATATTTCAGCATTTTAAAATGTTTCTCTAAAGGGTGTGAATCAACTTCAAGTTTTCTGGATTCCTGACGTGCATTTATTAAACTCAGCATTCTCAGTTGCACAACACGAAAAGGAGAAATTTGGAAGGCCCCCAAAGCAGAATTTTTAATTTCTCAAAGTCTTGTATTAAAAAACCCAATCAAGGCCGGGCACAGTGGCTCACGCTTGTAATCCCAGCACTCTGGGAGGCCGAGGCAGGTGGATCACCTGAGGTCAGGAGCTGGAGACCAGCCTGGCCAACAGGGCGAAACCCTGTCTCTACTAAAAATACAAAAATTAGCCGGGTGTGGTAACACATGTCTGTAATCCCAGCTACTTGGGAGGCTGACACAAAAGAATTGCTTGAACTTGGGTGGCAGAGGTTGCAGTGAGCCGAGGTCGTGCCATTGCACTCCAGCCTGGGCAATGGGGCAAGACTCCGTCTCAAAACCAAAAACCCCAAAAAACCACTCAAACTTAATTTACTAAAAATCAAGACCACTTATTAAATGGATTTACAAATTAAAAAATGTTCCCTGAGGTTGCTGTAATTATGTAGGGTCCCCCCAAATTCCCTTGTTTCAGAAGTCCAGAAAATAACAGTATTTACCATGGGTGTCTCCCAGCTCTCACAATATTTGCTATAATTAAACTGCAGTACAACGAGTCTTATTTATTTTGAGACAGGGTCTCACTCTGTCACCCTGGTTGGAGTGCAGTGATGTGATCTGGGCACACTGCCAACCTCTACCTCCCAGGCTTAAGCAATTGTTCCACCTCAGCCTCCCAAGTAGCTGGGACCACAGGCACGCGCCACCACGCCGGCTTTTTTTTTTTTAATTTCTGGTAGAGGTGGGGTTTTGCTGTGTTGCCCAGGGAGGTCTTGAACTCCTGAGCTCAGGGGATCTACCTGCCTTTGCCTCCCAAAGTGCTGGGATTAGAGGTGTGAGCTACCATGCCCAACCTAGTTCTTACGGTATCCAGATCAGCATCACCAACACCACCTCGAAACTTGTTAAAAATGCAAATTCTTGGACCCTACTGCTGACCTACTGAATCAGAAGTTCTGAGATCTCAGCCCAGCGATCTATGTTTTAACTGGTCCTACAGGTGAATCAGAATCAATTTTGAGAACCACTGCTGTATTTAGTGTGATGAGGAACTAAACTCCATTATGGTAGACTCTGAAGGGGCACCTAAATTAATAATGTTAGAATCTAATGTATTTGTTGCCTTTTCTTTTTTCTTTTTTCTTTTTTTTGAGACGGAGTCTGGCTCTGTCGCCCAGGCTGGAGTGCAGTGGCCGGATCTCAGCTCACCGCAAGCTCCACCTCCCAGGTCTACGCCATTCTCCTGCCTCAGCCTCCCGAGTTGTTGGGACTACAGGCACCCGCCACCTCGCCCGGCTAGTTTTTTGTATTTTTTTTTAGTAGAGACAGGGTTTTACCGTGTTAGCCAGGCTGGTCTCGATCTCCTGACCTCGTGATCCGCCTGTCTCAGCCTCCCAAAGTGCTGGGATTACAGGCTTGAGCCACCGCGCCCGGCGCCTTTCTTTAAAAATTGTTATTATTATTATTGTCTGGGCACAGTGGCTCATGCCTGTAATCCCAGCACTTTGGGAAGCCGAGGTGGGTGGATCACCTGAGGTCAGGAGACCATCCTGACCAACATGGTGAAACCCCGTCTCTACCAAAAACACAAAAATTAGCCAGGTATAGTGGCATGCGCCTTCGTCCCAGCTACTCAGGAGGCTGAGGCAGGAGAACTGCTTGAACCCAGTAAGGTGGATGATGCAGTGAGCCCAGACTGCGCCACTGCACTCCAGCCTGGTGACAGAGTGACACTCCAGCCTGGAGACAGAGTGAAACTCTGTCTCATAAAATAAAAATAAAAAAAAAGGCCAGAGGCAGTGGATCATGTCTGTAATCCCAGCACTTTGGGAGGCTGAGGCGGGTGGATCACAAGGTCAGGAGATCGAGACCATCCTGGCTAACATGGTGAAACCCCACCTCTACTAAAAATACAAAAAATTAGCTGGGCATGGTGGCGGGCACCTGTAGTCCCAACCACCCTGGGAGGCTGCGGCAGCAGAATGGCGGGAACTCGGGAGGCGGAGCTATCGGGCCACCGCACTCCAGCCTGGGCGACAGAGCGAGACTGTGTCTCAAAGAAAAAAAAAAAGAAGGAAGGGTATAACATTTAATTTTCACAGGATAATGGCAAATGAGGAAATTTCTCACTTTCCACATGATATATATTTGAAAACATGTATGGGTATTTTTGCCTTTCAAGGAAAAAGTATAAAAAAACCAACACCCCCCTCCCCACCAAAATACATGAGCTTTAAAATGAATTTAAATTTAGACTTATACAATTATAATCAGAGTTTTGAAATAAAATATATTTATTAGGAAGTCAGCTTACATCATCAGTGTCTTTAACTCGAAGAATCTGTTCTCTCAGGTCTTGTAAATCGTTAAATGTGGACTGTGCTGTGATGGAATAAACTAATGCAAATCCTTGTCCATTTTTCATGTACAAATCCCTCATTGCTGTAAATTGTTCCTACAATAGAAAGAAAGGAACGTTAAAAAACAAGAATGTTTTGACAGTTATTTTTACAATTTCTAAGTCTATAATTATAGCTCAATGAATATTGTAGTATTATGTAACTTTGTTAAAATTACAATCTATGACAAGATACTATTTGAAAAACTGGCATTTTAGTTCCTTTTTTTTGAGACAGAGTCTTGCTCTGTCACCAGGCTGGAGTGCAGTGGCGCGATCTCAGCTCACTGTAACCTCTGCCTCCCGGGTTCAAGTGATTCCTCTGCCTCAGCCTCTAGAGTAGCTGGGACTATAGGCGGGTGCCACCACGCCCGGCTATTGTATTTTGGTAGAGATGGGGTTTCACCATGTTGGCCAGGATGGTCTCCATCTCCTGACCTCGTGATCTGCCCATCTCAGCCTCCCAAAGTGCTAGGATTTACAGGCGTGAGCCATCACACCTGGCCAGAAATAGGTTTCTTATTTAAAAATCATACACCAAAGTAGATTTATATATAAAAAATATACTCAAGTGGAACAGAAATATCCCGTCCCCAAAAGTTACTAAAGGCAGCTTTTAAAATACATCATAATGTGTAAGAGCACCTCAACTGTATCAGCCAAGTTAATCTATACAGCTATGACTCAAATGCTGTAGTTCTGTAGGGCTCCATCAGCATGATCTACACCATCCCATTTTCCCATACTACTTTTTCTTCGCTAGACTGAGAGCATTCGAAGGTAAGAACACAGTGCCTGACATGTATCAGGTATTCAAACATTAGCTGAATGAATACCATACACCAAGAACAAATCTTCCCTTCCTCTTCACATACCTACAAATCTAGTTTGTCTATAAATACCTGGAAGAAGAACAGATACCAATCAAAATATTTCTTTTTCTTTTGAGATGGAGACTCGCTCTGTCACCCAAGCTGGAGTGCAGTGGTGCGTTATCAGCTCACTGCAACCTCTAACTCCAAGGTTCAAGCGATTCTCCTGCCTCAGCCTCCTGAGTAGCTGGGACTACAGGTGCCTGTCACTGCATCTGGCTAATTTTTGTATTTTAATAGAGACGGGGTTTCACCATGTTGGCCAGGCTGGTCTTGGAACTCCTGACCTCAGGCGATCCGCCCACTTTGGCCTCCCAAAGTGCTGGGATTACAAGACGTGAGTCATCGCACCCAGCCTCAATCAAAATATTTCACACAGCTGCTGAGGAATGAATGTATGCCTGTATTATTTGAAATATGGTAATATATTGTTTTAAAAGTACTAGTGAGACTGAAAATTTTCCTTCTAACACATTTTCTAAACTTTTAAATGACCCACTGCAATTACAAAAAGTGCAATATACTTTTTTTTGTTTTGTTTTTGAGACGGAGTCTTGCTTTGTTGCCCAGGCTGGACTGCAGTGGCGCGATCTTGGCTTACTGCAACCTCCGCCTCCTGGGTTCAAGCTATTCTCCTGCCTCAGCCTCCCGAGTAACTGGGATTACAGGTGTGTACCACCACACTCGGCTAATTTTTTTATATTTTTAGTAGATATGGGGTTTCACTGTGTTGGCCAGGCTGGTCTCGAACTCCTCACCTTAAGTGATCCACCCACCTTGGCCTCCCAAAGTGCTGGGATTACAGGCGTGAGCTACTGCGCCCGGCCAATATAAAACTAAGAATTCAACAGAACAACAACAACAAAAAGATTTAAAGTTTAGCAACCAGTACTCTTATTTTTTTTTTTGAGACAGTCTTGCTCTGTCACCCAGGCTGGAGTGTAGTGGCACAGTCTCCACAGTCTTAGCTCACTGCAACCTCTGTCTCCTGGGTTCAAGAGATTCTCCTGCCTCAGCCTCCTGAGTAGCTGGGATTACAGGCATGTTCCACCATGCCCGGCTAATTTTTATATTTTTAGTAAAGACGGGGTTTAGCCATGTTGGCCAGGCTGGTCTCGAACTCCTGACCTCAAGTGATCTGGCAACCTTGGCATCCCAAAGTGCTGGGATCAGAGGTGTGAGCCACTACGACCAGCTGCAAGCAGTACTTTTAAATAAGCTTAACTAATATTTGTCTATAGAGTACTAGCATTTATGAAGTCAATACTGTACAAACGGTGCATATACTTTGATATTTAGTTTTACCTACCGTTCCTGCAGTATCCAAGATTTCAAGCATACACTGTTGTGCATCTACTTCAACTTGCTGGTAGAAAAATTAAAATACATGTTCATTTTTTAAATGTAAGACTACCTTAATATACACAAAAAAGCTAATGTATCAAAAATAAGATACACAGATTATAACAACTTTACAAATTAGTATCAAGCAATACTTCAACAAAGCAGGAGGAAAAATAACTAAGTAATCAAGATTCAAAGACCCCCAAATTGTAATCGGGTTCAAAAGCCATATGTTCTCAAGTCAACACAGGGAAACCTACAAGATCCAGTCTCAATATGATCTCTCAGCACTTAATTCTAGAGAAAAAATAGTTTCAAAATAGCTCAAATAAATAAACAAAACCAGCAATAGTTCCAACAATATCATAAGTAATCTATCTCAATTCTCCCATGATACTTTCGATATACCTCATTTCTCTAGGTAACTATATGCCCTCACCATACTGGAACAAGATTTCTGGTATTAAGGAAGCAGAGCCACAGCTATTAAATAAATTGCACATATATCCCTGTTACCCCTTTCCATCTAATATTTCCTAGGGAAAAATAGGTATTTAGAATTAGATATAGAAAGAAAAGAGTATTACTGTCTCACAGCTGGGGTGCAAAAAAGTTTCCAGTTTTTTTGGTAGACTGTGGACATGGAGGGAGGAACGGAAACACAGTATTTGTACAACAGCAGGGCCAGGTTAGTTGCTTCATAAAAGCTGGGAAATACCTCTTTCCCTACTATGTTAAAAATGTCTACACATTGTTTTATTGTCACATAATGTTAGTGGTCACAGGAATTCACCTTACTATAGGCTGAGCATTCCTAATCTAAAAATTCAAAAATTGCAATGTTCCAAATCCAAAACTTTTTGAGCCATGTGTGGAACATCATGCTACAAGTGGAAAATTCCACACATGAGCTCATGTGACCAGTCACAGTCAAAATGCAGCCAAAACTTTGCTTCATGCATAAGAATATTAAAAATATTACACAAGATTATGTGTATAAGGTGTATATGAAACCATGAATTGTTTAGACATGGGTCCCATTCTATTTCATTATGTATATACAAATATTTTAAAATCAGAAAATAATCTGAAATCTGAAAACACTTCTGGTCCCAGGTATTTTGGATAAGGGATATTCAACCCATATTGTGAGTGGTGGCACTTTCTCAAGAGGTTAGTAAGTAGAAAGCTTAGGAAGACTTGTGTCCACCAATTTCTAGGTTAAAAAGAAGGGAGCTTGAGAGTAATCAGTCTTGCTAGGTAGGGGATAGGAAGTAACATGGGGCTACTACTTGAAATGGATGGCATGCTTTAAAGTTTGCGTGTCAAATTACAACTTTAGGGTCAGGATAAACTTAAAATTCTGTGAATATGTGAGAGTATGAGGGTTTATGATCCTCTTAAACTGGTAAATATGCAATGCCAGAAAGTAATTGTAAACTTTTCCCACTAATTTTATAAATTAACTCTGCCTCCATCCTACTTTGTACAAAACATTCAATAATTATACAGCTAAAATATTTATATTAAAATCAAAAGCAAAAGGCCTTCCAAAGTAATATATACCTTTCTATAAGAATCTTCTATCGTAGGATCATATTTTTCTACAAAAATTCCTTGAACAAACTGTACAGTCTGAAAAAAAAATTAAGAAACCATTATACTTCTAAAGAAAAGAGTACATTCAATCTTTAAATTGTAAACTGATTTCACACAGGGAGTTACACCATCGGTGAAAAAAACCACAGCCAATACTACATTTGAATGTATATATTTGGTAAGAAAATTACCTCAGAAAGCTGTTTTCTTTATTATTTTTAAATAAATAATCACTATGCTCCTTATTGGGTAATTCTAAATTTAGAGATCATATATTTAAAAATTTTAAATGTCTCTTGTTTCAGTCTTTTATTCTTTCATTTTTTTTCTTTGAGACAGAGTCTTGCTCTGTCTCCCACGCTGGAGTGCAGTGACACAATCTTGGCTCACTGCAACCTCCGCCTCCTGGGTTCAGGCCATTCTCCCACATCAGCCTCCCAAGTAGCTGGGATTATAGGCATGCACCACCACATCTGGCTAATTTTTGTATTTTTAGTAGAGATGGGGTTTCACTATATTGGCCAGGCTGCTTTAGAACTCCTGACCTCAGGTGATCTGCCCGCCTCGGCCTCCGAAAGTGTTGGGATTACAGGTGTGAGCCACCGTGCCGGTGTTGTTTCAGTCTTAAGAGCTTAAATTTGAATTTTAAATTAGAAATTGACTAATTTTATGTTATGTATACACACATACATGCACAATCAACTGACCTCCCCATCACTTTGGATACAAATTGAAAAAGCAGTTCATTTCACATCGTATATACTTCTCCGTTTGTTCCAAGCATGTCAATTCTCAGCTAGGTGGCCTTTCTAAGTGGCCAAGATGGTTTATCTTATGAGTGAGGCAGAAGGTCAATCTATTTGCTTGTGAGGCTTTGCTAAGCTCTGAACTATTCATCAAATTATTTTCCCTACGTTTTTCCCCTTTCCCAACCCTCATTACCGAGTTATTCTTGCTACACCATTCCTTGATGCAGAAAACATGGCCATTAAAATAATAATGTAAAACTGGACAGTCAAACGTAATATTTGAAGAAGACTTTTTATAAGCTTTGATATTTTCTAACATAAAATGTATAGGGTAAGACTATTTGTAAGAAGAAAAAGCAAGCCAGGCATGGTGATTTATGCCTGTAATTCCAGCACTTTGGGAGGCAAAGGTGGATTACTTGAGGCCAGGAGTTTAAGACCAGCCTGAGCAATACAGCAAGACACCATCTCTACAAAAAACTTTAAAAATTAGCCTGGCATGAAGGCACATGCCTGTAGTCCCAAGCATTCAGGAGGCTGAGATCACCTGACCCCTAGCCTGGGCAACAGAGTGAGACCTTGTCTGAAAACAAATAAAAATAAAAAGACCAAAACTTATTCTACCTGCCTCTGAAATGCAAATGCAAAAAGACACATATTTGTATGCTCTCAATCTCTGTGCTTCGCTCAAACTGTATTCCAGCATAATTCGTGTCATTCTGGAGTCAATGTTCCAGAGAGAATATGATCCACCCAGATATAATTAAAAGTTGAGTAAAATTACAAGAAAAATATTACATTGCTTCTAAAGTCATTAAGGGATTTTATCTTAACAAAGACTTATCAAAACCTAAAACTCAACAGAAAAAGAACGTCTCGGAGTGAAAGGCTTAGGTAAAGTAAGAATGACTTACCAAAGCAGACTTTCCAACGCCTCCTGAGCCAAGAACGACTAGCTTATACTCACGCATGATGCAGGCTTGTCAAAACCTAGTACCTTATTAAAGAAAAAAAAAAAAAAAAAGAATTCTAAGTTTTGTATTCCTGTGCTTTTCACAGAAATAAAACATTCAGGAAAATAGATTTATTTAAAATGATTACTATACAACACAAATACAGAGCACCCTATGAGCAGACTTACTAAAAGATGCTCAGAGGTAGAAGAAAACTACAGAATCACTTGATATCAGGAGTTCAAGACCAGCCTGGCCACCATAGCAAAACCCTTTTTTTTGTGGGGGGAGGGGGCGGCGCTTCACCACGTTGGCCAGGATGGTCTCAATCTCTTGACCTCATGATCCACCCGCCTCGGCCTCCCAAAGTGCTGGGATTACAGGCGTGAGCCACCATACCCAGCTGCAAAACCCTGTCTCTACAAAAAAAAAAAAAGACAAAATTAGCCGAGTGTGGTGGCACATGCCTGTAATCCCAACTGCTCGCAAAGCTGAGGCATGAAAATTGCTTGAACCTGGGAGGCGGAGGTTGCAGTGAGCTGAGATCACGCCACTGGGCTCCAGCCTGGGCAACGCAGTGAGATTCTGTCTCAAAAAAAAAAAAAAGATTTAATGGGATACAAAATAAAAATTGATTTAAGGAAATTTTCAAAAGTATTCTGGCACAGACCCAATAGCTAAAGTAAAGAGATGGCCTTTCTTTTTGTATATGGGTTCAGGTCTGAAATAGGAAACTTAAAATGGAAAATTGGTAATCTGAAAAAATCTACAATGGTTGAGATTTTCAGTCTTACAAACAAGCTAGAAAAAACTAAATAAAAGGGTCTTTGTTTTTGAAGAAATGAAAACCTACAGATGAAGCTACTTGTACAAACAGAGCCACAGGAGAAACTGATGTTGCACGTTCACTAAGAAATGGAAGTACAATAACCCCAAATCTGTTCAATTTTGCTGCTCCAAGGGTAATATGAGCATCCAATTCTCCACCCTTCCTCCACTGGGGATGGGAGTGGGACTGACTACATATAGTCACAGGAAACCTTTTGGGGGTGATGGAAGTGTTCTAAAAACTGGTTGTAGTGGGCTGGACTACGCCTGTAATCCCAGCACTTTGGGAGGCCAAGGCGGGCAGATCACGAGGTCAGGAGTTTGCGACCAGCCTGGACAATATGGTGAAACCCCACTTCTACTAAAAATACAAAAAATTAGCAGGGCGTGGTGGTGGGCACCTGTAATCCCAGGTATCCCGGAGGCTGAGGCAGAAGAATCGCGTGAACCTGAGAGGCAGAGGTTGCAGTAAGCCGAGATCACACCACTGCACTCCAGCCCTAGCAAGAGTGGGAGACTCCATCTCAAAAAAAAAAAAAAAAAAAAAAAAACCCACAAAACAAAACACGCCAGAAACCGGTTGTAGTGATGGCTGCGCAACTGCGCAACTATATATATCTTCACTAAAACCTCCAAATGTAACACAACTGACCGAAACAACATAAAAACTACAATTTTAAAATACTGAATATAAAAACTATACATTTATCAGAGGTGTTTTCTAAGAGACGTATGCCTTTATTTTCTTATCTCACAAAGGTGGCTGAGTTGGCTGTGGGAGTTATACTTCTTTAGTGAGATTAGGGACTCTTTTTCCCAGCTGCTTCATCTATCCATGAATGAGCATTATTATTTGTTGCTAGAATGAGTCAGGTTAATCCATATTATTGTATCTATCAGTAATTTGCTCCTTTTATTATTATTGATTAAAATATACCATCCGAATACATGACATTTTCTTTACCCATTCACACCAGCTGATGAAAATTTGGATTGTTTCCAGTTCGGGGATGTTATCAGGGTATTTTTGTTACCTTAAAGAGCAAAACAAAACAAAAAAGCCCCAACAGTACGATAGTCAAGATTTGAATCAATATTTTTTCAAATCTATGCTTTCTACTACACCAGTCTTGAAAACACTGTTTAAAAGACTTTTTTTAAGACTGAAATAACAAACAGATTTTTATTGTGAATGCCAACTCAGACTGACTGGCAACAGCCATTGTCCTGTTTTTAGGATGGTGTGGTTGCATCTAGTTTTGCAGAAAAGACAACTCTGCTCAATAAGCAACATAACTGGCTTGTAGTGCTGGTAGGGACTGGGAAAAAGTTGTAGCACCTGTATCTGTGTAGTGTATTTGTGATCTCTAGGCATAACCTTTCTGTTCAAGTGTTCTTTTCCTGAAGTCCTTAGTTCAGGTTAAGAATGAGCATTTTGAAATATGTCAATTCCCTAAAATTTCATGCACAATTAAAAATGGGAATAGTTATATCAGATTTTCAAAGAGATTTGTAACAACTACTATTTGAGACATTGAGATTAATTGTTCTCTTTCACAGAACCCCATGGGGGAACAATTTTGACAGCATAGCATAGTGGCGAATGGTACCTAAGTTTCAAATCGTGGTTTTTTATAATCTTGGGCAAATCATGAAACCTTTCAGAGCCTCACTTTCCTTCCAGGTAAAATTAAGATAGTAACAGTTACATGATAAGGTTGTGAGATGGATTAAAAAGAATGTAAACTCCATAAGGATAGGGATTTTTGTCTGTTTTACTCACTGCCATATTCCCAGAACCTGAAACTGTGCCTGAAGTATGTGTTCCATAAATTAAAGAATAAGGAAACAAATGTAGTAATTCTTCAGTCACTGACACAACACCTTGCACATACTTGGGCAACAAAAGATAAATTTTAGGCTGGGCGCGGTGGCTCACGCCTGTAATCCCAGCACTTTGGGAGGCCCAGGCGGTTGGATCACTGGATGTCAGAAGTTCAAGACCAGCCTGGTCAACATGGTGAAGCCTCTAAAAATACAAAATTAGCCGGGTGTGGTGGCATGTGCCTGTAATCCCACTTACTCGGGAAACTGAGGCAAGAGAATACCTTGAACCTAGGAGGGGGAGGTTGCAGTGAGCCCAGAGCGCACCACTGCACTCCAACCTGGGCGACAGAGCAAGACTCCGTCTCAAAAAAAAAAGTAACTTTAAAAATAATAGTAATGTCAATGGTTTGAGCTGCCACTCACTACGCTAAGAGAACTGCTATTCCTCCTTCAGTTAAGAATCACAGCTCGACTTTTTTTTTTTTTTGAGACGGAGTCTCGCTCTGTCGCCCAGGCTGGAGTGCAGTGGCGCAATCTCAGCTCAATGCAACCTCTGCCTCCCAGGTTCACACCATTCTCCTGCTTCAGCCTCCTGAACAGCTGGGACTACAGGCGCCCACCACCATGCCCGGCTTATTTTCTGTATGTATTATTTTTAGTAGAGATGGGGTTTCACCGTGTTAGCCAGGTTGGTCTCCATATCCTGACCTCGTGATTTGCCTGCCTCGGCCTCCTAAAGTGCTGGGATTACAGGCATGAGCCACCATGCCCCGCCCACTGCTTGACTCTTTAATCTATAGCTCAATAAAACATATAAGAACCCTCCATGTCAATATAAAAAAGCAAAAAGCTGTGCACACATCAGTATTGTGAATCATTTAAAAATGTTCAGAGATAATGACTGGGAAATAGCCCTCTTTTAAGTATTTAAAAAACACATTACTAAACAAAAATCCTGTAATATTGGCATTATCTCTGACAGCTAATATTAATCACAGAAGTCTTAATGAAATCTATTGCACCTCAAGTTATGCAGACTGCAATTTTGACAGCCTAGGAGGAATCTCATTATTGAAAAAATCTTGAGAGTATAATAGAAAATAAATTTCAATTCCCTGGAATAAAAAAAAAGAAAAAAAAATACACAACAAGGTGGTAGGATAGGGAATTGTTTTTCTTTTCCTTTTGCTTATTTTTTTCTGACAGTTCAATTGTTAACAAATAAAAAAATACACAACAAATGAAACAAAACCTGAAGTTAACAGAGAAATTGTGAAGTTGTTTCATAATTACCCCAATATTATATAATAAGAATGCTGATAATTACTGGTATTTTTAAGAAGCAGACTTTAGAAAATTCAAAAATACCAAGTTTAGCCACTCAACTCATAGAGTAACTATAAAACACTGATGTTGGAAGAGAAAAGTATTTCTTGGATTAATAAACTAATGGTGAGGGTACTTTTTAAAAGAAATAAGCAGGTAAGCATAAAAGAATCAATTAAAGTTTAATTCTGTTCTTTAAGCCTTAATTACTTCCCAGAAAACACTTCTCAAAAAGGGCTAAGAGATGCTTAACTACTGAAAATTACAACATTAAACATATTTTAAGTGCTTTATAGGAAAAGAAATACTCAATGTAAATGCTGACATTTTAAACACCTATCTTACATCAATGCAATATTTACCATTAATTAGCAAGCAAAGTTTATCTAGAATGAAAAGATAAATAAGGTAGCAAAGGACTTAAGTTAGTACTTTAACTGGTGTGCCACAAGCAAATGATTATATTCTGAGAAGCTTGCTCATTTTTAACTACTTGTACATCAGGTAGTTAGAAGATAAGGATTAAGTCAAAAAGAGGATACAAAGTAATACCAGAATACCTGATACTACAAATTATTAAGAGTTCTGACTATCAGAAGGTATTACTGCCATGTACTACCATTTAAAGTGAAGAGATTTTGGAAGAAAAATAAAAACTATAATCAACAGAAAAATAAACTCAAAGAAATTTTAGAATGAACAACCTTCAAGAAGTCAAAGGCAACACAAGTTAAATGAAACTGTGTTAGCAATGAGAGATATTGGCTAAATACTGTGCCTAAAATTATGGTGCTATTGGTCTACTGTGTAACATTCTAGTTTGAATTTCCAGCATAAGTGATGGGATTTTGTTCATTTACATGTGCTCTCTTTACGGTATTCCTTGTAAACAATAGCATTTGTAAAAACTGGATGCAGTTTGAAACTATCTGTACAGTTAAGAATTACTAGTTAACAATAATATGCCTATGTATGAATTAATCTGCAAATGTAGTACATTTGTATTAATCTTTAGTCTATGAATTAACCAATTATACCAACTAATGAGGGACTCCTGGATCTTCATTTTACTCAACCCATTAAACAGAAAAGACTGTAGCATATATGCAAAATGAACTTAATGTTATCAACAGTGCAACTATACGATACTTCATCAGCAAAAAGGTGCAATTTCTCTATCAAGTAGGCACATACACAATTATAAACTTTATGCATGATTCACATTGCCTCTCCAACACAATCTAATATTACAGATGAAGAAAATCAATTAAATCTCTAAAGAAAGCTATCAAAATACTAAAAATTCCACTACTGTTCAAACTTAAAGTATTTTCTACACTGATTTAATTTGTTTTTATCTTTGATTCAGAGGAACTGTGGAATGCACTAATTTTTTTCAAATGCATAAATGTTTCTGCTATTTATCTGAATATATTTTTGGGGTAGTTTTTAGTATTAGGTCATTTACATTTAAAGATTCCTAATTTGAGTTCCTTATATAATCACCTAAAATTTCTGTGACTACAACTAACCTGACTGATGAAAGTAACTGACAGCTTTCACACTTGGCTATTTACTTCTTGCAAAATACCTACTACCTTACTCATTTGTTTAAAAGTAGTTTACTTATTATTACTTCTACAACTTTTTCCATTTCCTCTACAGGCTGGAGTTTTACTTGCATTGGTTCTTTTTTATCAATTCAAAAAGCTGTTTAATTCTAGTTTCAGAGCAAACCACAGCAAAGACATGGAAAGACAAGAAAACAAAACCTCCTTTGGCATTGTCCAGAGTCAGGTTTCAGTGGCTGCTTCGTAACTATCTGAAATGAAAGTAGAAGAAGGGGGTGGTGGCTCATGCCTATAATGCCAGCACTCTGGGAGACAGAGACAAGTAGACTGCTTTAATGCAGGAGGAGTTCAAGACCAGCCTGGGCAACATGGCAAAACCTAGTCTTTACAAAAAATACGAAGATTAGCCAAGTGTAGTGGCACACACCTGTAGTCCCAGCTACTTGGGAGGCTGAGGTGGGAGCATCACTTGAGCCCAGGAGGTCGAGGCTTCAGTGAGCCATGTTTGTGCCACTGCACTCCAGCCTGGGTGACAAGTGAGACCCTGTCTCAAAAAAAAAAAAAAAAAAAAAATCATATTCTACATTAAGTTCAGTAAATTTATCTAAGATAATATTTCATTAATCAGAAATTATTAACTAGTATTTTCACAAAACAATAATGAATGCAATAATAATTCTGAGTTCACAGAAAATCCTGAAGACATGACTCAAAGAAAATAAAAACTGGTATTACCGGGTAGTTTTTTTTGTCTAAATGTGTTCACTATATTAAACATCACAATGCAAATAACTGATTTAATTATCCAACATTCTGGATTGCCTGTAACATTCTTCCTAAGATTCAACTGTAGATATTACTGTTCCAAATTATGAACAAGGGTTATTCTAAAAAATCACTGAGGAAACTAAAAAGCGTAACAAAATGATAAATTTATGTATTAAAAAGAAAATTCTTGTTTACTTGGTGCTGAGATTTATTGAGGACATACTCCATCATCCCAAGAACTGTGCTGGTCAGAAAAGAAAATCTAAGAAGTGACACCTTCCATTAACACTACTGTAATACAGCATTCAATATTCGACACCCATAAATAATATACTGAGTGTCTAATATGTGTTAGGCACTATTCTAGGCAGTGGGAATATAAAGCAGTGAACAAAATACCCTGTCCTCAGAATTTATAATCCAGAGTGAAGGGTATAGAGGGGAAACAAAGCCAATATAAAGTGTCAGGTGTGATAAGCAGTATGGAGGAAAAAAAACCAAAGGAGATAAAAATGGATGGTTTTATACGGGGTGGTTATGAAGGGCTTCTATTAAGGTGAATCTATATAGCTCAGTACACAGAGTCCTGTCAATGGATTGGTATTAAATTTTGTTTTTAACAAAAGACTACCATTAAGCTTTGTCCTGTTGAGCATTTAAAAAAATCATCTTTGGGCAGGGCACGGTGGCTCATGCCTGTAATCCCAGCACTCTGGGAGGCTGAGGCAGGCAGATCACGAGGTCAGTCAGGATGGTCTCTGACTAACATGGTGAAACCCCGTCTCTACTAAAAATACAAAAATTAGCCAGGTGTGGTGGCGGGCGCCTGTAATACCAGCTACTCAGGAGCCTGAGGCAGGAGAATTGCTTGAATCCAGGAGGCAGAGGTTGCAGTGAGCCGAGACTGCGCCACTGCACTCCAGCCTGGCAACAGAGCAAGACTCAGTATCAAAAAAAAAAAAAATCTTTGGTGGGGTGACATGCTAATTAGTTAAATTTGGATTTGGGAGTCAGAGATTTATCCAGCCCCTTCCTCTGCAAAAAGGGGCATAAATGGGATTTCTGGAGAAGTCTAAATGTAGTTGGTCTTATGAGGTGCTGTTTTTCAATATGTACAAAATGCCCTTTGGTGATTTCCCATGCCAGCTCTTTACAGGAGGACATTTATCTCTTTTCCTCAACTGTGTAGCAAGAACAACACAGAATCAGGACAGCACATTTCAAGATGCAGTTCTTAGGAGGTGTCAAGGAAATGTCTCTGAAGCATTCTTGCACTAACTCAGCCCAAAGTGATCATTGTCCTTCATGACAAGTTATACCAAATACTTTAGGACTTGATTATGTATTACCTTGCACTATTTTCTAAGGAGACAATAAGCTGTAGAAAGTAACATTAACTTTGAATTTAAGCAGCTCTATTTAAAAAGTTTTTATCTTGAGATAAATCACTTAATTCTCGGTTTCCAGATTCCTTGTCTACAAAAAGACGGAATGAGGGAAGGGGGAAATATTGAACACTCAGATGCCTTACATCAGTCAGCTAGCCATGTAAATGCCTGAAGCAGTAAGGTCTTATTAGGTAATAACGTGAACTGTGGTCAAGTAGAGAGTGAATGCTTTATAAGTAAAGTCACTTGAATTCTAAAAATTATGAATATTGTATAAACCAACAAAATCAATTTGAGAAATAAGAGATCTGAACCCTGGTCTGGCAGTTTTTGACTTCTAGACTAGATCCCTAAAGTCCCTTTCAATTATAAAATGTTTTGTTACAATGTTACATACACCAGACTTTGAAGAATTAAACATAAATGGAATTTTAAAAGCGTCTTAGGTTGGGCATGGTGACTCATGTCTGTAATTCCAGCACTTTGTGGGGCCGGGGTGGGCAGATCACTTTAAGTCAGGAGTTCGACACTAGCTGGCCAACATGGTGAAACCCCGTCTATACTAAAAAATACCAAAATTTGCTGGGCATGATGGTGCACGCCTATAATCCCAGGTGCTCAGGAGGCTGAGGCAGGAGAATCATTTGAATCTGGA
Source organism: Theropithecus gelada (assembly GCF_003255815.1). Taxonomy (NCBI): domain Eukaryota; kingdom Metazoa; phylum Chordata; class Mammalia; order Primates; family Cercopithecidae; genus Theropithecus; species Theropithecus gelada. The sequence continues at coordinate 27,641,614 of NC_037679.1, read as the reverse complement.
AGGCCGAGGCTGCAGTGAGCCAAGATCGCGCCACTACACTCCAGCCTAGGTGGACAGAGGAGACTCCATCTCAAAAAATAAAATAAAAAAAAAGTCGAGCAGTGATTCTTAACTGAAGGAATAGCAATTCTCTTTAGTGTATTGAGTGGCAGCTCAAACCACTGACATTACTATTATTATGTTTAAAAAAAAAAGTTATATTCCGTAATTACTATAAAAAATATAAATTGCATTAGTAATAAAAAGTAATGATAATCTAAATATTCCTTCTCTAACTTCATAATGGTGGTTTGATATTATAGATATATTAGAGTCATTATCTTTCAAAAACAATACACATTTTAAAAAGGAGTGAAAATAAACATAAGACAACATCCTTACTCCTAAGGTATGCACAACTGGGAAAATCCATTAAGATTAGTGGGCATTCAACCAGGACAAGATGCAACCACATTTTCTTTTACCTTCTCGCAAGCTAGTCCAAGATGCTTTATGCAATAAAAGCAATATAACGGCCGGGCGCGGTGGCTCAAGCCTGTAATCCCAGCACTTTGGGAGGCCGAGGCGGGTGGATCACGAGGTCAGGAAATCGAGACCATCCTGGCTAACATGGTGAAACCCCGTCTCTACTAAAAATACAAAAAACTAGCCGGGCGTGGTGGCGGGCGCCTGTAGTCCCAGCTACTCGGAGGCTGAGGCGGGAGAATGGCGTGAACCCGGGAGGCGGAGCTTGCAGTGAGCCGAGATCGCGCCACTGCACTCCAGCCTGGGCGACACAGCGAGACTCCGTCTCAAAAAAAAAAAAAAAAAAAAAATAAAAGCAATATAACTAAAAATTAGGGCACAGACATGACATCCTCTCTCAGGAAGCACACCTCTCTTCAAATAATACCACAAATAAAGAGACTGACTGCACAAGGGATTATACAAATTGGTTACAGAGATTAAGACTGGGAAGTAAAATATAAAAAGTAAAAACAAGTGACTACCAAGGAAAAAATCTATATACCAAATATACAAAAAATGTGGACTAGTGAGACAAGTGTCACCAGAATGTACTATAGAACATTAAAGCCAACAACAGATTACCTTTAAAGACTGCTTTAATCCTATCCAGGATAAAACACAGCAGACCAATGGAATTTTAAAAACTTTAAATTTATATTAATCCAATTAACAAAATTTGCATCCAAGGTTACCTTAAAAACTTTGAATCCAAAATCTTGAAAAGCAAACAAATTAACTCATAAAAAAAAATGGACCCATATTTAAGTAACATAAAGCAATTCTACATTTTAAGAAGATGAAACTAAATAACTGACATTTTAAAAGACTTCCTTAACTGAGTGAGGCGTTCACAATTGGTAAATAAAGAAATCGTGGGGCTGGTTTGAGGCCCAAACTCAGTTTTTCCTTATACACTTAAAAGTAAATACTGTATCATCTTTGGAGCTCAGTGTGGTAAAACATGAAATCTGGAAATAAGGAGACCAAAACTAGCTATGTAATTTACCAGGGGGTGGTCATTTATTTCTAGGCTGGCATCTTTTATTTATTTATTTATTTTGAGATGGAGTTTTACTCTTGTCACCCAGGCTGGAGTGCAGTCACTGGTGTGATCTCAGCTCACTGCAACCTCAGCCTCCCTGGTTCAACTGATTCTCTTCTCTCAGCCTCCAGAGCAGGATTACAGGGGCGTGCCACCACACCTGACTAATTTTATATTTTTAGTAGAGGTGGGGTTTCACCATGTTGGCCAGGCTGATCTTGAACTCCTGACCTCAGGTGAGCCACCCGCCTCAGCCTCCCAAAGTGCTGGGATTACTGGCGTAAGCCACTACACCTGGCCTCTAGGCTGGTGTCTTAATCTGTGAAATACGGACAACAATAATACTGACTGTACAGAGTGGAGGGACAGATTAAATAAGAATGTACACTGTTGATAAAAGCATTAAATGTTAGTTATTACCATCATCAAGTAGCTTCAGGGTAGTCCTTATGTTGGTGTCCACTATTCGGTCTATAAATGTTTGCTGAATAAAGATTAATAATTCTTTTCCAGCAAATGACAGAAGTATAGACTTTTAAAAGATGAGTAATGTTATCTTTTTTTTTTTTTTTTTGAGACGGAGTCTCACTCTGTCACCCAGGCTGGAGTGCAGTGGCCGGATCTCTGCTCACTGCAAGCTCCGCCTCCCGGGTTTACGCCATTCTCCTGGCTCAGCCTCCCGAGTAGCTGGGACTACAGGCGCTCGCCACCTCGCCCGGCTAGTTTTTTGTACTTTTTAGTAGAGACGGGGTTTCACCGTGTTAGCCAGGATGGTCTCGATCTCCTGACCTCGTGATCCGCCCATCTCGGCCTCCCAAAGTGCTAGGATTACAGGCTTGAGCCACCGCGCCCGGCGAGTAATGTTATCTTTTAACAGGTAAATTGCCATTTAAGTTCATATCAATTATTGACAGATGCCATGAATCCCAACTGAAGATGAAATACACAAATCTTGGCATTAAAAAAAGTAGGGACAGGCCGGGTGTGGTGGCTCACGCCTGGAATCCCAGCGCTTTGGGAGGCCAAGGTGGGTAGATCCAGACAAGCCTGGCCAACATGGTGAAATGCCATCTCTACTAAAAACACAAAAACTAGCTGGGCATGATGGCGCACACCTGTAATCCCAGCTATTCAGGAGGCTGAGGCAGGAGAACTGCTTGAACAGAGACTCCCGTCTCAATAAAAAAAAAAAAAAAAAAAAAAAAAAGTAGGGATAGGCATGGTGGCTCAAACCTGTACAACCCCAGCATTTTGGGAGGCTGAGGTGGGAAGACTGCTCGAGACTAGTCTGGACAACACAGCAAAACCACACTTCTACAAAAAATTATAAAGTAGCTGGGTGTGGTGGTACATGCCTAGAGTCCCAGCTGCTCAAAAGAATGAGGTGGGAGGATCACTTAAGCCCACCGACGGGAGGTTACAGTGAGTTATGATTGCATTACTGCACTCTAGCATGGGTGACGCAAGACCTTGTTCCTAAAACAAACAAACAAACAACAAAAAAATAGTTCTTATACCTGCCTTCGAGGAATTACAGTCCAGTAGAAATGCCCTGCAGCAGAAACGCTAGTGTTAAAACCAACTTCTGGGTTCCAGAGACAACTGCTCTTAACTTTATAACCTGATTTATATAAATCTCATTAATAAATGAAAAAGTAGCTTACAAGAATCAAATCCTTGAAAAGCAATAAGCAACATTTAAAAAGCGTGATTTCTTTCCCTTAAAATACGCCAAAAAATAGCTGAGTGCAGTGGCTCATGCCTGTAATCCCAGGACTGTGGAAGGCCGAGGTGGGCGGATCACCTGAGGTCAGGAGTTTGAGACCAGCCTGGCCAACATGGTGAAACCCCAACTCTACTAAAAATATAAAACAAACAAAAAATTACCCAGGCGAGGTGGCGGGCGCTTGTAGTACCAGCTACTCAGGAGGCTGAGGCAGGAGAATCACTTGAACCCAGGAGGCAGAATTTGCAGTAAGTAGAGATTGCGCCACTGCACTCAAGCCTGAGCGAGAGAGCGAGACTTGGTATTAAAAAAAAAAAAAATCTCAGGCCGGGCACGGTGGCTCAAGCCTGTAATCCCAGCACTTTGGGAGGCCGAGACGGGCGGATCACGAGGTCAGGAGATTGAGACCATCCTGGCTAACACGGTGAAACCCCGTCTCTACTAAAAAATACAAAAAACTAGCTGGGCAAGGTGGCGGGCGCCTGCAGTCCCAGCTACTCAGGAGGCTGAGGCAGGAGAATGGCGTAAACCTGGGAGGCAGAGCTTGCAGTGAGCTGAGATCCGGCCACTGCACTCCAGCCTGGGCGACAGAGCAAGACTCCGTCTCCAAAAAAAAAAAAAAAAAAAAAAAAAAATCTCTGCATGGGTATAACCAAAATGGAAATTGTGCAAAACACTGGTGACAAGCAGTTCTCCAATCTCAAGCTGTTTAGCTACTGCACTCACCCCTCCAACCCCAGTTTGAAATTTTGTGATCCTAAATTATAAAGAAAGGCCTAATTAGGCCAGGCACACTGGCTCATGCCTGTAATCCCAGCACTTTGGGAGGCCGAGGTGGGTGGATTGCTTGAGGTCAAGAATTCAAGACCAGCCTGGCCAACATGGTGAAACCCCGTCTCTACTAAAATACAAAAATCAGCCAGGTGAGGTGGTGAGCGCCTGTAATCCCAGCTATTAGGGAGGCTGAGGCAGGTGAACTGCTTGTACTCAGGAGGCGGAGGTTGCAGTGAGCCGAGATCGCACCACTGCACTCCAGCCTGGGTAACAGAGTGAGACTTGTCTTTAAAAAAAAAAAAAAAAAAAAGGGCCTTAAATACTGGTTCCTGAAGTCAGGTAACATTACTTCTCTCACTGCACTTTCTGGAAGAGAAGATACTTGATTTCTCCTTTCACCTCCAACTCCAAAAGTAATATTTTAATAGCTAAAGAGGATAACTGTGTTCTTTTCTCATTCCCAAATAAAATCAACTAATTCAACTGTCAGATGGACCTGTTATGAATCTGTTGAACACAATGACAGACTTTAAAAATTCTTTTTGAAGGAAAAAATAAGAGGCCCAAACACTACCTCTCCTACCCTCTTTTAAAAATAAAACTTCTAACAAGGAACTATAAAATAAATAGAAAGCTGCTAAAATGAAGACTGCTTATCATATTTACTTTGAGTTGTCTGCCTCTCTCATAATGAGGACACATGGAAAATGTTTCCAATCTTACTCATTCTGCCAAGAAAGATCTCCTGTGAACAAGAGTTCTAAATCTAGAAAGTGCAAAATTTGTAGATTATCAGACTGTGTATAGCATTTTCTCTATTCTGACCATATTTATAATACCTCAAGTAGGAAAAAATTCCCTTGCCCTTTCCATGGATTAACACTGCTAGTAAATCAAGTTTTTTCCATTAATTACACCAACCTTCTCACTAAAATATTCAACAACATATAATTTGACATGCAACGTAAGGTTAACTTTTACAGTTTTTTTTTTTTTTTTTTGGAGACAAAGAGTCTTGCTCAGTTGCCCAGGCTGGAGTGCAGTGGCCACCACAATCTCGGCTCACTGCAAGCTCTGCCTCCCAGGTTCATGCCATTCTCCTGCCTCAGCCTCCCAAGTAGCTGGGCCTACAGGTACCCACCACTACGCCCAGCTAATTTTTTTTGTATTTTTAGTAGAGACGGGGTTTCAACGTGTTAGCCAGGATGGTCTCGATCTCCTGACCTCGTGATCCGCCCGTCTCGGCCTCCCAAAATGCTGGGATTACAGGCGTGAGCCACCGCGCCCAGCCTTACAGTTTTATTTCTATAGTTACCTTTTCAGTTCAGTATTTGGTCATGTATGGTAGAATATAAACAATTTATCAATAATCTGACAAATGCAGAAGAATCAGTTTAATAGATTTCTCACCTGAGTCAATAGATAAGCAAAATAGTTAAGTGATTTTTTAAAAAAAGGAGAGACCAATTTCAAAAACAGGTAAAAAAATAATAATGATGTAGGCTCAAGATCACCTTATTAGTTTCTATCAGATCTTTCCAAATAGGCATATTTGTACAGAACTCCTCCCTGCTCCCAATTCTCTAGATGTGACTTAAAAAAAGTCATTCTTTTCCTGTCATCTGAACTAGCAGTAAAATCTATAGGGATGCATACTGACTCAGTATAGCCTTTACATCCCATTGTCTGGGTTGGAATCATTTCTACTAAGTATTAGTTGAGTGGCTTTGGTTATGTTATTTTAAACTCTGTCTCATTTCCTCATTTGAAAATGGAAATACGAGTATCTACTTCTTACAGTTTTTAAAGATTCAAATGAAATAACTTACCCTATACAAAATGTGTAGCACAATGAGTAACACATAGGAAGTAGTCAGTAAATGTTAATTTGCTATTTTTAAAAATTACATCTATCTAGGTGTTTACAGTGCTTAAGACACCTAAAGGACTTCAATAGCATACTATTTTAATAGGTAACTGTATACCTGGGAGTTGTCATGGACTCTTCTCTCCATTATCAAGTCTGATTCATTCCACCTTGGTATTTCTGGAATCAATTTCATTCTCTCTACTCCACTACCTTATAGTGGGCCTTATTATTTCTTACACAGGAAAAGGAGGATACAAGAGGCAATGAGAAAATATTAATTTGCTTTACACCTCAATTTCAATGACCAGATTAGAGATGTTTAGGTTTTTTTGTTTTTTTGAGACAGAGTCTTACTCTGTTGCCCAGGCTGGAGTGCAGTGGCATGATCTCAGCTCACTGCAACCTCCACCTCCCAAGTTCAAGTGATTCTCCGGCCTCAGCCTCCTCAGTAGATGGGACTACGGGCACACGCCACCATGCCTGGCTAATTTTCGTATTTTTTAGTAGAGACAAAGTTTCACCACATTGGCCAGGCTGGTCTCGAACTCCTGACCTCGTGATCCGCCTGCCTCGGCCTCCCAAAGTGCTGGGATTACAGGTGTGAGCCATCGCGCCAGGCTGAGATATTAGTTTTAACTGTAACAAAGAGGTTGTGTAGCCCAGAAATCAGAGGAAAAACAAACGTGACAACTACATATTAAAGCCCAGAAGACACTCTGTTTTATAAATTAAAATGTTCAGTGTTTGCACTGTGTTAGCACAATCAAGCAGGGTCTATAGAAAAAAGTGCTTGCTGTGGATGCACAGAAGAGAACAATTGTCTACCTATATAAAGAACTATCAGGCAAGGCTTCCTAAGTGGATATTTAAACCAGACCAGTGGATATATAAATCGTTAGGGAATAGGGGAGTTCACTTGGAAAGTGAGGGCACTCTGGGGAACGGGATGAGTATGATTGAAGTCATCAAGTCATGAATGGTGGCAGGTTTGGTGGAGATATGGGGGAATTTATTCTGTGATAATAAATCTCAACTTAGTTTTAAGGTTTTAGATGTAAGATGTCACCCCAATGAACTTTGATGATGTTTTTCCCAGCTTATGAGAAATAGAAATATGAACAGAAAAAAATACTGCACAAAACTGAAAAACCTTCTAACTTAGTGAGCTTCTCACAATAAAACACACAGTGAGTAGCTTGTATTGTACAATAAACCATAACATATAAAAATCACTTGCCAGCTGGGCATGACAGATCACATCTACAGGCCCAGTTACTTGAGTCTTGCTTGAGTGGGACGATTGCTTGGGGCCAGGAGTTCCAAACCAGCCTAGACAACATAGTGAGACATCATCTCTAAAAAAATCATTAGCCCACACAGTGCCTATCATCTCTGGACTTGCTCCCATTTTCTCTTTATCTGAAGCCTTTGGTAAAAAGGGGAGTTAAGTATCTTACATCCTATTTTTAATTTCTCTAGCAATAGATACCACTGTTGTGGTCAAACCACTGCCACCATTTACTCCACATTCTTTTAGGTTCTACTCTAAAAAAAACTGTGTCTACTAAACAAACCAAAACTACCAAAGAGTCCCTCTATGAAAAGGACATCATTCTTTTTCAACTTTAGTCAAAATTTTCCCACATTTTGGTCTTTTTTATCATCTGAATCTGATCTTTACATTTCTACATATGAATATAATCTTCCAAACATTTGCTTAAAAGGCACAAGTAATTCTTCTGTTAATTAAAAAAAAATTTTTTTGTTTGGCTGCGCATAGCGGCTCAGGCCTGTAATCCTAACACATTGGGAGACTGAGGCAGGAGGATCACTTGAGGCCAGGAATTCGAGACCAGCCTGGCCAACATGGCAAAACCCTGTCTCTAATAAAAATACAAAAATTAGTCGGGATGGTCTCACACACCTGTAGTCCCACCTCCTCAGGAGACTAAGGCCCAAGAATTGAACCTGGGAGGTGGAGGTTGCAGTGAGTCAAGACTGCAGCTGCAATCCAGCCTGGGTGACAGCCAAACTGTCTGAAAAAACAAAACAAAATCCAAAACCCAAAAAACTCACAAGTTTCCTTCATGTTCATTTTATGTGTTTATTTTTTAAAAAGAAAAAAAAAAAACCTGCAGTAAAGCACTGATATGCAAAAAAGATGGCTATATCATAAAGCGCAATCAGGGTGACCAACGGTCCAGGTTTAAGCACTGAAAGTCTCATGTCTGAGGAAATTCTCCATCCTGGGCAAACCAGAATGGTTGGCCATTTTAGGTGGAATACATTCTGACAGGAATTTGCTTCTTATTTCATATTCTTAAAGACGGATGAAACATACCTGCTCTCAAAAAGCTTACAATTTTGTAGGAAAAAATGGAGACATAAAAATATGAAAAATATCATGAGATGTACAAAATACTATGGTTCAGAAGGAGAGATTAGGAGATTTATGAAGAAGGTGGTGAAAAAAAAAAAGTTACAATAGGAAAGAACATACCAGGGATAAGAAAAGTGAGAGCAAAGGCACAAAAGACAGCATCACATGGGAACATTAATTAGACTATAGTGGAAAAAGCAGTCTGACTGGCTCACAGGGCACAAAGGAATAGGAAAATAAAAATAGCAGGAGTCTTCAGTTAAGATTAAGGAGATCTCTGAGTATCAGTGAAGAGCTCTGACTCATTTAATAAGCAACAACAGACATTTCGAAGATAAACATGAATACTGAGAAAACTAAAGGTACTTTTAAATTAACGAAAGAAGTTCTAACAGTAGAAAGCTGAACAATATATCTAGGCATGGTAAGCATTTCATTAAAATATGAGTAATATGTGATATATTTTTAAAATGTATAAGGTTGATTTGCAACAAAAACCTATATTAAAATGGTGAAAAACAAAAAATGAGGTCAGAAATAGCATACCAAATGAAGAAACTGCAAGAAACTGACATAAGGGATAGTTAAGAAACTGGTAATTCCAGCTTTATTCAATATTATATGGACATTAAGTATCTGCTATGTGCAGCCAGTGTAGATATCATACGCAAACATTTTTGGTTCCCTATTTTTTATAACAGGATATTAATTTTGATACCACGGCATCTAATAGCTAAGACACATTGAAGTTACACTTAGTTATACCACTATCACAGAACTTGTAGAACAAGTGCTAACTTATAGCACTTCCGGTATTTGCCTACGAACTCACATGTATTAACAAATAAAGCAGATGCATGGCGCAGGCCCCATTTTTCCCTCAAAAAAGTACTCTGAATCTGCCAAAGTGCATTAAAAAAAACACATTCAGGCTGCATGCAGTGGTTGATACCTGTAATCCTTGGGCAACAAGGCGAAACCCCACTCCTACAAAAAATACACAAAATTAGGGAGGCGTGGTGGCATATGCCTATAGTTCCAGCTACCCGGGAGGATGGGAGGTCAAAGGATCACCTGAGCCTGGGGAGGCTGAGGTTGCAGTGAGCTGTGATAGCGCCACTTCACTCCAGCCTGGGTAACAGAGACCCTCTCTCAAAACAAATAAACAAAAAAACACCCCAAAACCAAAAAAAGCAAAAAGCCCCAAAACCATACTCAGTTAAGGGTTAAATACCTCATGAGCTGGGGCCTACATGTAATGATTATTGCTATATAATCAAAACTTAACACAGTGCCCAGAATATGGAAGACATCTAATTATTTGTTGAATTAATCAAAACCAGTTTCTTGCCCTAGGAGAGGTTGGCAAACTAGAACTCCCAGGCCAAATCCCATTTGCTCCCTGTTTTTTTTTTTTGGTAAATAAAATTTTATTGGAACACAGTCACACTCATAAAGTTGTAATGGAACATAGTTCATTTGTTGTGTCTTGTCCACAACAAGCCTGTAGCCTGTTGGCTTCAGGCTACAACAGCAGAGGTGAATGGCTGTGATAAGAGATTGTATGGTTAACAAGACTTAAAATAGTTATCTGGTCCTTTACAGAAAAAGTTTGCTGGCCGGGCGCGGTGGCTCAAGCCTGTAATCCTAGCACTTTGGGAGGCCGAGGCGGGCGGATCATGAGGTCAGGAGATCGAGACCATCCTGGCTAACACGGTGAAACCCCGTCTCTACTAAAAATACAAAAAATTAGCCGGGCGTGGTGGCGGGCGCCTGTAGTCCCAGCTACTCGGGAGGCTGAGGCAGGAGAACGGCGTAAACCCGGGAGGCGGAGCTTGCAGTGAGCTGAGATCCGGCCACTGTACTCCAGCCTGGGCGACAGAGCGAGACTCCGTCTCAAAAAAAAAAAAAAAAAGAAAAAGTTTGCCAACACTTGCACTATAGGTGAGAGCCTGGAAGAGACGAGGATAGACCTTGCCCATAAACTCAGAGGTGGCAAATGGGTTTTAGCTTAGTCATCAACTCAAAATGTTAATAGCTACCTGTAGCTAAGTGCAGTGTTGAGAATGATCTTTGAGATCAACTAGGACTCAAAGGGAAAAAGAATCTAGTTCTCAATTACCAATGGCTACTATGGTTTAAGTGAAGGAGAGAAACGGTTGTATTAATGATGCCAAAAACATTTGAAAATTTCTGCTGTAGAGTATTTTAAATATCTAGCACTGTTGTCTGATGGTTTTGCAAAAATGAATTAATTAGCTGCAAAATATATGCCAAACAACCCCCTCAAAACAAATCAAAACACCTATAAAGAATTACTGAGAATGATCACGCTGAATGCTGAAGTCTGTCTACCAAAACCAGTGATTTCTGGCACAGATAGCTATCATTTTTATAACATTCATTCAACATCTCTATGTGACAGGTACATTATTCACTTAGTTAACAGATTAAGATCATTCATGAGGATAAAATAGTACGTAAAAAGGGAACCTACAACAAGAAGGTAAGTCCCCAGTATACATAAAAACTTTTAAGATTTAAAGATAAATTGAAAAGGACAGCTTGGTAAAATATATTTTACATTTAAAATGAAAACCTAATCTGTCAATTTTGTGCATTTAGATTCTCCAAGTGGCTAAAATACACATGGTCTAACATCAAAGTATTCACGCCACTGGGGTTCTGAAGTTTCTCTTCAGATTATTTTAGAAGAATCTATTGTTAACCAATAAATAACTAATCTGGAACAATTACATGTCTGTATGGTGCTTTCAAAGCACTTACCATGTCCTTTCATATATTAAATTTCATTCAATCTTCAGAGCAACAATGAAGATAAGGTACTGTCTTTAGATAAAGGATTTGGCCGGGCACAGGGGCTCACGCCTGTAATCCTAGCACTTTGGGGGCTGGAGTAGGTAGATGGCTTGAGCTCAGGAGTTCGATACCAGACTGGGAAACATTGTGAACCTTTGTCTCTACAAAAAATACAAAAAATTACCTGGGCATGGTGGTGCACGCCTGTGGCCCCAGCTACTCGGGGGGGCTGAGGTAAAAGGATCACCTGAGCCCATGGAGACTGAGGCTGCAGTGAGTCATGACTGCACCACTACATTCCAGCCTGGGCAACACAGTGAGACTTGTCTCAAAATAGATAGATAACTAACTAACTGACTGACTAAATAAAAACAGATAAAGGATTTGAGATTCAGATTACTTACCTGAGGTTGCAAAATCACAAGACTGTAGATTTAGGATTAGAATATAGACTAGTGCTGTCCAATAGAGATTCCTGTGATAATGTTCTAGCTGGACTGCCCAGTATAGTAGCCACTAGCCACAGATGACTATCAAGCACCTCAAATGTGGTTAGTGTAACTGTAAAACTAAAGTTTTGATTTTATTTAATTTCAATTAAAACTCTTTCTACACTTTTGGATTTCTGCTATGAAACTACTGAATAAGGCATCCAGAGCTTCAATATTCATGAAAAGCTTGGATCTACCAAAAGTGTCATCATCAGGGCCTATTTCTGGAAAAGCAGCTTGCCCCAGTCTTTTTCTACTTTTCTCTCACAAGGATACCACTCATTTTCTTCACATAAATATCCCTTTGAAAACTTTTTGCTAAATTTTCTAAAGTCATGCATCGGACAAGGTTTCCTCTCTTGGAAGTTATACAAATCACATTTACATATAAAAAGTCATTAAAAAATATCAAGCAACTTACAAAATTACTGTGGAAACTAGAGAACAAAGGTGGAAGCTAACATAGCCACAAACACCCAAAACCATATTACAAAACTGGCCAGGTGAGGACACTGCTGTCACATCACTAACAGTAGATGCTTCAGTTTATATCAGTTGTTTCTGCAGCAGAAAACTGATTTGTGGTGTACATCAACCAAGAGGAAAAGAGAAATCCATCAGAAATTTATCATCTCTTCCATCTCAAGTTAAAGTACGTGTAATTTTGTGGGGCCTATGTCAAGTACTTGTGCCCTAGCTGCAAGGGAGGCTGTAAAAGCTAGTATCTGGCATCTTCATTTTCTTCTTCTTAAGAGACAGGGTCTCATTCTGTTACCCAGGTGGGAGTTCAGAGGCGCAATCATAGCTCACTACAGCCTCAACTTCTGGGCTCAAGTGATCTATTCACCTCAACATCCTAAGTAGCTGGACTATAGGTGTGTGCCACATGCCCGATTAATTTTTTAAAACATTTTTTGCAGAGACAGGGTCTTGCCATGCTGCCCAGGCTGGTCTCAAACTCCTGGCCTCAAGTGATCCTCCTGCCTTGGCCTCCCAAAGTGTTGGGATTTCAGGAATGAGTCACCACTGTCTGGCCCATTTTCATTTTCTATAAAGCAAGGCTATCTACCAAAACTTAGGTCTGTTTTTTCAGTATACTGGGAAGTCTCTCTAAAGATAAATTAACGTACCCTGTACATCTATCTACATGATAAAAGACGCTTTTAGTCAGGTATTATGTTTCTGTTAGATGTAGTCTGGCTGGTATGGGTCATATTCCAGCATGATGTGAAGTAAGGAGCTATGCACGGGGTATTTCGAAAAGTGCATAAAACAAAGTCACTGCTGGGAATAACGAGAGGGGAAGTTTCAAGGTCAGGTCAAATTTAAATGTGAAGACCCAGAAGCTCGGGAAAGCTAATTAATTTTAAAGTAGTGGTTGGCTACCAAACCATTTACACTTCTAACACTATTATTAGTAAAATCTCTCATTCTAGTAGGGATTGGGTGTATGTGTGTGTTTTAAAAAACACCCTGCTGCAGCCCATTAAGCCAACTGAGTTCCTTTCCTCATGTGGGCCCAGTGTGCAATGCTGCAAACAGCAGCTTCCTTGGTAGTGTATGCAGCCTGTTTGTTGTATGGATTGCTTTAAGGGACCTTGGAGCCCCTCCTTTCAGATGGATGTTCATGTGCCTGACCTTGCACTACCCCAGTGTAGGCTCCAAACAGGCATGTGAGGTGCCTTTGGAAAGCCCCAGGGCACCGTGGCCAGGGTTCACATGGGCCAAGTTATCATGTACATCCATACCAAGCTGCAGAACAAGGAGCATGTGATTGAGGCCCTGTGCAGGGCCAACTTCAAGTTTCCTGGCTGCCAGAAGATCCACATCTCAAAGAAGTGGGGCTTCACCAAGTTCAATGCCAATGATTCTGAAGACATGGTGGCTGAAAAGCGGCTCATCCAGATAGCTGTAGGGTCAAGTACACTCCCAATCGTGGCCTTCTGGACAAGTGGCAGGCCCTGCACTCATGAGGGCTTCCACGGTGCTGCCCCCTCTTAATACTCACCAATAAATTCTACTTCCTGTCCACCTAAAAAACAAAAAACAACAACAACAAAAAAAACACCCTGGAAAATTCTGATACTACCTTCCCTCATTCTTAAGACCTTTACCCCTAGCCCAAAAATATTAGGGGCTGTCTACTAGGACCATTTAATTCATCTTCTTGCCTGTGAACTTCCCCAATTTAGTACAGAAAAGGGTGTCTGCTATTCCTCAGACCTCTAGAAATCAGATTTAGTAATTTAAATAAGCTACTCAAAATGCCTTAACTTCTGCAAGTCACAGATTAAAAATGAGACACTACCTCCAAAGGGATGACTTGAGACTAGGGGGAAAAGTTATCCAAGATGGTTCTCTATGTGCAAAATTTAAAGATACCGCCAAAAACGCCCCATAATATTTGCTGAACAGGTTGCAAAGTAACTACAACCACCACAGAAATATCCCCATTAGTTAAGGAAAATACCTACTTTCATGTATTTCAAGCAAATACTATACTACATGCAGTTTATAAGCTGTTGAGGTAGAGGTACAAGAAATCAGAAGTGACGAACTTCAGAGTTAGTAGATAACGGTAAGAACTCCAGAACAAAGGATACCTGTTTTCATGAATGGAAGAATGCCATAAATATTTTTTCAATGTAAATGCTTAAGTGGGGTGGTGCTTTTGCAAACCACCACCCTCCACAAGAATGGGTGAAGCTTTTTTAAAACATGATTTTACAGTCTGTTTCAACACAAGGTCGAATTCAGAAATAAACAGAATTAGTCTTTCATGACAGGAGACACAAATGGCTCAGAAAAATATTTTATTTCATTTTACTGTTAACCTCATAACCAGGATCAGATGACAAGCTTAATATAACCACTCCTGAATACATCTGAAACTTTTTTTTTTTTTGGAGACGGAGTCTTGCTCTATTGCCAGGCTGGAGCGTAGTGGCGCTATCTCGGCTCACTGCAACGTCCCCCTCCCGGATTCAAGCAATTCTCCTGCCTCAGCTTCCCAAGTAGCTGGGACTACAGGTGCACGCCACCACACCCAGCTAGTTTTTGTATTTTTAGTAGAGACGGGGTTTCACCATGTTGGCCAGGATGGTCTCGATCTCTTGACCTCGTAATCCACCCACCTTGGCCTCCCAAAGTGTTGGGATTACAGGCATGAGCCACCACGCCCGGCCTCATCTGAAACTTTTTAAAAGAATGCCTTGATTTTAGATTGTGGGTTCATAATCTTCATGACATTATTACACATTCAAAATGAAACTTAAGGACCAGAATATTCCTAATGGAAAATTCCCCAGTAAACCTGCCAGAAGTTCAGAGGAGAAAAATTAACCAAATAACAAAACATAGTGGAAGCACAGGTACTTCCTATAATTTTCTCTAATAATTATTTTAGTATCTCTACCTAAGCATTTATACTACCTGCTTATGCACACACTGGTTTATGCAGCTAATTGTGTTATAAAGTTGTTTTTGACTAATTTAACAGTTCTTCCTTTTACAATCTATCCTCTTCAGTTTATTCAAAGATCCATTAAGTATTCCACAAAATAAAGACCACTTAGAAAAATGAAAGGCACACCACACTTCTCTGGAAGAAATAAATAATGCTTACATTGGGCTTTCATATACGAATAAACACTTAGTTACTTACTTGCATAATTATTAGGCCAGTAAGCACTTAAAAAAAAAAAGAGCTCCAAAAAATGCCTATTTTGGCAATTCTACAAGTGATAAGATGGTACAAAAAAACATCACATGCATTAATGTGTGCATCGTTGAACATTAGTATATACACCAAATGGATAAAGGCAATGAGAACCAAAGTCTGGGTGGTTAATTACGCTGTTAAAATAACCAGAGCATCTGAAGAAAATATGGAAAGGGGGCAGTCACTTCCTGTAATCAATTCTGAGTTTCTAAGTAGCCTCTTCCGAGATTTACTTCAATCCTTGTCACTACCAAATGGTTCCATCGAGGAGCTTTTGTTGTTGTTGTTGTTGTTTGAGACGGAGTCTCGCTCTGTCGCCCAGGTTGGAGTGCAGTGGCACGATCTCAGCTTACTGCAACTTCTCCCTCCCAGGTTTCAGCGATTCTCCTGCCACAGCCTCCCGAGTAGCTGGCACTACAGGCGCACACCACCATGCCCTGCTAATTTTTTTATTTTTAGTAAAGACTGGGTTTCACCATGTTGGCCAGGCTGGTCTCGAACTCCTGGCCTCAAGTGATCCGCCCGCCTTGTCCTCCCAAAGTGCTGGGATTACAGGCGTGAGCCACCGCATCTGGTCCAAGGATTTTTAAATGAGGATTACATTAGTCCTATTTATAATATTCCTATTCTAATCTTCTATTGTATTCTTACTTTACAATTAAATGTATCAAATAATTCTTAAAAACATCTATTAGGAGACAAACTGCCTAATATCTTATAAGACTAAAAAAATCACCAAGATGAAACTGTGGTTAAGATATGAGCTCTCAATATTTAAACATTTAAAAAAACTGTTAGTGTTTGTCAGGCACCAACCTCAACTATTTCCAAAGATTAACTGGACTCTGCAATTATGAAATTAGGTGATTCTCCCATACCCTAAAGACTCATCACCCTCAGCAGTGCATTCCATCCTGAGTCAGGGTCAAACAGAATTCCTTGGCAGAGAGGGTTTGGAAAGCTAATTGCTTCAAAGTAACATTTTCAGACCCTGGTATCTTCTCCAAACAGTAATGAATAAACCCTTTTTTAACTCATTTGAAACCAATTTCTTCCCTTTTTTTTTCTTCCTGAGATGGAGTCTCACTCTGTT
The DNA here is from genome assembly GCF_003255815.1 of Theropithecus gelada. Lineage (NCBI taxonomy): Eukaryota > Metazoa > Chordata > Mammalia > Primates > Cercopithecidae > Theropithecus > Theropithecus gelada. Next base: position 27,625,190 of record NC_037679.1, on the reverse strand, counting down.
GCCCAGGCTGGAATGCAATGGCGTGATCTCGGCTCACTGCAACCTGCACCTCCTGGGTTCAAGCGATTCTCCTGCCTCAGCCTCCCGAGTAGCTGGGACTACCGGCATGCACCACCATGCCCAGCTAGGTTTTTGTATTTTTAGTAGAAACGGGGTTTCACCGTGTTAGCCAGGATGGTCTCGATCTCCTGACCTCGTGATCTACCCACCTAGGCCTTGCAAAGTGCTGGGATTACAGGCATGAACCACTGCACCCAACCTGAAACCAATTTCATATAGAACTTCTGAAATCCTAAAGTCTCTGAAAACTCAAAAGTTCTACAACTATTTTGGTGGCAAAGACTGACCTGATATATAATGACAAAACTTCATCTGAGCACTGATGGGAGACTATTTTTACCTTTTATTTCTCTCACTTAATGTGACTATCCATGTTTCACATTAATATTGTGTTTGATTACTCTTACCAAAATCTAAAACAAATCTTTCCTCAAAATTCTGAAATCCAAACCTGGCACCAAAGGTTATATATAGATAAGGGATTATGGCCCTATAATCAATTTTACAAACATCTACCAGAGCAAAACACTCTTGAATTTACTTCAATTTCTGTAGTGTTGCTCACTACAATTCATAGTTAATCTAAAACTCTTTTAATATGCTCTTTTAACTCTTTTACTGTCTTTTCTAACTAATAGATAAGGATTTCACTTCTTCCTTTGACTCTAATAAGCACTCATTTATATCACTCATTTCGATATTTTGAACTGCTAACAGTTTTATATTGGTTAACTTTTCACGTCTTTGCTAAAAACCTTTTGTGCAAAATTACTCAATTTAATCTTAACATATAGTAACTAAGAACAATTAGCTCTCAACAACATGCAATGAGATCAAATAGTCCTCAAGAGACAGATGACCTAAATAAAAAATGAGGAATTATAGTTGGACACAGATAAAAAACTTTAAAAATTAGTTTAAGGCTGGGTGCGGTAGCTCACGCCTGTAAATCCCAGCATTTTGGGAGGCTGAGGCAGGAGGATCACTTGAGCCCAGTAGTTCCAGACTAGCCTGGGCAAGATTATGAGACCATGCCACTACCAAAAGAGTAAAGAGAAAAACAGTTTAAGGAGTAGCTTATGGGAACTGATATGGACAAACCGTTACACACTTCACATATTTTTTTAACTAAAATAATTATCTTGAGCACTAGGTAGTTATTGGGCTAACCATTTGAGATAGTGGTAGAAAAGTAACATGATCTTCCTGTCCTCCTGAAACTGTTTAGAGGGGATGAGAGGTAAACAAATGGATAAATATAATTATTGATTATGATAAGAACTACAGAGGCAATGAAGAAAAATGTTCCTTTATATAAGGTGATCAGTAAAAACTGTAACTGTGACATCTGAAGTAAGATCCACTGTTGAGACTGAGGCAGAATTGCAGAGAGCTGGCAAAAGATTGTCACAGAAAGAAGTACAGCTGGCTAGAGCTTAGTGAGTAAGAGGGATAAAGTTGTGAAGTAAGCAAGAACTGAATTATGCAGTACCTTATAGGCCTTGATAAGGAACTGGTTCTTAAGGGTAAAATGGAACCAGAGGGTATTATTACATGATCTGATTTACATTTTTACATCTTTTTAAAGGTCACTTTGTATTCTGAGTAGAAATAATGTGGGGAAGGACAAGAATGAAAACAAATTAGGAAGCTCCTGTGAGTCCAGACAAGAGATGACTGTGGCTTAAACAAGGGTGGTATCACAGAAACACAGGATTTGAAAGCCCGAAAAGACCTTAACAGCCATTTAGTCAAACTTTCTCTACATAAAGATAAGGTCTTAAGAGAGGAGTTAACTTGTTCAAGGTTTCATGACCAGTGCCAAAGACTAAACTGAAGCCTGTCACCTAGGTCAATGTTACCACTACTAAACCATGCTATTTAAGACAACAGGCCAGGCGCGGTGGCTCAAGCCCGTAAGCCCAGCACTTTGGGAGGCTGAGACGGGCGGATCACAAGGTCAGGAGATCGAGACCATCCTGGCTAATACGGTGAAACCCCATCTCTACTAAAAAACATACAAAAAACTAGCCGGGCGAGGTGGCGGGCGCCTGTAGTCCCAGCTACTCGGGAGGCTGAGGCAGGAGAATGGCGTAAACCCGGGAGGCGGAGCTTGCAGTGAGCTGAGATCCGGCCACTGCACTCCAGCCTGGGCAACAGAGCGAGACTCCGTCTCAAAAAAAAAAAAGATAACAGAGTACAATAAAAGGTCTAACTACTTAAAACAAATACCTGAGTTCTCAGATTTAATTTCACACCCAATGGAATGAGCTAAAACATATGAGGACAATGAAATAAAGGTATAATTTGATCACCTGAAGGTCCAGAGAAAAGTACACAAGGGACTACTGGGGAGCAGAACTAGTGAAAGGCTCTCCAGTCAAACTGCTTAGTGATGAAATTTCAAGACTATAATCTCTAACTCAAATATAATGCCAGTTAATCCTCTACATAGGACCTTCTGATGGTTAAGATGTATCAACCACTAAAGCATCACAAGTGTTTTTCAATGTTGAGTTTATCATTCCTGTTGACCAGAACTGTGAAGTGAATTGCTTTTAACAGTAGTCTTGCACTTAACAAGAACCTCTTAATAACCATCCTCACTCTCTTTTCTGGTCTACTTCCCGCCCTTTCACCTCTTCATTGCCTATTATCACCATCATTAACCATCATCACTTGTATCTAAACAAAGAAATGTTATAAATGCTTTTTCTGTCCTTCAAAGCTTGCAAACCTAGTCTTACTTCTTTTTTGTTGAAGGATGATTAAGTTGAGAGCTCCTGGAAGAAAAAAACACAAGTATAAACAAGCTAAAATAGAAGGATTTAATGCAATATTTTCAACTAGCAACCACAACTCTATAAACAATAGTCAGTGACAACCTTGTGACTAATTTGGATGTCCTGGACATAAAATATGATCTCAGTATGTTCCCTAATTCAGAACTGCTAGAACAGCTGACCAGTTAATTATTTAATATAGAGAGCACTAAAGCTTCCTGTTAAACTCCCCTGCTCTCTCTGGGATTAGCTCATGTAGGCAGGAATTCTATAATGCTTAATCCCAGAAGCTACCCTGAAGTTAGCATTTTCACATGTATTCCTTCCTTTTTCTTCCTCTGGTGTCAACTTTGTTCTTTGCAACACTGGAGGTGTTCAGACTGAATTAACTCTTTTTCTTTCCATTTTAATCTCTCTAGGGAAATAACTGGCACTAAATTTCCAACAAACTGTGCACAATACAAACTGTAACTTAACCATGTTTCTTACCACTTTCCTAATTTGAACTGATTACTACATCCAAACAGTCTAAAAAATCCTTTAAAATTTGGAACCAGACCGGTGTGGTGGCTCACTCCTGTAATCCCAGCACTTTGGAGGACTGAGGTGGGAGAACTGATTGAGCCAAGGAGTTTGACACCAGCCTGGGCAACATGGCAAAACCCTGTCTCTACAAAAAATACAAAAGTTAGCCTGGTATGGTGGCACGCGCCTGTAGTCCCAGCTACCTGGGAGGCTGAGGTGGATCAACTGAGCCCGGGAGGTCAAGGCTTCAGTTGAGTCGTGGTTTTGACACTGCACTCAAGCCTAGGTGACAGAGTGAGACCTTGTCTCAAAAAAAATAAATAAATAAAATAAAATAAAATTTGGACTTATCCCATGAGTTTATAAAAAGTTTAACAAGGATTGCTACTAATGTTTTTAAATTAACATAAAAAAGAAGGCCTCCCAGTGGCTTTACCCAGCACTTTGGGAGGCCGAGGTGGGTGGATTACCTGAGGTCAGGAGTTCAGGAACAGCCTGGCCAGTATGGTGAAACCCTGTCTCTAAAACTAGAGAAATCAGCCGGGCATGGTGGTGGTGCCTGCAATCCCAGCTACTTGGGAGGCTGAGGCAAGAGAACTGCTTGAACCTGGGAGGAGGAGGTTACAGTGAGCTGAGATTGCACCACTGCATTCCACAATCCAGCCTGGGCAGCAAGAGACTCAAGTCTCAAAAAAAAAAAAAAAAGAAAAGAAAAGAAAAGAAAAGAAAAAAGAAAGAAAGAAAGAAAGGAAAAAAAAGAGGCAAGAAACAGCATTCTCCTGAAAGGTAAAAAAAGGATCATTCTACAGGTGTGTTTTTGAAAAGTGTCCTTAAGGAAAGCCAACATACCAAATTCTCAGGTCAAAAAGACATTACTAAACTTGAAACTTACAGCTTTACTATGGGAAAGTTATCAAATATTTTAAAACTGAGAAAGTCAACTACTAAAAATCTAATTAAGGATTATGTTAGAATTTGGACACAAGGGCATTCTGTCTATAGATGAGCGGTCAGGTATACAAAACAAGTATTAAAACCAAAAAATAGGCTTAAAAGTAATTATTATCTAATCCATTACCATGGCCAAAAGTTGAATAGACTGCTCAGAAAAGACTACAAAGAAGTTAAACTTAAATTGATTATATATTAATAAGAGATTTTAAGATAAAGCACATGAAAACACTGCTTCATATTTATCTCTGGCTCCCATTCCTGTTTCCAAAATATAAACAAAATAAATCAAAGAAGACATTAAACACTGACAGCAAAGCATGGAAAAATGAGTAATACAAAAAGAATACATCAGACAGTTGGGAATATTTTAATAATAGCGTTTTCAGATAAATCTGGATATTGGTCTTTGACACTACACCAAAACTCAGCAATTGGTTGCAATGTGGAACAGGATACCTTATTGACAAACTTTATGTTCTCTATAACATTAAAATCCATTGGTCTAGCACATTTTGGAAAGATTTCTTACCCATGTATGATTTTTATAATACTATGAATTGATCATTTGGAAATACTGACTCAGTTATGCACATAATCAAATAATGACAGATTTCATTATATACTTACAGCAGCTGATACAAGCTTTCTAAAATTTTTGCTTAAAATCTAGGAACTTTATCATTGACCATAAATACTATCACTATTTTCCCTAAAGCAAAGGCTCACTGTTTTCAAGAAAATGTCAGCCTAATGCCCAAGTCTGGCATTCTTTTAAGCAAAAATGGCATTATATGAAAAAATGACTGCTTCAGCGTGCGACTCAATTACACAAATGCTTTCCCTAGAAACAACCATTATATTTCAGTATGCTGCAAAGTGTTTTTGTTTTGTTTTTTGAGACAGCGTCTTCCTCTGTCACCCAGGTTGAAGGGCAGTGGCACAATCACAGCTAACTGCAGCCTCCAACTCTTGGGCTCAAGAGATCCTCTCACCTCAGCCTCCCAGAGTAGCTGTAGGTGTGCATGACCACACTGGCTTTTTTCTTCTTTAATAGGAGAGACAGGCTCTCACTACATTGCCCAGGCTGGACTCAGCCTCCCAAAGTGCTGGGAGGCTTGCTGTCCGTGGTCTCACCAGTGTTTTAAGCATACTTCCCATTTTGTTATAGTATATTAAAAAGATGTGTACAAAGGTAGAGATTTAGTTTAAAATTTTTTTACTTCTTCATCAAGAGCATTTAGGTGAAACTTAAAACAAAAAACTGTGAGTGCATGGCAGTGAATAATACAATGATTATAAGCACAGTGGAGTACTCTAACCTGGTTTATTCTGAAGTGCCGGAAGTTTTATCCACCACTGTTTTTACACTACAGGTATGTCACTACAGAGAAAAGAGCAAAGAATGTCTCAGCATTATAAAAATAGTTTTGCACTTGTACACTCCCCAAAAAAGTCAAGGGGACCTCCAGGATTCCTTGGACCATACTTTGAAAATACTGATCTGGGTAATTCCTTTGTTAGACTAATCAAAAATCACATTTATTAGTTCTTATTCATACTTCAATGGGAATCTTAAGCAATGCTATAGGATAATAAAAGCTTTATAGGGCCAGGCAAGGTGGCTCACACCTGTAATCCCAGCACTTTGGGAGGCCAAGGCAGGCAGACCACAGGATGAGGAGTTTGAGACCAGCCTGGCCAATATGGTGAACCCCCATCTCTAAGAAAAATACAAAAAAAATTAGCCAGGCATGGGGGCGCATGCCTGTAATCCCAGCTACTCGAGAGGCTGAGGCAGAACTGCTTGAACCCGGGAGGCAGAGGTTGCACTGAGTGGAGATCATGCATTCTAGCCTGGGCGACAGAGTGAGACTCCATCTCAAAAAAAGAAAAAGGAAAAAAAAAAAAAGCTTTATAAAACAAGAACTAATATGGCTGGGTACGGTGGCTCCGTCTATAATCCTAGCATTTTGGGAGGTGGTGGCGGGCAGATTACTTGAGCTCAGGAGTTCAGACCAGCGTGGGCAACATGGTGAGACCCCATATCTACAAAAAATACAAAAATTAGCTGGGCGTGGTGGCATGCACCTGTAGGCCCAGGTACTTGGGGAGCTGAGGCTGGAGAATGGCTTGAATCTGGGAAGTTGAGGCTGCAGTGAGCAAGTCTGTGCCACTGCACTTCAGCCTGGGTGACAGAGTGAGGCCGTCAAAATAAATAAATAAATAAATAAATAGTACAATACTATATTATTTATGGTTTATAAAATCTTTACAAATAATACTGCATTTGATCCTCAACAACTCTAACAACAGTATGTCATCATTCTCACTGAGGAGGCAGAGGCTGGAAAGCTTCAGAAGGAAAGTACACATTTTGCTTTAAAAAAAGTCACTGTAGTGATTGGATTACGGATGATACTAATTTTCTTTATACTTTTCTATATTCTAAACACTAGTAAGAAAATCAAAAAGACATGTTTGAACTCAGCCAATCTTATAAACACAAATTCAGTACACTATCTCAAGTTTGTTAATTCCAAGAGCAGTAGAAGAAAATAACAGATAACATACATTATATATCTCATCCTTATTCCTCAATTCAAGATTCCAGAGGAATTCCTGCATTTTGCTATTGTATTGAAGAACTTATGGATAACTTAAAATCTTAGAAGCATGAGCCACAAATATATTAGCACAATGTTGTAATAGGATTCCACATTCTAACTACAACTTTAAAACACAAGGTAACAAACAGCTGGATGCAACATACATACCTTTTGATGCATAAAAACTAAGTAAAAATAGATTTTATATATAGTCCTTATTTTATTGATACCCTTTCAGTTCTATTAACTGAGAACTTAGAACTTAGAAAGAAACTTAGAAAGTCCCTGAATTTAGTATAAAGTAACTTTGAAAAATATATTCTAATGTGAGAAGGATAAATTTTAGAATACACAGATAACTATAATTTCATTTTACCCGGCATTTTCCATTTCCTCTCCAAAAGCTTTCACCAAAAATTGCAGGTAGAGGCAATCCACCACTTTGGCAATTAGTTCACTGTATATTTTTAAAATAAAGTTACTTAGTGAAATGCTGGGCCAGGCACAGTGGCTCATGCCTATAATCCCAGCACTTTGGGAGGCCAAGATGGGCGGATTCCTTGAGCCTACGAGTTTGAGGTGAGCTTGGGCAACGTGGCGAAACCGTCTCTACAAAAAATACAAAAACTGGCCGAGCACGGTGGCTCACACCTGTAATCCCAGCGCTTTGGGAGGCCGAGGCAGGTGGATCACCTGAGGTCAGGAATTCGAGACCAGCCTCACCAATATGGTGAAACACTCCCTCTACTAAAAATACAAAACTTAGCCGGGTGTGGTGGTGTACGCCTGCAGTACCAGCTACTCCGCAGGCTGAGGCAGAATTGCTTGAACCTGGAGGCGGAGGTTGCAGTGAACTGAGATTGCGCCACTGCACTCCAGCCTGGGGGAGAGAGCCAGACTCCATTTCAACAACAACAAACAAAAAAAAAAAAAAAAAAGAAAAAAGAAAAGAAAAAGAAAAAGAAAAAATTAGCCAGGCACAGTATTCCCAGCTACTCCGGAGGCTTAGACTGGAGGACTGCTTAACCCCTGGAGGCGGAGGAGGATGTGGTGAACTGAGATCATGCTACTGCACTCCAGCCTGACTGACACAGCCAGACTGTCTCAAAAAAAAAAAAAAAAAAAAAAACCAAAAACCAAAAAACCGCCGGGTGCAGTGGCTCACTCCTGTAATCCCAGCACTTTGGGAGGCCGAATCAGGCAGATCACGAGGTCAGGAGATCGAGACCATCCTGGCTAACATGGTGAAACCCCGTCTCTACTAAAAATACAAAAAATTAGCCAGGCGTGGTGGCGGGCGCCTGTAGTCCCAGCTACCCGGGAGGCTGAGGCAGAAGAATGGCGTGAATCCAGCAGGCGGAGCTTGCAGTGAGCCGAGACTGTGCCACTGCACTCCAGCCTGGATGACACAGCAGGACTCCGTCTCAAAAAAAAGAAGATCCAAATTATTTATTAGAGTTTTTAATGGATGCTCTCTTCCTTTATTCAGTCTATCTGCACAACAGTCAAAAAACATTTAAACACAGTTAAAAAACACAACAGTTAAAAAATAATCCCCCAGTACTGGAAAAAAAAATCACAACTTATGAGATCAGAATTCAGTTAAAATGTAAAAGGTCTCACTGATATATACATATGTGTATATATATAAAGTAGTATAACTACAAAAACATAAAGTAAAAGTAATTACAAGTAAGTTTTAGGAAATGGTTTGATATAAAACTCAAACTCACAATATTAAATAATTACTCTCTATGGTCAGAGAGAGAGATTTGTAACTTAAAAGAACATTTCTAGTATGCAGGCACCTCATATACAATCAAGTAATTTTTTTTTTTCTGACAGTCTCACTCTGTTGCCCAGGCTGCAGTGCAGTGGAGCAATCTCGGCTCACTGCAACCTCCACCTGCCAGGTTCAAGGGATTCTCCTGCCTCAGCCTCCCAAGTAGCTGGGATTAGACACCTCCCACTACGCCCAACTAATTTTTTGTATTTTGAGTTGCATACTGATATTACAGAATATAGTCTTCCTGTACAATAAAAACCAGATGGAAATTCTGCAATTCATACTGTAAATATTTTTACTTTAGGGAATTTAAATTTAAAAAACTGGTACATTTCCCCTTTATTTTCATTTTTTCGTAAGTTTTAAGGTTCTTTGGAAACAGTTTTAAAAATTTTGACCCTCTACTAATTCAAAGGAAAAAAAATCTTTCTAAATCACTAAATAATCAGTTGCTACTGTACCCTTGATTTGACCAACATTAGGAATAAATAGTCCAGTGTTAAGAAATACAGAATGTGATACTATTTTTTGTTGCTAGTGAATTTTAAAAAGTGATGTTTTTAAGGCAGCACAAAAGTTCCTGAAAACTTCTCTTGTTTAAAATAGAAACTCTCTATGACCAAAGAGATTTGTTTTAGAATCCGGTGCTCAGCTGGGTTCAAAGTACAACAGATTATATACAAGTCAGTTTTTACTGCAAATGGATAAATTCATCTATTCTTTGTAGCTGCTTCCACTGTGCTCATGAGATTTACAAAGAACTTAAGACCTCAAATGGTAACTAGTACCTTTCAATACCATTGCAAAACATCTATGAACACAGGAAAACATTAGCTTCCAGAGCCATAATACAGTACTCCTGTTTATAGATTACTGAACTAAAAATTTTGTCCAATGTTACAATGAATCATTGCATCAGCCAAAATGTCTTAACTTGTTCTAAAAGAAATTTAATTTGAAAAGGTTAACAAAAACTTCAGCCTAATCTCTTAGAGCATGGAGTCCTCAATGACAGGAGGGGGAAGAACACCCAGGGCATATTTTTAGTCACAATCTGTCTCACAAAGTTTAAGAAATAGTAACTTTACCTACCTTTTTTATAGAGTGAACATGTGACATCACTGTTATAAAACAGCAGTAAATAGCTAAATCATAAATGCTAAATTACTCCTAGTGCCAGTCAAATCTAGACACTGCAGATCAATACCCAACCTCCTCTTTAGCAACACAAACATACAGAGAAACAGTTATTTTACATCTTTAAGGAAATGATGCAAATCACTAAGATCTGCCTGATAGTCGATAATAAAACAGCCTATTTAAACAATACTTATGGGGAAAAAGTAAATGGACACCTAGTAAAATCGGTCAAATTCTCTGTATCAGATCCACTTTCAGATTTATTTCACTACCTTAATATTTATCGAATACCTACAACAAAAGGCAAAGAAACCTGAACGTGAGCTTTTCATCCAAATCTTAGACTGCATTTAAAATAACATGTCTAATCAGTTACCATGTTTTCAATCTCTGCATAGACCTTTCACCAATCTTGAATTAGATAGGAAGATACACTTGAAAGGATCCTTACAAAAATGGATCTAGTTATTTTAACGATTAATTATTTGCTATACCCTTCTTACATGGTGGCTCTTTATTATGGGAGAGGGTCACTTTACCTTTATACAGCTAAGAGAAAATATTGGAATTCTGAAAAGGATTGAGGATAAAACGAAAATTAGTTTGTCAAGTAAAAGAGATTCCAAAGCCAATATGGAAATGTTTCTTTTTAAAGGCTTACAATGTTCTCTTCAAGTATCCTCTCTTTGAATGTTCATTACCATTAATCCCTAAATTCAAACGCTAACCATTACTCTGTGCCCAGGCAAAGCTATAGGAAGAAGAATACCGTGAAGAATAAAATGGATCAAGTCCCTACCCTCATGGTACTTACATTTAACTGGTGTTGTATGTCTATTGCAAGGCACCATGCCAGTGCTTTAAGGCATACAAAAGAATATATATCTTGTGGTTGGGGTTTACAATACAATGGAATAAATAATATATAATGGTAACAAGGGGCAGGAAGTAATGTGTGTCATAGAAGGTAAGAGATATGTCTTTTATGCGGTCAGGGGTGAGTGGGAGAACGTAAAAGAGAGCAGAGCAATCATTTTCTTTTTTCGTTTTCTTTTTTTTTTTTTTAATACAGGGTCTAGCTCTGTCACCCAGGCTGGAGTAGTGCAGTCTCGGCTCACTGCAGCCTTCAGGTTCAAGCGATTCTCGTGCCTCAGCCTCCCGAGTAGCTGGGATTGCAGGCGCGTGCCACTACGCCCGGCTAAATTTTGTATTTTTAGTAGAGACGGGGTTTCACCATGTTGCCTAGGCTGTTCTCGAACTCCTGACCTCAAGTGATCCGCCTGCCTCGGCTCGGCCTCCCAAAGTGTTGGCATTACAGGCGTAAGCCACCACGCCCGGCCAGAGCAATTATTTTCATGCCCCATATCACATTTTGAAATTAAGTTAGTTTAGTATTGGTTCTTCAGTTGTATTTTGATACCTGGCATATTAGAAAAATCAACAAACTGGTTACATGTGTTCCAATGATTTACTTTAGGACTTCCTCAGATAAGGCAGCTTCACAATTTATTGTCAATGTCAAACAAGGAAATGCAAGTGAAAACACCTAATGCAGTACAGATTAAAAGCACAGATGGGCTCAAATAAGACTATCATTCAGGCTCTGTGTGCTTAAAGTTATTTAATCTGAGTATCAGTTTCCTTACCTAAAACCTGAGGATGAAACTACCCAAGTGGTGTTTCCTCCTATTTGACTAAGGTACCCACTTTTAGAAAGTGCGATATGGGAAGAATATTCTTTGTAAGATGATAATTCACTATAAAAATGTTGTATTTCTTTCTCCAGGTTGTCTCTTACGGATAGACTACTGTCCTAAAGGTCAGTGGACTCACTAATTGGTTATCTTATCTAGGCCTCAGTTTCCTCCTCCATAAAATGACAGGGTGGGACTGGATGATCTAAATAGTCCCTTCCGGCCCTTAAAAAGTCCCATGACTCCACTATGACTCAATAAATACTATTTCAAGAGTCAGCTTTTAAGAGTAATATGGGCTTGAAGTTAAATGAATGTCTCCCTTTTCTATTTATATAAGTTACTTCTTGTTAAGATATGGTCTTGTTGAGCAAGTCCAAATAGTATTCTAATTACAAAAAAAGAGAGTTGAAAAGTAAATTTACGAGTCAGAGCTTTAAATTGATAAGTACTCGACATATATTAGATGCCGCCAGCAAAACCAAAATCCAATTAGACGGAATTAATTTTAAAACACTAAAATCACAATCTTCATTTAGTGTCAACTTTCTACCCCGTAAAAATGTGATTTCCCGTTACTGCAACACACAACTGCTTCTATTCATACCAATCAGAAGTTACACGGCCAAAACGTTTTTCTAAACTATTAAAGAGAGTGGGAAGAGGGGGTAAAGCGAAGGGGAAGGAATCCATCTGCTTTAACTTGCAAGAATGATCTTTTCTCCAAAAGACATCAGTGTTTTTCAGAAGAAAACTCCGGAGGGCCCGGTTCATTGGGCGTAGTTTTAAATAAAATTCATGGCGCTGATAGTTTTAGGATTAGACACCCAGAGATGGCGAAAAAGAGAAGAGGACAAACTTCCCGGATTTTCTCTCCCTCTGTAAGATAAAGAGATTTCCTCTTGCTGACGAAGGGAAAGGCCCCTTTAACAGTTTTTCTCTGCACGGTGGCTGCTGCCAGACTAGGTGGGGCTCCCTCCGCTGCCTTCCTCCTGCCACTTCCCGCAACAAATGGAGCAAGCCAGCCCCGTTTCAGGCAAACTTTTTCCCTGTCAGGCTCAAGCCTGCGGGGCGCAGGGGAGTGGTTTCCCCCGAAGGCTCCTCTCCCTAGCTCGGGGCTAGAGGAAGCTGGGTCTTCGCAAAGGACAACTTTATGGTTTCCGTTCTAACTTCCACCCATACCACGGAGGGAACCCAGGCGACAAGCAAGGGGACTCGGGGCGGGGAGCGAGTCTTCGGGGGAGCCGGCGGGGAAAGGAGGGCGGCGGGAGAAGCTGCGGCGGCCGCGGGCTGAAGAGAGCGGGCGGGTGGGGGGGTCCTCGGGCTCTCACTTCCTCCGCCATATTTCAGACATTTGACCCCTTCCGCAAAGCGCGCTATTCCCCCGCGGCGGCGGCGCGGCTCCTCCTCGCCGGCCCGCAAGGCAGCGCGCTAGCCGGCGGGCGCCTGGCCCTCGCGCCACCTGCCGCGCGCCGAGGGGCTGCAGCCGCCGGGGCCCCTGACCGCCGCGCCCGGCCCGCGCCTCGCCGCACCCCACCCGCTCCCCTCAGCCGGCGCCCGGCCCCCGCCCCGCGCGGCCGCCACCGCCGCTTCCCTCAGCGGCCACGCACTCACTCTGCGAACCTCTCACGCTGTCACCGGGTCCCCGCAGCCAGCGTCGCCCCGCGCTCCCTCCGGGTCGCTACTCTCGGCGCCACGGCGGTCCTGCCGCTGCCGCCGCCGCTCCGGCTGGTTTACACGCCTGACTCTGGGCGAGGTTTGGCGATGTCGCCTTGACGTCAGGCGTTCAGCCTCGCTCCAGCTTCCGCCCGCGGGCGGGGCGCGCGGGTGCGCGGCCCGGGAAGGGGCGGGCCCTAGGGGGCGGGGCGAGGGGGAATCGAGGGGGCCGGGCCGCCGCGCGACGGGTCCTCGGCGCCGGCATCTCGCCGGCCTGCGGCGCAGCCGGATAGCAGGCCCTGCCCACGGTCCCCTTAGCTGCCTCTGGGCGACCAGAATGCCGAGGTTCTCTCTAGCTGCGCCGCGCCTTCAGGCTCGCTTCCCCAGGCTGTCTGGTGGGCGGAATCCGCGCGTCGGTGTTCTTGACCCTCGTAGGTTCCAGTGGAACCCTCCGAAACCCAAAAAGCGCCGCCTCTTAATGCAAACTGTAGTCACCGACTCCTCCAGTCTGTTGGTATTCGCGTCGTCCTTTGTGCTGGGCAGTAACCGAGAAGTAACGGAGAGCGCGCAGTTCCTACACCTAGAACTCCCCGAGGGAGCCCGAGCCAGCAAGTCTTTCCATTCTTGAGATGCCTTTTCTCCGGGATTGACAAGTATTTCATCCATTGGTGTCTTAACCCGGGCGAACTCTTTCCAAATTACCCTGCCAAACGCAGTTATCAAAACTATGATTTCCAAATAAGTTTGTACCCTGCACCTAAACCAACACCATTTCTATAACTAAAATAAGTTGAGTATTTAAATGCGTGGCCTGGACGCTTTATTTACTTCACAGGATTACCCATAGGCAGGTAGGTTTATTGTGTGACTTCAGGGCACCAGAAAACACTCTCTGTTTCAAAATGCCTCCTTCCAAAAAGGGCGGGAACTTAACACGGGAACTTACCATTTTTACCCTTAGTACAAGAAACTTACCAGAACTTTTTCTTGAAGCAGTTTTGATGGACGAAGAGATTAAGAGAGCAAAGTGCAGGAAAAAGTGGGGCTTGAGGATCATTTAAGACTAATTTTCTTGGTTCATAATTTAATTAGGCCCTGTACAAATTATTCTTGAAATAAATCTTCATAAACGTTGATAAATTTGGAAGATAAATGGAATGTGACTAATTTCACTCCTTTTAAGAATATGTAGTGATTCAAAACTAAGCTAACCTGAGTTAAACGAATAGATGAGAATGAATTATAACAGTTCTCTGTGTTTTATAATGTTTTACAATTTAGGTTAATTGAATATATTACCTACTTCGATAATTTTTATTTCCTTAGGAAAATATTTTTTTAAAAATTATTTACTGTCTGCATTTATTGTTATACAACATGATCATTTCAAGTAATGTATACATTATGGAATGGTTAAATCTAGCTAATTAACATATTATCTCACAGAGCTACTTTTTATTTATTTCTTTTTTTTTTTTGAGAGTCTTGCTCTGTCACCCAGGCTGGAGTGTAGTGGCATTATCTTGGCTCACTGCAACTTCTGCCTCCCAGGTTCAAGCGATTCTCTTTGTCTCAGCCTCCCAAGTAGCTGGGATGATGGGCGCACACCACCACGCCCAGCTACTTTTTAGTAGAGACGGGGTTTTACCGGGTTAGCCAAGATGGTCTCGATCTCCTGACTTCAGATGATGCGCTCGCCTCAGCCCCCCAAAGTGCTGGGATTACAGGTGTGACTCACCGCGCCGGCTGAGTTAGCTTTTTTATTTTATTTTAATTTTAATTTTTTTTTGAGACAGAGTTTCTCTCTTGTTGCCCAGGCTGGAGGGCAGTGGCGTGATCTCGGCTCACCACAACCTCCACCCCACCGGGTTCAAGCGATTCTCCTGCCTTAGCCTCCCGAGTAGCTGGGATTACAGGCATCTACCACCACGCCTGGCTAATTTTGTATTTTTAGTAGAGATGGGGTTTCTCCGTGTTGGTCAGGCTGGTCTGGAACTCCTGATCTCAGGTGATCTGCCTCTTGCGGCCTGCCAAAGTGCTGGGATTACGGGCGTGAGCCACTGCGCCGGGCCTTGAGTTAGCATTTTTTTATGAGAACACTTAACATCCATTCTTTCAGAAAACACTTTTTTTTGTTTGTTTGAGACGGCTCTGACGCCCAGGCTGGAGTGCAGTGGCGCCATCTCAGCTCACTGCAAGCTCTGCCTCCCGGGTTTACGCCATTCTCCTGCCTCAGCCTCCCGAGTAGCTGGGACTACAGGAGCCCGCCACCTCTCCCGGCTAGTTTTTTGTATTTTTTAGTAGAGACGGGGTTTCACCGGGTTAGCCAGGATGGTCTGGATCTCCTGACTTCGTGATCCGCCCGTCTTGGCCTCTCAAAGTGCTGGGATTACAGGCTTGAGCCACAGAAAACCCTTTTTAAATGAAAGTTTCAAAGGCAAATTTCAGAGCAGTCCGTTGGAATTATTGTAACTTCTCAAGGAATGAGTGAATTACAAATAAATTTGACTTTACTAACTTCAATTATTGCATAAAAATTTGATAACTGAAAGTCTGAAACTTTGAGCTCACAGAAGTGTTACCTGGGAACACTGTGCTTTTTCTTTCTTTTTTTAGAAAAACTCTTTGTCCTTTGGGCAATTGATTTTTTTTTTTTTCCCAGAAAGAAATTGGTTTTAGAAAATGGAAGGTAGAATTTTTAGAGTTTGAGAGAACGTGTGAAATAATCTATTTAATTAAAAACACGTTTTCTCTTATTAGACTGGAAATCATTGTATTCGTATTAAACTGTTATCACTATGCAGAGAATACCATAACCTGCATCTCTTAGAACTGAACTCACTTTTTAGTTTGAGCCTCTTTTCCTATTTATTTCCTTGACTTCTTCTCCAGGATATTCCACTGGCAATTTGCACTGGTCGTGTGTGCAAACTGAACTCATTGTCTTTGTAACCAAACCAGTTTCTTTTCCTTTTCCTTTTCCTTTGTGAATTGTATCACCATCTTTTAAATTACCCGATCTTCAAGCCTGACACTTACCTCTCTGCTTTTCTTAAATAATCATTCCATTAGCATATCTATTAGACAGTAATTCTACAAGGTCTTTCATTGTGTTTCCTCTTTTCCATTTCAACTAAGACCATACTTTTAGTATGGTCTTTAGTTGCCAAATTTAGTGTGGTTTTCAGTATGGTTTTTAGTTGCCAAATTTAGGTTGGCACAAGTCATCTCCAGGACCTTTGCAGCCTGGTGGCCTCCAATCTGTTCCTGCTGTGATCCATTCTACACGTTGTTGCCAGATGATTATCTTAAAGCATACCAGGCAAGTCACACCCTTCTTCAAAGAGCCTTCAATTACTCCCCTATTCTACCAAAATAAAATTAAAATCCTTGTGTCTCACCTTTTCCTTTCACTTAAAACTGATTTACAGTCAGAATGGACAGTGGACTTTCCATCTTGCCGAAATAATTTGCTTCCCCATCTCTCTGTTGTGCATAGGTGAATGATTTCCTCTCCTGGAATGCCCCTTCCCATTCCATCTCATTCTGGAAATACCTTGCCCATTATTCTAGGTTTATCTACTTTCTCTTAAGAATGAGCTTCTTGACTGGGCACAGTGGCCTATAATCCCAGCACTTTGGGAGGCAGAGACGGGTGTATCACTTGAGGCCAGGAGTTCAAGACCAGCCTGGCCAACATGGTGAAACCCTGTCTCTACTAAAAATACAAAAATTAGCTGGGTGTGGTGGCGCATGCCTGTAATCCCAGCTACTCGGGAGGCTGAGGGAGAAGAACTGCTTGAACCAGACCCAGGAGGCGGAGGTTACAGTGAGCGGAGAGCACACCACTGCACTCCAGCCTGGGCTACAGAGTGAGACTCCGTCTCAAAAAAAAAAAAAAAGAAAAGAAAAAGAGCTTCTTTTCTGATACTTCTAACCTTATGTGTCCTCTTCTCTTTTGAATCCCCAAAACATTTTATTGCTGCTTTCCTTTGTCACTTGTGTTTGACCTTCCTATGAATAGGGATTTGCAAACTTTTTCTGTCAAGGGCCAGATAGCAAATATTTTAGGCTTTGTGGGCCAGACAGGTGGTCTCTGTTGCTACCACTCAACTCTGCAATTGTGGGACAAAAGCAGCCATAGATAATACATAAAGAATAGACCTGACTATATTCTAATAAAACTTTATTTATGGACACTAAAATTTGAATTTCAAGTAATTTTAACATATCACAAAATATTCTTTTTTTTTTTCCTTTTAACCATTTAAAAATGTGAAAATCGGCTAAGTGTGGTGGCTCACATCTGTAATCCCAGTGCTTTGGGAGGCTGAGGTGGGAGGATCACTTGAACCTCAAGAGCTGGAGACCAGCCTGGGCAACATAGTAACAAGTAAGACCTTGTTTCTACAAAAAGAATGTAAAAGTAGCCAGCTGTGGTGGCACATGCCTGTAGTCCCAGCTACTTGGGAGGCTGAGGTGGGAGGACAGCTTAAGCACAAGTCAAGTTCAAAGTTACAGTGAGCTATGATCATGCCACTACACTCCAGCCCTGGTGACAGAGCAAGACCCTGTCTCATAAAGAAAATAAAAGAAATGTCAAAATTGTTCTTAGCTTATAAGTGCACAAAAACGAGGACAGCCTGGATTTGGCCAGTAGGCCATAGTTTGCTGAGCCCTGTACTCACGGCCAGTTTCACAGGCATATGATCCATGCATAGAGTTGTACAGAGCCCTGTACTTAGAAGGGTTCCATGATTGGTTTAATGCTCTAATGTCACTATCTTGATTTTTTGTTTGTTTTTGAGATGGAGTCTTGCTCTGTTGCCCAGGCTGGAGTGCAGAGGTGTGATCTCAGCTCACTGCAACCTCTGCCTCCCGGGTTCAAGCGATTCTCCTGCCTCAGCCTCCCTTGTAGCTGGGATTACAGGCGCCCACCACTAAGCCTGGCTAATGTTTTGTATTTTTAGTAGAGACAGGATTTTACCATGTTCGCCAGTCTGGTCTTGAACTCCTGGCCTCAAGTGATCCGCCCGTCTCAGCCTCCCAAAGTGCTGGGATTACAGGTGTGAGCCACCGTGCCTGGCCATCTTGATGTTTTCAATAATTTTTTGAATAAGAAGCTTGAATTTTCATTTTGTACTTGGTCCCACAAATTATGTAACTGGTCCTGCCTATACTAGAAGATAAAATCTAGATCAGAATGTGTATGTGTATATGTATATTTCTTATAAGATCAGGATTTTCTTTCTTTCCTTTCCTTTGCTTTCCTGCTCTCTCGCTCTCTTTCTCTCTCTCTCTCTCTCTATATATATATATATATATATTCTCTCTCTATATATATATTCTCTCTCTCTCTCTCTCTCTCTCTCTCTATATATATATATATATATATATACTTCTTTTTTTGAGACAGGGTCTCACTGTTGCCCAGGCTGGAGTGCAGTGATATGATCATGGCTCACTGCAGCCTCCACCTCCCAGGCTTAATCAATCCTCTGCCTCAGCCTCCCAAGTAGCCGGGACTACAGGCATGTGGCACCACACTCAGCTAATTTTTCTATTTTTTGTAGACACAGGGGTCTCACCATATTGCTTAGGCTGGTCTTAAACTTCTGGGTTCAAGCGATCCTCCCACCTTAGACTCCCAAAGTGCTGGGATTACAGGTGGGAGCCACTGTGCCGATCACATTTCCTATCTTTATAAGAAATACAGCTTGGTGCTTTCCACATAATAGGCATTTGAGATGTATTTGTTGCTTTCGACATAATAGGCATTTAAGGTATATTTGCTGAGTTTTCTTTTCCTAAGGTAGTGTGCAATAGTGGAGAGGGTGAGAATCAGAGTCCAGCTCCACTGCTTATTAGCCTAGTGGTCTTGGAAAAATCCCATAACCATGTTGAATGTTAGTTTCCTCATCTATAACATGGGATGATAACATCTGCTGTACAGAACTGATGTAAAATAGTGTATAGGAAACAGCAATGTCTCAGTCTCTGGGACAAGAAGAAGCTCAAAGCAAGTTTTTCCCCTTTTAGAGAAAGTGAATTAATAGTGTCCTTAACTAACCTGATAACAGTATTTCTAATTTTTCATATTATTTACCTCCTTAAAAGTTTCACTTTTTTTTTTTTTTGAGACAGAGTTTCACTCTTGCCCAGGCTGGAGTGCAGTGGCACAATCTCAGCTCACTGTAGCCTCCACCTCCCTGGGTTTAAGCCATTCTCCTGCCTCAGCCTCCCAAGTAGCTGGGATTACAAGCGTGCACCACCACGCCTGGCTAATTTTTGTATTTTTGGTAGAGACAGGGTTTCACCACGTTGACCAGGCCGGTCTCAAACTCCTGACCTCAGGTGATCCACCCAGCTCAGCCTCCCAGTGTTGGGATTACAGATGTGAGCCACTGCACCTGGCCAAAAGTTTTACATTTAAGGAATAACATCTATGCTTCATTGGTTTCGTTTTAAAAAGTCCATATGAGTAGCAGTCTTATTGCAGATCCAAAATTGGATTTTTAAAAGACCCAAATTTATAATTTTCCTGACAGTTAATGATTATCAATGTAAACATTTAACTTCCAATTTATCATGGTTATCAGTAACATTAATGTTCCTTAACATTAAACATTAGTATATTATTTCATTCACAAATTAACAATATTGAATTTGATCCTTTCAAGGCACTCACTAGCTTTTCCCTCTGTTGTGTGTGTGTGTATGCATGTATTATATAAATCTATGCATGTGTATATAGTGTATGGTATGTAAATACGGTTCTGTACCTTTGCAACACCCTGCGTGGCTGGGTTGGGAAGTTGAAAAGAATAAGAAGACTGCTTATTAGATGAAAAAGAGAAAAAATGCATGGCTTACATCTCTAGTTATTAGTTTGTAGACAGCTGCTTTAAAAAAAAAAGCAAGAAAAAGAAAAAAAATACATTTTCACTAATTTCATTCTATTTTCTTGGTCAAAGATTGCATTCCAAACTCAATGCAGTTATTTTATAAATTCCACCACTTAATCACACAGGAGACCAGGTAAGAGCATATTAGACCATTGCTATTATGAGAAAACAACTCAGAACTCATACTCTCCTAGGTTAGTTTGTGTTCCTCTAAGATTTCTGTTTGGGGAAACCATGCACTTATATATAAGAAAAATGAAGCAGCTTGGCATGTTTCTACTCTGTGTAATAACTGTAATAACTGCTTATTTGTCTCAAGATATATTTCAAATTCTGTCTATACTCAGTTTCAGCAGTTGTGGGCTTGACCACCAAACCTGCCTACACCACATTAAATAAATCTAACAGCCCTCTAATTTTGTCATTGCTAAGGTCTGTGATGTAAGGAACATATTATACTTAAAATTTCCCCATCTCAAGCCTTAGCTGAGAAAAATCATAAAAACGAAAATGGCATTACCAGAGCCATCATGTAAATGAGTGTTAAAAGCACAAAACCACTGGAAAAATCAACTTCATAAAATATACCCTATTATGAAAATTTCAAAAGAAATTTTAAATTAAGAAAATTTTCAAAAACCACATATACTTTCAGAATCTGGGCTATCCCCAAAGCAAACAGCTAATACACCCAACATGCTCAAGTTAAGCATTTCTTGGGACCTTATTATTAGGATAGTATTTAGCTTCTGGTTCCAGTTATGGCCAAGTCCTGTGTATGAGTCACATATCTCAATAATAGTTATCAAATTCCAAGAGGTAGGTTTTAATGACCCATTATAAAGATGAGAAAATTTCTTCTATTTTGTATTTATCTAAATCTTAGTCATTCTTCAAGACCCAGTGGTCCCTTCCTTCTCTGAATTTCCCTAATAATTGTTGTTTGTACCACTCATTTGGCACTTATCATACATTGCCTTACTTAAGTTGCTTTTGTCTTCTTTCCATTCTGAGATCCTCAAAAACTGAAACTGTATCTTAAACTTCTTTGTACCTACTATACTGCCAGGCATTACAGATTAGAATCAAATGTAGGGAGAGGTCTTTCTAATCTTGGTTAGAGTCTCCAAATTAATCATAGTGGATTTGTGACTTCTGGCAGTTATTTAGCCTTTGCAAGTTTCTCTTTATTAATCTTTATTTTTTACATTTCAAGACAGGGTCTTGCTCTGTTGGCCAGGCTGGGTACAGTGGCATGATCACAGCTAACTGCAGCCTCAACCTCCTTGGCTCCAGGAATCCTCCCACCTTAGCCTCCTGAGTAGCTGGACTACAGGCAGGCACTACTGTGCCCCACTAAATGTTTAAATTTTTTTTTTTTTGGAGACAGGGGTCTCACTATACTGCCCAGGCTGGTTTCAAACTCCTAGGCTTGAGTAATCCTCCTGCCTTGGCCTCCCAATATGTTGGGATTCGAGGCGTGAGCCACTATGCCTGGACTTTTTATTAGTCTTTAAAATGCACGAAACAATGTTTATAATATAGACCTTTTAAAAGGATTTAAAATAGGTCATGCGTCAAAATGGAAGTAATATAGAGTAGTGGTTGAGCAGCCCAGCTCTGATGCCATACTGCACATGTCAAAATACAGTCTCTACTCATCCTGAGGAATTTACTTCTGGTACTTCAGTTTTCTCATTTGTAAAATGAGTACAATAATAGAACCTATGTCATGGGTTATTGTGAGAATTAAATGAGCTCACAATACAAATAGAATAGTGCTTACTGCAGAATAAACACTCTATTAACTACTGGCTGTCACCATCTAACGGATTATCACTATGTGTTGCTTTCTGCTACATCCTCTGGCACAATAATACTTTGTGCAAACATAGTAAGAATTCAACAAATGATTATCAAACTTTTACATTGCTTTGCTTATGACAGTTCTCAAAAATTGGTTGTGTTTATGCCAGTAGTTTGCAACTTGAAAATATTTCTGCAATGGAAACAATGCCATAAAGTTTATACCATGAGTACGTTAACATGCTACTCGATTATTAGGGAAGCTCAAAAAAAGCCTATTTTAGGCCAAGTGTGGTGGCTCACACCTGTAATCCCAGCACTTTGGGAGGCCAATCCGGGCAGATCACCTGAGGTCAGGAGTTCGAAACCAGCCTGGTAAACATGATGAAACCCTATTTCTACTAAAAATACAAAAAAATAGTCAGACGTGGTGGCAGGCTCCTGTACTACCAGCTACTTGGGAGGCTGAGGCAGGAGAATTGCTTGGGAGACAGAGGTTACAGTGAACCGAGATCGTGCCACTGTACTCCAGCCTGGGTGACAATAATGAAATTCCCTTAAAAAAAAAAAAAATGAAAAAAAGAATGACACTGTTCCCTTGGTTTTTACAGCACCACATTCTCATGGTTTCCTCCTTTCTCTGGCTGCTCCTTCTCAATTTCTCTTTGGCCTATCCCTTCCTCTTCCTGTCCTTTAAGGGTTGCAGTCCCTCAGAATTTGATCCCGGACTTTTTTCTTATATATTTCTGCTGGGCAATTTTATAGTCTTTCCCATGATTTTACATGCTATCTACTAGCCAATAACTCATAGATCGCTCTCTGCAGTTCAGACTTCTCTGCTGAGCTCCAGATGCATAGAGCCAGATGCCTCCTGGAAAGCTTTCCTTGATGACCTCCTTCAAGACTGCTCTTCCTCCAGGAATCCTCCTATCCATAAATGGCACCAGCTCCCTGAAACAGAAATCTGCCACTGCCCTCTACCTTATTCCACATAGCAAATTCTTCACCAAATCCTATTGATTCTACCTCCAAAGTCAGTCAGTCAAATCTAACCACTTTTCTTTTATTGTCTGGTTGGTTTATTTATGTGCTTTCCTTTGCCCTTCCTCTCATCTAGTCTCTAAATAGCAGTGTTAATTAAAAAAAAACAAACATTTTCTTATGGCAAATTTTGAACATACATAAATAGAAGAGTTTAATGAATTACCATGTCCTTATCACTCCATTTCAACATTTAACCTCAGTTTGCTAATCTTGTTTCATCCATCCTCTCTATTTTTCTGCTTGGAGTAGTTTAAAGAAAATCCAATACATCACTTTGTTTTACTTATAAATACTTCAGTATGCATTCCCCACAGATTAGAACATTTAAAAAATACAACCACTGTGTCATTGCCACATGTAGCAAAATTAAAAATGATTCCTTCCTTAGGAGGCCAAGATGGGCGAATCACGAGATCAGCAGATCGAGACCATCCTAGCTAACACGGTGGAACCCCGTCTCTACTAAAAATACAAAAAATTAGCTGGGCATGGTGGCGGGAGCCTGTAGTCCCAGCTACTTGGGAGGCTGAGGCAGAAGAATGGCGTGAACCCGGGAGGCGGAGCTTGCAGTGAGCAGAGATAGCGCCACTGCACTCAGCCTGGGCGACAGTGCGAGACTCCGTCTCAAAACAAAATAAAATAACTAACTAACTAAATAAAAATGATTCCTTAACACAATCTAATATCCAGGTCATATTTAAAATTTCCTGATTATACCAAAGATGACTTTTTACTGTTGGTTTGTTTAATTCATAATCCAAACAAATCCAAACATTACATTTAATTGTTGTGTCTCTTAAATATCTCTTATTTATTGTATTTTATTTTTTTAGAGTCGAGGTTTTGTTCTGTAGCCCAAGGCTGGAGTGTAGTGGACAATTGCAGCTCACTGCAGCCTCAAACTCCTAGCCTTAAGCAATTCACCTGCCTCAGCCTCCTAAAGTTCTGGGATTACAGGTGTGAGCCACTGAGCTCAGCCCTTAAATCTCTTTTAGTCTCTAACAGTCTCTCCTCCTTTTGTTGAGTGAATGGTCATTTGTATTTTTTCTTTTGTGATGTGTCTTTCCTTATTTTTCAACTTTTGTATAAATGATATCACTTCAGGTCAATACCTTCATAAGCATTCCGTAGCAAAAACCCCATGGTTTTAACATTACACATCTTCATCTATAATATAAATACAAGACTAAGAAAGTAAGGACCCCTCTTCTATACACACATATTTTTATTATGCGAGGAAAACATGGACGGTGGATTGAAAATTCAGACAAGAAGTGAGTTAGTAATTAAGCCACTGCTACATACTAGAAACTTATCTCATTTGATCCTTTCAAAAATCCTTTCAGTTGGGTATTTTTATTCCCATTTTCAGAGTAGAAAACAGGTTGCTGGAGGCTAATTTAGAAATATGGGGCTACAATGTCAGCCTGAGGCAGAAACTCAGGTCTCCCTTTCTGGGGATCTCATGTTCATTCCTTTCCATCTGGTTACAGTGCTGACTACAGCAGGGTAATGAAGAATGTAATGAGGTAATGAAGGATGGTTTAAGTAGGGAGAAAGCTACCAAAGTATAGTTCTGGTAGATGCTTTACCAAATCAAAAAGAAAAAAAGAGTCGTACCCAGATGTGTGTTGTGGGCAGACTATTTTGTCTGAAGGTGAATATATTTGAGAAAACAATTACTCAGTGGGGTTCTGATAAAAGTGTAACAAAGTTGGCCGGGCGCGGTGGCTCAAGCCTGTAATCCCAGCACTTTGGGAGGCCGAGACGGGCGGATCACGAGGTCAGGAGATGGAGACCATCCTGGCTAACACGGTGAAACCCCGTCTCTTTTAAGAAATACAAAAAACTAGCCGGGCGAGGTGGCGGGCGCCTGTAGTCCCAGCTACTCGGGAGGCTGAGGCCGGAGAATGGCGTGAACCCGGGAGGCGGAGCTTGCAGTGAGCTGAGATCCGGCCACTGCACTCCAGCCTGGGCGACAGAGCAAGACTCCGTCTCAAAAAAAAAAAAAAAAAGTGTAACAAAGTTTAATAGTGGCAGAGCAGCATTCTAAGGGCATATATCTTTCAGTGCCCTGTGCTAGCTGATTCTGTCCTTTTCTTTTTTCTTTTTAAAATTACATCCTGGCTGGGCACAACACTTTGGGAGGTTGAGGTGGTAGGATCTCTCGAGCCCAGGAGGAGTTTGAATGGTAACATAGTAAGTCCTACTTTCTATAAAAAATTAAATTAAAAAAATTAGGCCGGGCACGGTGGCTCACGCCTGTAATCCCAGCACTTTGGGAGGCCGAGGCAGGCGGATCAACGCCTGTAATCCCAGCACTTTGGGAGGCCGAGGTCGGGAGTTCAAGACCAGCCTGACCAATGTGGAGAAACCCCGTCTCTACTAAAAATACAAAAATTAGCTGGGCATGGTGGCGCATGCCTATAATCCCAGGTACTCAGGGGGCCGAGCCAGGAGAATCGCTTGAACCCAGGAGGCAGAGGTTTGCGCTCCAGCCTGGGCAGCAACAGCAAAACTCTGTCTCTTAAAAAAAAAAAAAAAAAAAAAAAATTAGCAGGGTGCAGCGGCACATACCTGTAGTCCCAGTTACCTGGGAGACTGAGATGGAAGGATTGCCTGAGGGCCTGAGACAGGGAGGTCAAGGCTGCAGTGAACCATGATCATGCCTCTGGGCTCCAGCCTGGGCAACAGAGCAAGATTCTGTCTTAAAAAAAAAAAAAATTACATTCTTTTGCCTCTTTTAAGACTGACTTTAACATCACTGATGTGTTTGCACATTTCCTTCCTGCTTCATAGTAGACCTCAGAACCACAACTTCTTTTCTCTAGAATCCCTTTCCCCTTCTGTCTCTTATCTAAATTCTTCAGAGCTGGTCATGTCCTTAATGCTTGAAAAGCATGTCAAAAACTCGTTAGCCAAGGGAGGGAAATTATGTTTAAAATATATTTGGTCTGAAAATTCTATCTGGTTCACCAGTCTGCCTCATGTACCTACATTTACCCAAGCCATGAACCACCCCAGCCTCTTCCGACTGTTATTCATGATACTGGCTTAAGATGACACATGAGAATCTCCCTACATGTTCACACATTTATAATTGCTTCATAAATGGAGATGTCCACAAAAAACAAAAGGCAAAGAATAATTGGCCAATAACAAAGAGAAGAAAGGTATTTAAAATATCTTAGTTTTTTTTTTTTTTTTTTTGAGACAGAGTCTCACTCTGTTGCCCAGGTTGGAGTGCAGTGACACCATGTTGGCTCACTGCAACCTCCCTCTCCTGAGTTCAAGCAATTATCCTGCCTCAGCCTCCAGAGTATCTGGGATTACAGGCGCCTACCACCATGCCTGGCTAATTTTTTTATATTTTTAGTAGAGACGGGTTTCACCATGTTGGCCAGGCTGGTCTCAAACTCCTGACTCAGGTGATCCACCTGCCTCAGCCTCCTAAAGTGCTGGATTACAGGCGTCAGCCACCATGCCTGGCCTAAAGGATCTTAGTTAGTGGGTATATACCCAAAACAACGGAATCGTACCAGAACAGATATTTGCCCTCCTACGCTTATAGCAGTACTATTTACTATAGTCAAAAGATGGAAACAACCCAAGTGCTGATAAAGAAATGAATGGATAAACAAAATGTGGTATGTATTCAATAGAATACTGCAGATGCCAAAATCCATGGATGCTCAAGTCCCTTATATAAAATGGCATAGTATTTGCATATAACCTATGCACATCCTCTTGTATTCTTAAATCATCACATCTAATAATACCATGTAAATGCTATGCAAATAGTTGTTATACTGTATTGTTTTAAAATTATTTATTTATTTATGTATTTATTTTTTAAAAAACACTTTCAATCTGATGTTAGCTGAATATAAGGATGTGGAACCGGTGGATGTGGAAGGCCAGCTGTAGTAATTAGCCTTAAAAAGGAAGGACATTCTGACATATGCTACAACATGGATGAACCTTGAGGACATTATGCTAAGTGAAATAAGCCAGTCACAAACAGACAAATATTGTATGATTCCACTTACATGAGGTACCTAGAGTAGTAAAATTCATAGAGACAGAAAGCAGAGTGGTGGTCACAGGCTGGGGTGAGGGGAATTTGTGTTTAATAAGTGCAGAATAAGTTTGGGAATTTTTTTTTTTTTTTTTTTTTTTTGAGACAGAGTCTTGTTCTGTCACCCAGGCTGGAGTGCAGTGGCTGGATCTCAGCTCACTGCAAGCTCCGCCTCCAGGGTTTACACCATTCTCCTGCCTCAGCCTCCCAAGTAGCTGGGACTCCAGGCGCCCGCCACCTCTCCCGGCTAGTTTTTTGTATTTTTTAGTAGAGACAGGGTTTCACCCTGTTAGCCAGGATAGTCTCGATCTCCTGACCTCATGATCCGCCTGTCTCAGCCTCCCAAAGTGCTGGGATTACAGGCTTGAGCCACTGCGCCTGGCCAAGTTTGGGAAGTTTTAAAAAGTTCTGGAGATGGATAGTGGTGATGGTTGAAGAGCAACATGAATGTACTTAATGCTGCAGAACTGTACATGTATTTTATTTTTTTGAGACAGAGTCTTGTTTTGTTACCCAGGCTGGAGTGCAGTGGCGCAAGCTCAACTTACTGCAACCTCCGCCTCCTGGGTTCAAGAGATTCTCATGCCTCAGCCTCCTGAGTAGCTGGGATTACAGGTGTGCACCATCGGCCCTCCTCAACCTCCCAAAGTTCTGGGATTACAGGCATGAGCCACTGTGCCCAACTGAGAACTGTACATTTAAAAATGGTTCCATTGATACATTTTATGTATATTTTACCACAATTTTTAAGGAATATCTTGATTAAGAAAGAGCTTGGGCTTTTAGTCAGAAAGCCTGGGTTCAAATTCTGACTTCATAACTTATTAGCTGTGAGAACTCACACTACTTCCATATCTTAAGTTTGAGTTTCTTCACAGAAAAAAAAAAATGAGTCTAAAACTAGTCGGTGCTTTATAGGCTTGTGAGGATTAAATGAAAGAATCCATTTAAAATCCTTTGCACACTGCCTTGTCCCTAGTCAGCATTTGATGAATGTTAGTTACTTTGATTTTATTATCATTTATTAACATCTAAACTCACTTTTAAAGGTTATATTGATAGATTTTCCCACGGATTTTTAGGAATTCAGTCCATACTTAAAATTCTTAATTTCATGGTTCCTGGGGGTGATTTCAGTATCTGCCAAAGGTAGCTCATCCAGAGACACTGATGAATAGTATGAGGTTCTGATGTGTTTGTGAGGTTTGATGGAAAGAACAAAGGTATTAGAATAATTATAAAAGTATTGTTTTATATTTGGGAAAGAAAATTTTCAGCTGTTTTCTCTCAACCATTGGAACACAAATAGCAAGGAAAACAACAGTGATTTTTTAAATATTCTGAAACTTTAGATAGTTTTTCAATTGTTTGGTAGTATTTGCTGCGTAATCCAATAGTTGCAACTACAGGAAAATTTCCTGTAGCCTAGATCATACTTTTTGGAAAGCAAGTACTGAGTATCTGCTGACTTGAATAATTACAGGACAATAATCATGAAATGTCTCAATTTTACACTCACAAATATGATCCTTTTGTGAATAATTTTGGTGTGTGTTAGAGAGACAACAGAAAGAACTATGGAGCTGTTGCCTTTTGAAAAGGGGAAACTCAAATAATATAAGGGAGACAGTGTCTCAAGCTTTTTACAAATGAAACCTCAAACCCTTCAAGGTTGCCATTATTATGAACACTATTTTAAAGGCAAAGAAAGAGGCTCAGAACTTGCCTGTGTGTGCGGAAAGCCAGAATTTTGAATATAGGTTGATTTGGCTTCAAAGCTCACGCTCCTTCTCTCAAACCCCACGCTCCAGACCACAACTTCTTGCCACTTGTTACTATCAGTGGAGCTAGCTTCACTTTTGGAGCTGCTGCACGTTCTGAAATCACTTTGGAACTACCGCTATCACTGATAGAATGTAGAGGTGGCTCTTTGCTTTCTAGTCTGCCCTCTGCTAAGGGAAAGAAGCTGCTGCCTAGAGGAAATAAATCGTAAGGGGCATAATGAGGCCTCTATTGCCCAGAGATATTTCTTCTCTCTTATCTGACTTGAAATTGCCACTATTAAAGCCATTCTTGGTTTACCAAACAAAAGTGGCCCTGTCTTCGGAAATCCCCTGTTACAGTATACATATGTTACCTGACAGTAAGAAGCAGAGACTGAGAGTTTCTTCTAGTTCTCTCATTAGCAGTTTAGTTTGTCAGTTAAACCAGTTGCCTCCTGAAAGGCCTAGATAGACTATCCCAGGGAAGACACACTTGACAAGTGAGTGTCCCTAGTGCTCCGTGCCCTATGGCTCAGAGAGGTCAACACGTCTGGCCAGAGGTCCTGAAACCTGAGCAGTGACGGGGCAGATTGTGGACCCTGAAATGATAGAGAATGAGCCTCAGCTGTGGCTGCTTATAGTAGCGACTCTTTCTTGGTTGCAAGCAGCAACCAACCTGACCTACCTTAAACAGAATGGGAATATATTAGAAAAATGCAGAGGTATCTCAGGAAACGATGGAATTATTGAATGGCCCGGCCTCAAGAAGGACGGAATCAAGGAAAGTCCTGGGACTGCAGTGGCAGTTGATGGAGGCCCCAGCCTATGACCATCCAATGATCCGACTTGATTTCCAATCCCAGTGTTCCTCAAACTTCAAGTAAGAATGAGAATAGGATATGTTCAGCTTAGATTATTGTTCACTGTTGGCTTACTCAGCAATGGCTGTGTTATGGAGAGGGGCAGGGTGAGGTCCCATGGGAAGTTCACACAACAGAAACAGGAACCTTCCTTGTGGGCAAACTAGGCAGTTTCAGAGAAGAGGGGCTGGGGTGACACTACGGGACACCCGCCACATACCCTCACAGAAACAGATCTTCTCTGGGGAGTTATTCTGTGGGGGAAATTGCTTTGGCATAGTCTAGCATAGTGGTTAAGAGTATGCATACTTTAGAGCTAGATTGCCTGAGTTCAAATGCTCTGCTACTTCCTGGGCAATCTACTGAAGTATTTTGTGTGTCTGTTTGCATACCTCCAGAGTGGTGATAATAATAGTACCTACTACCTGAGAGCATTAGAACTAAATGAATTGTGCTGGGTGCGGTGGCCCATGCCTGTAATCCCAGCACTTTGGGAGGCGGAGGTGGGTGGATCACGAGGTAGGAGTTTGAGACCAGCTGGCTAACATGGTGAAACCCTGTCTCTACTAAAAATACAAAAATTAGCTGGGCATGGTGGCGTGCGCCTGTAATCTCAGCTACTCAGGAAGTTGAGGCAGGAAAATCACTTGAACTCAGGAGGTGGAGGTTGCAGTGAGCCGAGATTACACCACTACACTCCAGCCTGGGCAACAGAGCTAGACTCCATCTCAAAAAAAAAAAAAAGAACGTAATGAATTAATACCAGCAAAGAGTTTAAAACAGTGCCTGATATACAGTATGCCCTTGATAAATAACTATTATTATCTTGGCCTATGGGGCAACATAATATTTACCGAAATAATTAAATGAGTCCACCTCACTTAAAAAATACCAGTGAGGCTCTTTTTACAAGTAGTTTTATGAAAGAGGGGAACAATCAGATAAACATTTTGTTTTGAAATGTGGATTTAGTTTAACTTAGGCATAAATATAGCTGCAACAAATAAAAAAAGAGGATATAAAACTATCAAGAAAAAACATAAAGTAATAAAAGAAAAAGAGAAAGAACAAAAAGGGTTACAACACCAAAAACAAAATTTATAAAAGAAAAGCTGATAAATGTGAATTCATCAAAATTAAAAACCTTTGCTCTTCAAAAGGTACAATTAAGAGAATAAAAAAACAAGGCCAGGGGCTGTGGTTCATGCCTATAATCCCAGCACTTTGGGAGGCTGAAGTGGGCAGATCACTTGTGGTGAAACCCTGTCTCTATTTAAAAAAATAAAATACAAAAATTAGCCAGACGTGGCGCTGTGCACTTGTAATCCCAGCTACCTGGGAGGCTGGGGCAGGAGAATCGCTTGAACCTGGGAGGCGGAGGTTGCAGTGAGCTGAGATAGCGCCACTGCACTCCAGCCTGGGCACCAGAGTGAGACTCCGTCTCAACAACAGAAGCACAAGACGGCCAGCCATGGTGGCTCACGCCTATAATCCCAGCACTTTGGAAGGCTGAGGTGGGTGGGTCACTCAAGGCCAGGAATTTGAGACCAGCCTGACCAACATGGCGAAACCTCATCTCTACCAAAAATACGAAAAATTACCCGGGCGTGGTGGTAATCCTAACTACCTAGGAGGCTGAGGCACAAGAATTGCTTGAAACCGGGAGGTGGAGGTTTCCGTGAGCCGAGATTGAGCCACTGCACTCCAGCCTCAGGGACAGAGCAAGATTCTGTCTAAAAACAAACAAACAAACAAAAAACAAACAACAACAAAAAACAAAAGCTATAGATTAAAAGAAGATATTTGCAAATCATATATCTGATGAAACACTTGTATCAAGAGTAAAAAAAATCACTTATAACTAATAAGAAGACAAATTACCCTATTAAAAAATGGGCAGAAGATTTGACAGATATTTCATACAAAAAAGCTATGTGAATGGCTAATGAACATATGAAAAGATCCTCAACATCTTTGGTTTGGGAAATGCAAATTAAAAGTTGTAATGAAATACCACTGTTTGATTGACTATAGCAAGTATAGGAGATGTGGAGAGATTGGAATGCATGTGTACGGGGAAACTGGAATGCACATTACCACGAGAATGTGAAAAGGTGCAGCCACTTTGGCAATATCTTAAAAAGTTAAACATAAATTTAGCATGTGACCCAGCAATTTATTTCCTACATGTCTACCTGAGAAAATAAAATATATATATATATTTATGCAAAGACTTGTATAAAAATGTTCATAAAAGCATTATTTAAAATAGCTCAAAGGCCAGGCATGGTGGCTCATGGCTGTAATCCCAGCATTTTGAGAGGCCGAGGCGGGCTGATCACCTGAGTTCGGGAGTTCTAGACCATATGGCCAACACGGTGAAACGCCGTCTCTACTAAAAATACAAAAATTAGCCAGGCGTGGTGGCAGGCACCTGTAATCCCAGCTATTCGGGAGGCTGAGGCAGGATAATTGCTTGAACCCGGGAGGCGGAGGTTGCTTTGAGCCAAGATCGTGCCATTGCACTCCAGCCTGGGCAACAAGAGAAAATGCTGCTTAAAAACAACAACAACAATGAAAAAGCTAAAAAATGGGCATAATCCAAATGCCCATTGACTGGTTAAACAAAATGTGTGGTTTATATAGTGGAATACTATTTGGCAAGTAAAAGAAACAAACTACAGATGTGTGTGTGTGTGTATATATGGGGGTGTGTGTGTGTATATATATATATAGAGAGAGAGACACAAAAGACTATATCTTTCATGATTCTATTTAAGTGAAATTTCTAGAAAATGTAAATCCACAGAGGCAAAAAGCAGAACAGTAATTGCCTGGGGCTCAGGATGAGAGTGGGAATTGACTGCAAATGGGTGCAAGAGAAATTTTGGGGGTGACAGAAATGTTTGAAAATTGGATTGTAGTGATGTTTGCACAACTGTATAAACTTAGTAAAATCATTGAGGTGTACACTTAATAGGTGAATATTATGGTATATAAATTATACCTCAATAAAGCTGCTTCTGTCCTATATTTCAGTCTGACTTACCAGTAAAAACTATAGCTAAAACCACTTGTGAAAGAACTCTTTTAGTTCAACACTATTTGCTGAAACTTTGTTTTTGCTTCAAAATGTTTTATACCCAGTTGCACCCCATCTCCCATGTCACTTATCCATTCTAGAGTAGTAACTTTATCAGGGTTGTTAAATCATGTATAGACAATGGAGTCTAACATGATTTCATAATGAGACTTTAGGTTTCACTGTTTCTTCATTGATATTTAAAAAAAAAAAAATGCATCTGGAAAAGCCACAGGCACCCAATGCCAACCTATGAGAGCAGCTGCAGGGGCTGAGCCCTGTGGTTCAACCCCTCAGTCTCTACCCTGAGACTTTAGGTTGAGATTCTTTATGAACTGTGTTTGTATAGGTCTAGCTATTCCCATTCTATTTGACACTGGGCAGATCCAAGTTTTACTGAAATGTGAGAAACCATTCTCCAAGGAAAATTCACCAGTGCTGATTTCTAGAGTTGCCGGCTTATACCCAGGAATTTATTTTCTCTGTCTTCAAAGTGCCATACTACCCTAACCCTGACAGGAAGAAAACAACTTTCAGGTTGAGTGCCACATCAAAAAGGCTTCTCCTGTTACTAAAAAAAAAAAAAAAAATTTCATTCACTTGATAGTAACTTCCTGTGTCAAACTATCATATGTTCTCCCTGACTGCAGCCATCTGGACGTTTGTTGTTTGTTTTATGCCAACATGTTAACATAAAGCACCTGGAGGGAACAACATCCATTTGTTTACATATCTAGCCAGCCAGCTATGCATTTATCATCTACACATTCAACAATGGTTTCTTGAGTACCTGCTATGTACTATGAGACTTTCAAGCCTCAACTCTTGCATTCGTGCAATATACATACACGCCCAAATCTCATGTCAAATTGTAATCCCAACTCTTGCATTCTTGCATATACTATGCATACCCAAATTAAGGATGCAACAGTGAGTAAGAATGACATGGTTTCCACTCTCACAGAAGTTAGTGTTTTTTTTAAATAATAAAGATCAGTAGTGAAAACACATTTTTCTACTTTCCAAGTTTTCTTGTGCTGGCCTTGGCTCCTTTAGTGGCTGTACTGGTGACATCTCAGGTGACATGTGTATTAGTTTGTTCTCACATTACTAGAAAGGAAATACCTGAGACTGGGTAATCTGTAAAGAAAAGAGGTTTACTTGGCTCATGATTCCACAGGCTGTACAGGAAGCATGGCAGCATCTGCTTCTGGCGAGGCCTCAAGAAACTTACAATCATGGCAGAAGGCAAAGTGGGAGCAGGCGTCTTACATGGCAAGAACAGGAACAAGAGAGAGAGAGAGGACGTGCCATAAACTTATAAACAGCCAGATCTCATGAGAACTCTATCATGAGAACAGCACCAAAGGGATGGTGCTAAATCATTCAGGAAGGACCATCTCCATGGTCTAATCACCTCCCACCAGGCTCCACCTCCAACACTGGGGATTACAATTTGACATGAGACTTGCCTATGGATATGGATGCAGAGTCAAACAATACCACTCCTCCCCTGGCCATTTCCAAATCTCATGTCCTTCCCACATTGCAAAATACAATCACGCCTTCCCAACAGTCCCCGAATTTTAACTTATTCCAGCATTAACTCAAAAGTCCAAAATTTCATCTGAGACAAGCCAAGTTCCTTCTGCCTATGAAACTGTAAAATAAAAAACAAGTTAGTTACCTTCAAGACACAATGCAGATACAGGTATTGGGTAAATACTCCCATTCCAAAAGGGATAAATCAGTCAAAAGAAAGGGGCTACAGGCACCATGCAAGCCCAAAACCCAGCAGGGCAGTCATTAAATCTTAAAGCTCCAAAATTATCTCTTTTGACTCCATGTCTCACATGAAGAGCACAATGGTACAAGGGGTGGGCTGCTAAAGCCTTGACAGCTATGCCCAAGGCTTTGTGCCCTACTCCTCAGTACCACTTTTCTATATTAGTCAATTTTCACGTTGTTATAAAGTAATACCTGAGCCAGGCACAGTGGCTCATGACTGTAATCCCAGTACTTTGAGAGGCCGAGGTGGGTGGATCACTTGAGGTCAGGACGAAACCCCGTCTCTACTAAAAATACAAAGTTCAGCCCCCATGGCTGCTGTCATGAGTTGGCATTGGGTCACTTGTTTTTCCAGGTGCACAGTGCAAGCTGCTGGTGGATCCACCATTCTGGGGTCTGGAGGATGGCGGTCCACTTCTCACAGCCCCATGAGGCAGTGCCCCAATGGCAACTCTGTGTGTGGGGTCCAACACCACATTTCCCCTGCATGCTGCCCTAGCAGAGGTTTTCTGTGAGGGCTCCACCCCTGCAGCAAGCTTCTGCCTGTACATGCAGGCTTTTCCATACATCCTCTGGAATCTAGGCAGAGGCCCCAAGCCTCAACTCTTACATTCTGTAAACCTGCAGGCTTAACACCATGTGGAATCTACCAAGACTTATGGCTTGCACCCTCTGAAGCAGCAGTGTGAGCGTAACCTGGTCCCCTGTTAGCCACTGTGGGAGCTAGAGCATCCAGGATGCAGGTAGCAGTGGCCTGAGGCTGTGAGGCTGTTCAGGGCACCAGGGCACTGGGCCTGGCCCATGGAAACCATTCTTTCTTCCTAGGCCTCTGGGACTGTGATGGGAGGGGCTACAGTGAAGGTCTCTGAAATGCCTTTGAGACCTTTTCCCCATTGTCTTGGATATTAGCATTTGGCTCCTTTGGTTTTGTTTGTTTGTTTGTTTGTTTTTTGAGACAGAGTCTCACTCTGTTACCCAAGCTGGAGTGCAGTGGCACAATGCCAGCTCACTGCAACCTCCGTCTCCCGGGTTCAAGCAATTCTCCTGCCTCAGTCTCCCAAATAGCTGGGACTACAGGCATGCACCACCATGCCTGGCTGATTTTTTGTATTTTTAGTAGAGATGGGGTTTCACCATGCTGGCCAGGCGGGTCTCAAGCTCCTGACTGCGTGATCTGCTCACCTCAGCCTCCCAAAGTGCTGGGATTACAGATGTGAGCCACTAAACCCAGCCTTGGCTCCTTTTTACTTATGTATGTTTCTGCAGCTGGCTTGAATTCCTCCCCTTGAAAATGGGCTTTTCTTTTCTACCACATGGCTCAGAGGCAAATTTTTCAAACTTTTATCCTCTGCTTGCCTTTGAAATGTAAGTTTGAGTTTTAGGTTATTTCTTTGCTTATGCATATGAGCATAGGTTGTTAGAAGCAGCCAGGCCATATCTTGAACACTTTGTTGCTTAGAAATTTCTTCTGTCTGATACTCTAATTCATCACTCTCAAGTTCAATGTTCCACAGATCCCTAGACAGGGGCACAATCCAACCACGCTCTTTGCCATGGTGTAACAAAAGTGACCTTTGCCCCAGTTCCCAATAAGTTCCTCATCTCCATCTGAGAACTCATCAGCTTGGCCATCTCTGTTCATATCACTATCAGCATTTTGGTCACAATCATTCAGCAAGTCTCTAGTAAGTTCCAAACTTTCCCTCACCTCCCTGTCTTTTTCTGAGCCCTCCACACTCTTCCAACCTCTTCCCATTACCCAGTCCCAAAGCCACTTCCACATTTTTAGGTATCTTTATAGCAATGCCCTACTCCTCAGTACCACTTTTCTGTATTAGCCCATTCTCACATTGCTGTAAAGAAATAGTTGAGCTGGTCCAGGTGTGGTGGCTCACACCTGTAATCCCAGCACTTTAGGAGGCTGAGGCAGGTGGATCACGCGGTCAAGAGATTGAGACCATCCTGGTTAACATGGTGAAACCCCACCTCTACTAAAAATACAAAAATTAGCTGGGCGTGGTGGCATGTGCCTGTAGTCCCAGCTATTCGGGAGGCTGAAGCAGGAGAATCACTTGAACCCAGGAGGTGGAGGTTGCAGTGAGCTGAGATGGCGCCACTGCACTCCAGCCTGGTGACAAAGCAAGGCTTAAAAAAAAAAAAAAACTTTGGCACAGTGACTCATGCCTGTAATCCCAGCACTTTGAGAGGCCGAGGTGAGTGGATCACCTGAGGTCAGGAGTTCGAGACCAGCCTGGCCAACGTGGCGAAATCCTGTCTCTACTAAAAATACAAAAATTAGCCAGGCATGGTGGCATGCCTGTAATCCCAGCTACTTGGGAAGAATCACTTGAAGCTGGGAGGCAGATGTTGGAGTGAGCTGTGATCACACCATTGCACTCCAGCCTGGGTGACAAGAGCATGAAACTATGCCTCAAAAAAACAATACAAAAAACCAAAACAAAACAAAAAACAAAAGCCAGGTGCGGTGGCTCATGCCTGTAATCCCAGCACATTAGGAGGCCGAGGTGGGTGGATCACCTGAGGTCAGGTCTTCGAGACTAGCCTGGCCGACACAGTAAAACCCCGTCTCTACTAAAAACACAAAAATTAGCTGGGCGTGGTGGCAGGCGCCTGTAATCCTAGCTACTTGGCAGACTGAGGCAGGAGAATCACTTGAAACCGGGAGGTGGAGGTTGCAGTGAGCTGAGATTGTGCCACTGCATTCCAGCCTGGGAGACAAGAGAGAGACTCTGTCTCAAAAAAAAAAAAAAAAAAAAAAAAGGAAAGAAATACCTGAGACTGGTTAATTCATAAAGAAAAGAGGTTTAATTGGCTTATGGTTCCACAGGCTCTACAGGAAGCATGGCAGCATCTGCTTCTGGGGAGGCCTCAAGAAACTTACAATCACGGTGCCAGAGAGCAAAGTGGGAGCAGGCATCTTACATGGCAGGAGCAGGACTAAGAGCGAGAGAAGGGAGGTGCCACACACTTTTAAACAGCCAGATCTCATGAGAACTCTACCATGAGAACAGCACCAAAGGGATGATGCTAAACCATTCGAGAAGGACCATCGCGGTGATCCACTCACCTCCCACCGGGCTCCATCTCCAAAACTGGGGATTACAATTTGACATGAAATTTGGGCAGGGACACAGATCCAAACTATATCACATGGTGACTGTGGTAGCTCTGACAGTGGAGGCGGGGAGCTCCCCTGTGCTGGTAATGTGGTTTTAATACACTGACAGTGGTTACTTAGTCAAGCTCTAGAGGGACAGTCTTGGAAGCAGCTTCCTCTTTAACGACAAGGACAAAAGTCTCAGCAGTGGCCACGAGAACGTTGTCAGTAATGGCTGCTGCTTTGCCATTGTCAGTGGTTGTCTCCCGTACCACTGCAAACTAAATAGAAATCAAATACAAATTTTACGTCTTTTTATGAAAATGTAGCTCCTGGTCTTGCTTGGAAACACATCAGTTCTGTAAAATAGAGCGCTTTTGTACCCTAATTTTCTCAAGAAATGATGTCATTTGTTTCTCAAATATTTAATATTTCTTTAACTACATGGCAAATCAAGATTGCTTTTCAATTCTTGTGGTATTTTCAGCTTGGTGGTATGTGGTAGCTACGCGATTACATTAGATAACATTGTTTTTAGAAAGGGAAATTAAAAATAATATGTCTAGTTGGGACTCTACAGAGAAAAGAAGACAGTAAGTAATTAGCCAACTTATAACTAGGAACAAAAGATACAGCTCCAACCTTTACTTTTGGATAAAACAATGAAATAATATAAAAATAGAACAGTACTTTTTAGGTAATATAAGTGAGTTGAAACCTCGGCCAGGTGTGGTGGCTTACTCCTGTAATCCCAGCACTTTGGGAGGTCGAGGTGGGTGGATCACCTGAGGTGAGGAGTTCGAGACCAGCCTGACCAACATGATGAAACCCCATCTCTACTAAAAATACAAAAAAATTTAGCTGGATGTGGTGGTGCATACCTGTAATCCCAGCTACTCAGGGGACTGAGGCAGGAGAATCGTTTGAACCCGGGAGGCGGAGGTTGTAGTGAGCCAAGACCGCACCATTGCACTCCAGCCTGGGCAACAAGAGCAAAACTCCATCTCAAAAAACAACAACAACAATGAAAAACCCTCATAAGAACATTGTATATGCTGTTTAGCGTTTTTGGCCTAAACTGTCTCTGCACATGGCAGAGTTTAAAGCTTCTTAAGTTACACAATTTGCAGAATGCCACATAGTCTGACTTCCTTTACTGCATCAGTCATAGGGGACTGCTATGGTAGTTCATTTTCTTCTGCCTGTCTGAGAGATTCCTACCATTGCAAGCACTTTCTATGAGGTCAGAAATGACAAATGTATAGCAGACGTGCCTATGCCCAGAGGACCATCACTCATCTGTTCCAGCACTCTTTTTTTTTTTATCTTTTGAGACAGAGTTTCACTCTTGTCACCCATGCTGGAGTACAGTGTCATGATCTCTGCTCATTGCAAGCTCTACCTCCCAGGTTCAAGCGATTCTCCCACCTCAGCCTCCCGATTGGCTGGGACTACAGGCACCCGCAACCATGCTGGCTAATTTTTGTATTTTTAGTAGGCACGGAGTTTCACCATGTTGGCCAGGCTGGTCTGGAACTCCTGACCTCAGGTGATCCGCCCGCCTCGGCCTCCCAAAGTGCTGGGATTACAGGCATGAGCCACCGCTCCTGGCCCCAGCACTCTTTACCACTGAGCCCATGCATGGCCTCAGAATCCTTATCAGCTCACCATTCTAGGGCCCACTACCAATTGGTTGGAATTACAGGAGATGAACTCTATTTGGTATCCTTGGATTAGGGAATTAAAACAGGGGCATTAGCTCTAAAGCCTATAGAGAAGTGAGGCTGGGCGTGGTGGCTCATGCCTGTAATCCCAGCACTTACAGAGGCTAAGGTGGGAGGATTGCTTGAGCCTGGGAGTTCAAAACCAGCCTGGGCAACAGAAAGAGAACTCATTTCTACAAAAAAATAAAAATTTAGCCAGGCATGTTGGTGTGTCCTTGTAGTCCCAGCCAGTTGGAAGGCTGAGGCCAGAGGATCACTTGAGCCCAAGAGGTTGAGGCTGCAGTGAGCTGTGATTGTGCCACTGCACTCCAGCCTGGGGGGCAAAGAAAGACCCTGTCTCAAATGAATAAATAAATAAAGTGAAATGAATATATGTTACCTAGCAAAGAAGAGATTGACTTGCCAAGAATAAGAGCTTTTTTTGTTTTAATTTTTAAAAATCAGCTTAATATCTGGGCCTGAAGAATCAGGAGAGAGAGTTTGAGCGTGAGGAAGCTAAGAATGGTAATGACCAGGTCTGCAGTATGAGGAGCAGGACCAGGAAGGCAGCACAGAGAAGAGTAGATGAGAGAAAAAGCCAAATTTGGCTTGTTTTGCAATTCCCTGGGATCACGATACTCCAGCTTGGTCTCTTTCTTAGTGCGGGCTACTAACAGTGACTCACCTGCCACTTCCTGCATTACCTGGACGTTTTGGAAGTCTTCCACCAAATACTGGTTAGGGCAGCCCAGCTCCATCCACCTTGTGACAACTGACATCATGCTTGAAGCATATCTGAGTAAATAGTAAATCCCTGTGCTGATCATTTCTAGTGAAAACGGAAATAAAGCTTTTAGTGACCTCAGAGACTATGAGATTTGTGGCTTTACAATGAATGGCCTGAGGTCATATGTGTAGCCAGCCAAATCTAGGAACTTCCACTTAAAGTTATCTGATAAAGTCACTTAATGGTGGGGATAATTTTATTGGCCCATTTAACGAAATGACAAAGACCATAATACAGCATTGCAAATTGCCACTTTCTCCTTTACTACCTGTGTGACCTTGGACAAGTTTTGCTATTTTTCTCTTTCCTTATCTGTAGGGCAGTGTAATTCCTTTTTTTAAAAAAAAAAGAAAAATGACAACAAAATTTATTGAACGTATACTGTGTGGAAGACATTGAAGGTTGGTCCTGGGGAGTAATCAAGGATGGAATAAGGACAGACAGCATCCTCGAGGACCTTATTACACAGAATAGAGACAAAGAGAACAATAAGAACAACACAAAAGGGCTGGGAGCGGTGGCTCATGCCTTTAATCCCAGCACTTTGGGAGGCTGGGGCGGGAGGATCATGAGGTCAAGAAATCGAGACCATCCTGGCCAATATGGTGAAACCTCATCTCTACTAAAATACAAAAATTAGCTGGGCGTGGTGGTGCGCACCTGTAGTCCCAGCTACTAGGGAGGCTGAAGCAGGAGAATTGCTTGAACCCAGGAGGTGGAGTTTGCAGTGAGCCGAGATGGGCGCCACGGCACTCCAGCCTGGTGACAGAGCGAGACTCTGTCTCAAAAAAAAAAAAAAAAAAAAAAGAAAGAAAAATGCAAGAATTGAAGTGTTGCTGGTAGACAGATCACTGACCACTTACCAGTCATCTGACTTATTCTGATTGGAAAGATGTTCTGTAAAGGCTGGTATAGGTGTTTTTGTTTGTGTTAATGGAAAAATAAAAGAAAAGGCTTCCACATACTTTACTCTTTTGTGCATTATTTATGGAAGAACAAACACAGTGAGATGGTAAATGGTTTGTAATTGATATATATAAGGATGTAGTATATGTTTTACTATTGTAAACAGCTCAACCACAACACATTACCAATGGGAAAGACACAACTTGGTCCTATATAAGCCAGAAGCTTTGGAGCTAGTTATGGTACAAAACCCAAGTCTGCCATCTTCAAATCACACTCTGTTCATTAGAACAAAGATGCCAATGTGCAACCTTAATGTTTTGTTACTTTTGAAAACATTTACTCTTCTTTTGACTCTGAGCTGAAAGAAGCACAGGAGAGTTTTATAGCAACAAGCTAAAAATGAACTAATCTTCTGTAGTCCTCCTCCTTTTAGCAGTAGGAATCTAACCCAATTAACAAAGTGATTTAAATGAAAATAAAATTATGATCAGTTTTGGTTACTTTCTCCTCCTCCCTGCTGTTGAATCCCACTGTAATTAGCATTTTAATTTTTAAATATCTAACTTTAGTCAAGAAGATGAAATTGAGGATGTAACCTGTGTAATTTTTGAGAACTTTTATTTTGTTTTCTATTAATACACTCCCCCATCCAATGAACATCATATTTCCACAATTTTATACATACTTTTTTTCTAGAACATGAGGAATAACTCCAAGAGGAGATCAATTAGCAAGGAATTCATGAGCTACATCTCTTCTTTTTTAAAAATTATTATTTGTAAATTTTTTGTTTGAGATGGAGTCTCTGTCACCCAGGCTGGAGTGCAGTGGTGTGATCTCGGCTCACTGCAACCTCTGCCTCCTGGGTTCAAATGATTCACCCACCTCATCCTCCCAAGTAGCTGGGACTACAGGTGTGTGCCACCACACCCAGCTAATTTTTGTATTTTGAGTACAGATGGGGTTTCTCCATGTTGTCCAGGCTGGTCTCGAACTCCTGACCTCAAGTGATCTGCCTGCCTCAGCCTCCCAAAGTGCTGGGATTACAGACGTGAGCCACCATGCCTGGCCTGCATCTTTTCTTATTTGCCTCAAACATAGAGCAAATTACCATACTTGAAATATATGTGTTTAGCCTCAACTCGTCTTGGATATACTGATGACAAAGCCAAATAGGAAAGGAAAGAAATTACATGGCTGATATTTTATTTAAATTGTTTTTCTAAATTAATTATTTTATTTTTGAGACAGGTCTTGCTCTGTCACTTAGGCTGGAGTGCAGTGATGTGATCATGGTTCACGGCAGTCTCAACCTCCCGGGCTCAAGCAATCTTCCCACCTCAGCCTCCTGAGAAGCTGAGACTATAGGCTTGTGCTATCAGCTAAGAGTATAGGCGTGCACATCCAGCTAATTTTTTTTGAGACAAAGTCTGGCTCTGTCGCCCAGGCTGGAATGCAGTGGCGCGATCTCGGCTCACTGCAACCTCCGCCTCCTGGGTTCACACCATTCTCCTGCCTCAGCCTCCTGAGCAGCTGGGACTACAGGCGCCACCATCACACCCGGCTAATATTTTGTATTTTTAGTAGAGACGGGGTTTCACCGTATTCGCCAGGATGGTCTTGATCTCCTGATCTTGTGATCTGCCCGCCTTGGCCTCCCAAAGTGCTGGGATTACAGGCATGAGCCACTGTGCCCGGCCATCATCCAGCTAATTTTTTAATTTAAAATTAAAAAAAAAATTTTTTTTTTTCATATATCACTTGAAGAAACTTGACCAGCTAATTTTTGATTTTTTTTTTTTTTGGTAGAGATAGACTCTCCCTATGTTGCCCAGGCTGGTCACAAACTCCTGGGCTCAAGGGATCCTCCCAGATAGGCCTCCTAAAGTGCTGGGATTATAGGCCTAAGCCACTGTGCCTGGCCTAATTAAGAATCTTAAATGCAGGCCGGGCGCGGTGGCTCAAGCCTGTAATCCCAGCACTTTGGGAGGCCGAGGCGGGTGGATCACGAGGTCAGGAGATCGAGACTATCCTGGCTAACATGGTGAAACCCCGTCTCTACTAAAAATACAAAAAACTAGCCGGGCGTGGTGGCGGGCGCCTGTAGTCTCAGCTACTTGGGAGGCTGAGGCGGGAGAATGGCGTGAACCCGGGAGGCGGAGCTTGCAGTGAGCCGAGATCACGCCACTGCACTCCAGCCTGGGAGCACAGCGAGACTCCGTCTCAAAAAAAAAAAAAAAAAAAAAAAAAAAGAATCTTAAATGCACAATGTAGCCTAATTGTAGTTGTATCATCATTTCTATTGAATTAAAAGAATAATTTACCCTAAAGTTCATGGTAACTTAAATAGCAGGGCTGAGCCAAAGCCGAGAACCGGTGATTTCCAACTAGAAGGAGCACCCTTTGCCCTACTACTTGTGCCATCACATATTAATGACATTGCTTGTCCAGTGTTCCGCATCCACAAGCCTGCAGACTTCCTCCCCAATTCCTACTGAAGCAATGTGTTTTATTTCCAATAAGACAACTTACTTTCCCTTCTCATTTGCAGAAATAGATTGGTTTGTTCTTTCATCCTCAGAGCTACAGAATATAGACATGAATTTTAATATATATGATAAATAGATGAACACTGTGTTCTTGTCTCAGTAAGGTGTTTCATTTCTTTTTATCTTTAAAGTATTTGATAGACGTCTTTAAGACAGATATTCTCCTTACTGTCTTGGATATATGTGGCTAGATCCTTTTGCATTAGCTTGAAGCTTTTTTCCTTCTTCCTCTCCTTTTCCAAGTCCTTCCCTTCTCTACCTCTCTACCCTCTCCCTCCCTCCTCACTTCTTTTCCTTTTCCTCCCTTCCCTTTCCTATCTTTCTTTTTTTCTTCCCCTTTGTGGGATTAACATCACTTGACATACATCAAGTAACAACAAAAAGATTAGAAATCTTAGATTGATGCGGTGGCTCATGCCTGTAATCCCGGCACTTTGGGAGGCCAAGGTGGGTGGATCACTTGAGGTCAGGGGTTCGAGACCTGCCTGGCCAACATGGTGAAACCCCGTCTCTACTAAAAATACAAAAAAATTAGCCTAGTGTGGTGGTGCACGTCTATAATAACTGCTACTTGGGAGGCTGAGGCAGGAGAATCACTTCCACATGGGAGGTGAAGTCTGCAGTGAGCTGAGATCGATCACTGCACTCCAGCCTGGGCAACAGAGTGAGACTCTGTCTCAAAAAAAAAAAAAAAAAAAAAAAAAAAAAAATTAGAAATCTAATAAGGGTCTCAGATGCCTAAATATTTTTCCCTAAAAATGTGACTAACCCTGACAACTTTCAAGCTCAAGAATCAGTTTCAGACTAAATTATTTAATTATCTAGTATAAAAGACAAAGGCAACAGCAATACTTTATTTACCACATGTCAGAAGAATAAATCAGTGGATGAGATGCTCTCTCTCTGTATCTGTCTCTTTCATACACACACACACACACACTCTCACACACACTCATAGCCCACTTGATAAATTGTTGGCAATTTTTGTGGTGAATACTCTAGGGCATGCTATTTAAAACAGACCTTATTTAAAGCTTTTTTACTTGAAGTGGGTCATTCTATACTTTCTAACATTCGG
The DNA here is from genome assembly GCF_003255815.1 of Theropithecus gelada. NCBI lineage: Eukaryota > Metazoa > Chordata > Mammalia > Primates > Cercopithecidae > Theropithecus > Theropithecus gelada. Next base: position 27,580,516 of record NC_037679.1, on the reverse strand, counting down.
ATCCAATATTCCCTACAAAACATATGACTTTTAAGGTTGGAAATCAAGTTCACCTCAGTAAACAATGTGTTAACCAGTTTCTTATTACAAATCTCTTAAAACATGTATAAAAGTGAAGAAAGTATATCTTTATCGAAGTTCGCTTCTGTGTCAGGTGCCATTCTTTGAGTTTGGGTCCTGAAGGTAGACTGCCTAGGTGGCAATCTGGGCCCTGCCACTCTCTACCTGCATGACCTGGGCAAGTGACTTAATTATGCTGTGTCTTAGTTTTGCCATCTGTTTGTAAAAATGGGACCAATAACTCAGTTTATATGTAGAATATATGACTTGGCTTATATAAACTAAGACTCAGTTTATATGTAGTTGTGAAGATTTATTAGATAATACAATAAAATATTTGGCACACTGCCTGATTCCTAATGAATAAATGTCAGCTCTGATTGTTGTAGGTATCTTTTTTTTTTTTTTTGAGACAGAGTCTCACTCTGTTGCCTAGGCTGGAGTGCCGTGGTGAAATCTTGGCTCACTGCAACCTGTCTCCCAGGTTCAAGCAATCTTCCCATCTCAGCCTCCCTAGTAGCTGGGACTACAGGCTTGTATCACCAAGCCCAGCTAATTTTTGTATTTTTAGTAGAGACAGAGTTTCACCATGTTGGCCAGGCTATTCTCAAACTCCTGACCTCAAATAATCTGCCTACCTTGGCCTCCCAAAGTGCTGGGATTACAGGCATGAGCCACCGCACCCGGCCCCTGTTGTAGATATTTTTGCTTACCTTCAGGACTTATTATTTTTCTCTTTAAGGCAGGCACTATTGCATCTATTTACCTGCTGAGTAAACTTAACCAGAGAAGTTTAGTAACTAACCCCCAAGCCACAGAGCTCTTCACCAGCAGAAAAGCTCTAGTATTTGAACTTCCTTTTTCTTTTTTGTTTTTGTTTTTAGAGATAGGATTTGACTGTGTTGCTTAAGCTGTCTCCAACTCCTGAGCTCAAGCAATCCTCCTGCCTCAGCCTCCCAGGTAGCTGGGACCACAGACATGCACCATTTGTCTAGCTCGTAAGCCCATGTAACATACTATACTGAGTTCTCTGTCTGCATACAGATTATAAGTCATTACAGGATACTTTAACATATAGGATAAATCAGAAAATTTGAATTTATCAGGTATTCCAACAACCAATTAATTCTAGTAACAAAAATATTTGTAGCCATTCTAAATTTTTATTTTATGAGAAAGAAGCAGATAATTAAAAATCAAATTGTAAGAACATTTAGCTAAAGAAGAAGGAAGAGAAGTAGGAGAAAAAGGAGGAGGGGAAGGAAGATGAAAAATATACACACACCGTAAGGCATATTTCAAATGTGAGGCAGGTTGACATCACTCTTAACTCAATTACATCATTCAGAATTGCTTTGGGGGCATCACAATGTAGTTTGAAGTACACAGACTTTGGAATCAGGTAGAGTGCAGCTATCTGGATTCCAGCATTGCTGAGTTGGGGAGCTCTAAGCCACAGTTTTCTTATAGACAATTGTATCTACTTCATAGGTTTGTTCAAAAGATTAAATGAGACTGTGAAATGCCGGGAATGATGCCTAGGACAGATATGGTGCTGAGTGAACAAAGCATAATCAGCTTTTATAGTAGTTTTTTGAGATTGTATAAGGTTAAAATGGGCCTTAATAACATTAAAGAATGCTCGATAATAATGTAATTATAACACTGTGGAATCTTAGAGATGCATGGCCTTATAACTCAATCACTTCATCTTATATTTGAAGAAACTGAGACTCAAAAAGACTAAGTGAATTGCCCCAAATCACACAGCTAATTATAATCAGGTTGGGACTAGAACCTGGCCTCTTAATTAATGCTTCCCTTAATTTTAAAAAAGTTATGAGTGAACGATCATGCCACTTGAGCAATAAATTATGAAATACGAATGTCTGTGAACAGAATTTAGAGTTCTAATCAAATAACACTTATAATAAAGTTAGACATACATTTAATGATAGCTGTAATTATTATTGTACTGCATGATAACAAGGCATAAATGATAAGTAGTTCATATTAACAAGTGTCATTGTAATTATTTTGTGCAATCAAACCAAGAAAAGGAAAAATAAAATGAAGAAGAGCAGGAAACTACTCTGAAGGCCTCTCCAAAAACTCTGGAATCTGTTACCCAGGAGGCCTAGGTAGCTGTGTTTTTCTGACCTTTTATCTTTTGAAAGATAGAAACTATTAACTGAAAGGCAGACACTTAAGAAAAGCACTCATTCATTTACGTAGAGACAGGGTCCTACTTTGGTGCCCAGGCTAGAGTGCAGTAGTGTGATAATTGCTCATTGCAGCTTCCAACTCCTGGCCTCAAGGGATCCTCTCATGCCTTGGCCACCCAAAGCACTGGGATTACAGATGTGAGCCACCACAGGTGGCCTGAGAAGTGGTTCTGGAGGGAGGAGGGACAAGAGGTTGTTAACACTCACCTCCTCCCCTACTAATGCAGGAATCAGCCAGTATTCTCCTTCTCTTTCTCCATCAACTTCTTGCTTGGATCTGGAAGTGTAAGCTACCAGAATCCAATCCTTAGCAGTCAATGCCAGAGGTAATTCCCTGAACACGTTGATAGAATACCTTTGCTTTTTGCATATTTAACATGATAATTATAGTCTTTTTAAAAAAATTGTGAATTTTCAATTGATATATATTAGATGCACAAATTTTTGGGATACACGTGATAATTTGATACATTTCTATAATCATATCAGGGTAATTGGGATATCCATTACCTTAAATATATCTCTTTTCTTTACGCTAGGAACATTCTAATTATTTTCTTCTGTCTAGCTGAAATGTACAATTGATTAATGTTAACTATAGTCACCCTGTTGATTATCATTGTGTTCTAATTCCCAATACTCTGTGGTCATTGCATTGATACACTGACGTCCTCAAAGAACACCTGGGTCATGGAGCATCCCCCACCCCAGCCAAGTGGGGACCCTTGGCTGCATAATTCCCTCTGTGGTCTTTAGAGAGTATCCCAGTTTTCCAATTCCTTCTTCTTTTGCTGCCAACAGGAGAGGGTGAGAACTCCCCTTTTTCTACACTCTATCAGGGAGACCAGATCAAAGATGTGATTGAGGGAAAAGTTCTTGGCTCAAAGATATTCTTCCCACATGGATGATTGTCCATAGCCATGGAATTGTTGGTTTGGGGTCAATTTCTTTTTTTTTTTTTTTTTTTTTTTTTTTGAGACGGAGTCTCGCTCTGTAGCCCAGGCTGGAGTGCAGTGGCCGGATCTCAGCTCACTGCAAGCTCCGCCTCCCGGGTTCACGCCATTCTCCGGCCTCAGCCTCCCGAGTAGCTGGGACTACAGGCGCTGCCACCTCGCCCGGCTATTTTTTGTATTTCTTAGTAGAGATGGGGTTTCACCGTGTTAGCCAGGATGGTCTCGATCTCCTGACCTCGTGATCCGCCCATCTCGGCCTCCCAAAGTGCTGGGATTACAGGCTTGAGCCACCGCGCCCGGCCTGGGGTCAATTTCTAAGATCGTCATATGCCCAAAGAAAGATGGTGGGTCCCAGCCCTCACCTTCTTTAATACATGGCAGGAAAGGAGTTCCTCAGAGCAACAGCATATTGAGGAGGAACTCCTTATTTTGGCATGTATTTCAGGATAACATCATACTATACTAATACCATTATTGATATCTAAACCAATACCAATGCCAATACTAACAGCAATACTGTGTGTGTGTGTGTGTGTGTGTGTGTGTATGTGTGTGTATATTCTTTTTTGTTGGAGATGGGATCTCACTCTGTCTCCCAGGCAGAGTGCAGTGGTGTAATTATAGCTCACTGCAGCCTTGAACTCCTGGGCTCAAGTGATCCTCCTGCCTCAGCCTTCCTAATAGCTAGGACTGTAGGCATGCACCATCACACTCTGTTACTTGTTTTATTTTTTTGTAGAGATGAGGTCTTCCTATGTTGTCCAGGCTAGTCTCAAACTCCTGGACTCAAGCAGTCCTCCTCACTTGGCCTCCCAAAGTGCAGCAATACTATATTAATGCTAATACCAACATAAATTCTAATATAATTAAATGCTAATACTAATACTTCTACAATTTCTGATACTACCACTTATTGAGTATTAAGTATATGCCAGACAGTATGCCAAGAACTTTATTTTTTATTTTTTTTGCCAAGAACTTTATAGGTAATATTACATTTAGTCCTCACAAGAATCATTTGATGATAAATTATAAAGTGCTTAAGGTATACCAATAAGTGTTCTAGGTACTTTACAGTTATTTACTTATTTCTCAGTACAACCATAAGAGACAGGTATAATTGTTATTCCCATGGATCAGGAAATTGAAGATCAGAGTGGCTAAGTAACTTGCCCATGCTCACACAATTAAACATGTGGCAGAGCAAAGATTTAAAATAGGTTTCTCTGACTCTAAATCTGGTATTATGTGGTGTACTTGTGTGTTCAAAATTGCAGCCAGGCATGGTGGCTCATGCCTGTAATCCCAGCACTTTGGGAGCCTAAGACAGGAGGGTCTCTTGAGCCCAGGAGTTTGAGACCAGCTGGGTGACACAGCCAGACCCATCTCTATTAAAAATAAAAAATTAGTTGGATGTGATGGTGCACACCTGTACTCCTAGCTCCTCGGGAGGCTGAGGTAGGAGAACAGCTTGAGCCCAGGAGTTCAAGTTTACAGTGAACTATGACTGTGCCACTGCACTCCAGCCTGGGTGACAGAGCAAGATCCTGTCTCTTAAAAAAACAACAACAAAAAATTGTCTGGGAGCAGTGGTTCATGCCTGTAATCCCAGCACTTTGGGAGGCCAAGGTGGGTGGATTGCTTGAGGCCAGGAGTTCAAGACCAGCCTGGTAAACATGATGAAACCCTATTTCTACTAAAAATACAAAAATTAGCTGGATGTGGTGGTGGCCACCTGTAATCTTAGCTGCTTGGGAGGCTGAAACAGGAGAATCACTTAAACCTGGGAAGCAGAGTTTGCAGTGAGCTGAGATCACGCCATTGCCCTCCAGCCTGGGCAACAGAGGCTCCTTCTAAAAAAAACAATTGCCAAGATGCATTTATAAACTATCATACAATATGTGCATTTGCTAATGGAATTTATGATAATAAACTGTCTCAATGGAATGTGTCTTTTTGTAAAAAGATAGTCTTACCCTCAAATTTTGCTTCACTTAAAAGTATATTTTGAATTCAGAAAGACTTGCTTTTGATTTTTCTTAATTTCACTAAACCGATTTGAAGTTAAGCTTCAGTAATGGCTCCAGGACTGGGTTATAGTCCATTGAATGAATATAACTCTGAGGTTATGAATAACTCTCAGGTTGTCTTTTAAAATCTCCTGTGGCTTTGAAAATAATTCAAAACATATTATTTGTGATATGTTTATCACAAATAAACATCCACTTATCACAAATAATTTACTTTAATAGTAAATAAAGACACCAGAACTATTTCCTTAAATTGTTCTTGTCAAGCACCACTTTATTGTAGAAATATCTTTTGCTAAATTGGATTTTGGGGAGAGCTTAGAGCTTAATGTTTATAGAGAACTTTCAAAGGAATTTGATTTTTATTGTTTTTCTTAGTTTCATATTTGATTTTATTGTTGAGAGGGATGTCCCAAATAAGGTCTTCGAGACTGATGTCTTTTATCTGTAGATTGGCCAAAACATACTATGTATGCAGTAAATGCATAGCTATTTTCCTGGGTCTCAGTTCTCTACAAAGGAGATGCTCAAAGGGCCCACTGATAGCTCATTTTTCCTTTAATCCATGCATTGACCAGTAACTGCAGTCTAATGTCCTTTGTCATTTGCAGTGGAGTTAACATTTTACAACACAGGCCTTTCTGGACGACAATGACCAGAATCAGTTATCTATATACTATAGCTTTCACCAGGTTCCTGAACTGTGAAAGGTGCTAAAATTGAGGACCCATCTTGCCAGTATCTAATTCTACCACAAACCAGAACTCTTATATGGTCTCTGATGGAATGCAGGAGTCATGAAGACTCTTTCATGATTTAAAGCAGTGTTCTAACCTGGGATCCATAGATTCCCAACGCATTTGTGCTTGGACTTGAGGGGCCCAGGAATCTGATGGAAAAAAAAAAAATCTCATATTTATTTTCATAATCTCTACCTGAAATTTAGTACTTTTTTCCATTGTGAATGTAGGACACAAACCACGACAGAATTAATTTTAGCTGTGATTCTGTCTCTAATAGAAATCACATGTATTTTCCTTTTACATTACAGTGGTTACTGATATCTCAAAATATTATTTATCTTCCTCTCTACTTTAAGATTGTGGTAATATTAGATGTACTGTGACATCTTGAAATGTGGTATCTTAATAAAGAAACATATTAATAAAATTAAATTCAAATATTTTAATAACTGTATTTCAATATAATTGGTTTGCTATCTTGTGTCTTATAGATTTAAAAACATTTTCAGAAAGGGGTCCATCAGACAGCCAAAGCGGTACATGGCACAAAATAGGTTAAGAACCCCTAAAGAGGCCAGATGCGGTGGCTCATGCCTGTAATCCTAGCACTTTGGGAGGCTGAGGCAGGCAGATTGCCTGAGTTCAGGAGTTCAAGACCAGCCTGGGCAACACGGTGAAACCCGTCTCTACTAAAATACAAAAAATTAGCTGTCTGTGGCGGCGTGTGCCTGTAGTTCTAGCTACTCGGGAGGCTGAGGCAGGAGAACTGCTTGAACTTGGGAGGTGGAGGTTGCAGTGAGCTGAGTTCGTGCCACTGCACTCCAGCCTGGGTGACAGAGTGAGACTCTGTCTCCAAAAAAGAAGAACCCCTAAAGAGTTGGCACAAAGGTGTGTGGAGCAAGGGAACTCTGGTGAAATGCAGTCTCCAAGTCAAACTCTCTGTGAGATCCGGAGAATCTTATGAAAGAAAGAGAGAGCCTCATCTGCCCTTCCAACTTTCAGCAAGGATGACTCTTCCTCAGTCTAACAGAGCTTAACGTTTATGGGGAATTTTTAGAGAAATTGAAAACAGATTGCTGAATCATAAATCTTGGAACATAAAGAAAACTAGCCAACTCATAGCCAGAAGCATGAGCAGGTCCTAGGGGCCAATGGCCAATGGTGCTTCTATCCATAGTATATCAGGCATGAGCCCAGGTAGACTGGAGTGTTTCCAGGGACGATGCCACATAACTATTCACATGATTTCTGCGCAAGGTTACTATGTTGCTCGTTACTTCTGTACTCAGTTTTAGGGGGATACCTAGTAATATTTAATATGTAAAACACCGACACAACTTTAGTCTTTATTCTGAAATAGGTATACAGGAGAATCCAGCTTTTACTCTTCAAAATTTAATGTGGATCTAATAGTATATCCAGAGGTTGACTATGTCTTGGGACTGCTATTATCTTGAGCTAATCACTGCATTCTCTGATTACTCATTGGCAAAAGCATTTATTTTAAAATGCATAACCTTAAAATAGAAATAATTTGGGAAAATTATGTGTATCAGTTAGGATTAAGATCTGCTGCATATAATTGGAAACTCTAAATCACAGTAGCTTAACAAGATATATATTTATTTTCTCTTATGTGAAAATAAAAAGCCTGATGTAAGAAGTCCAAGAGCATTATGATATCTCTGTAAAGTCACCAACCCAGGTTCCTTCTTTCTGCTTCCATCCTTAACCAGTGACATTTGTCTTTAAGTTGTCTCATGAGTCAGTATGGCTGATTGAGCTCTTGCCATCACATCTGCATTCCAAGTAGCAGGAAGGAGAAACCCCAGAAGGATAAAAGTGTTCTTTTTGCAGCTAAGTTGGCCTCTTTTTAGCAGCCTTCTTAGTAGGTCCCATTTGATACTTCTGCTTATATTTCCTTGACCAGAACTTAGTCACAAGGTGCTACCTTGTTTAAGGGAGAATGGGAATGTAATCTCATAATTATGTGTAAACTGTTGCCTCTAAAAGAAACAAAACCTGGGGTTCTATTTCTAAAGAGGAAAAGGAAGTGGATATTGAGTAGCAAGTTATGGTCCCTGTGACAGTATATACAGGGAAAGTTTAATTAAGCATACACATGCTTCACAGAAGTACTCAAGAAATAGCACTGGGCTAGCAGACAGTTGCCTTAGGTCCTAGTCCCGCCTCTACCTTTTATCTATCACGCTTTGAGCAAATTATTTAGCTTCTTTGAAGTTTAGTTCTTTCATTTTTAATGTGGATGTGATAATTCTTTTCCTTTCAGCTTTTCAATTGTTGTGAACTATAATTGAAGCAACGCATATGAAAGCACTTTTAAAAGTATAAAAGCATTGCATAAATGCAAGGTATTTTATTTCTTCAGGATACATGACAACTGTGATCAGAGAAGGGTCTGCTCAGTAGATCTCTCAGTAAACTAGTTACTCATAAAACCCCAAGGCAAGAAGCAATCCCCATCTCTATATTGACTTAGCAACAGCAACCTCTGATAATGTATTTTCTAAATTTAGATGGAGATTAAACTGTTGTGTCACCAGATCATTGATTGATGCCAGCTACATGTACTATAACTGTGATATGGGTAAAGGAAGAAATTTTAAATATAGTATTCTGTCTGATGGCCAATGTTTTCATGGGAATCTTGGTTACCACTGAGAGGACAGCATCAACTCTAGCTAGCAGAAGCAGAAAGGGATACCTTGCAAGATTTAATATGGCTTGCAGAATCACTGGGGACAGGGAGCAGAAGAAAGAGCCCCTACGCTTATCTTCCATAGATAACTCCCACAGAATTGTGCTGTGGCTCCTGCCGTGATCAAGAAGCCATCTGTTAAATCAGGAGTATTGATCAGGGTCTTGACTTCAGAGTTCACACTGCTGCAGCCTCAATCAGATCCAGCCTGATCCACACCAGCAAAATGGTGCCTCCTGCTCTTTCTTACCCCACTTAACTCCATTCCAAAACCCAGTCCCACATGATTGCATTTGATTGATAGAACCTCCATCAACCCAGAACCCTAGCTTCAAGGGAGGGTAAAAAATATACCTTTCATCTTCGAAACCTCTGCTGAAGCATGTTGGCATAGATGTTGTATGTGCCAATCCATAGTATCTGCCAGAATTAATGCTAATTGTACCTATGAAATGGAATGTGCTATTTGAGGCCCCCAAATACTGCCAACATGTCTTAGAAATGAATTCAACATGGCATAATATAATCAAGGCAGAGGGAATTCATTTAACTTAACTGTGGATTGACTGAAGAGTCAGAAAACATAGAAAACATGCATGTACACATATATGCAGCATGCTGTTAACATGTTTGCACTAGCATGACAAGTTAGGCACGTGGATGTTTCATTAAGAATATTATTTGCTCATATAAAAAAATTTCTGTTTGCTTCCATTGATCAGGACTAGAATAACTCACTCACTTTAATGTATTTATACATCATGACCAAACCACAATAATTAAAGTTCAACATGTGCGTAGAGGTGATCTGAAGTTTTATTGACTAGGAGAGTTCCCGATATTCATTGTTCTACTTGAGCAGCTTAGCTAATAAAACATAAGGCATTCAAAAATAAGACTAGGTTAAAGTCATAGAAAAATAACCACGGTTCTTAATTATTTTTAAAAAAATTGTGGAAAATAAAATGTATTCACTGGTGTGAGAAGATGGTTTTGTTGTTACAGGTCAGATCACTTTCTGAGAAGGGCGGACTTCCAACCTGATAATGTAGAACTTCCTGCGGCTACAGAACCATGACTTCTCATTGATTGATGTGTATTGGGAAACTAGACAAAGATGGTCAATGGCTGGAAGAATTAGACTGACATTTCCTTTCTTTTTTTTTTTTTTGAGACGGAGTTTCCATCTTGTTGCCCAGGCTAAAGTGCAATGGTGCGATCTTGGCTCACTGCAACCTCTGCCTCCCGGATTCAAGCAATTCTTCTGCCTCAGCCTCCAGAGTAGCTAGGATTACAGGCATGTGCCACCACGCCCGGCTAATTTTGTATTTTTAGTAGAGACGGGATTTCTCCATGTTGGTCACGCTGGTCTGGAACTCCCGACCTCAGGTGATCTGCCCGCCTCAGCCTCCCAAAGTGTTGGGATTACAGGCGTGAGCCACCACGCCTGGCCTTTTTTTGTTTTGTTTTTTGAGACAGAATCTCGATCTGTGCCCCAGGCTAGAGTGCAGTGGTGCAGTATCAGTTCACTGCAACTTCCACCTCCCAGGTTCAAGTTGTTCTCCTGCCTCAGCCTCCCGAGTACCTGGGATTACAGGTGCCCAACCCCATGCCTGGCTAATTTTTGTATTTTTAGTAGAGATGGGATTTTGCCATGTTGGCCAGGCTGGTCTCAAACTTCTGACCTCAGGTGATCCGCCCACTTCGGCCTTCCAAAGTGCTGGGATTACAGGGATGAGCTACCGCTCCTGGCCTAGACTAACATTTCTAAAGACTGCTTGGGTGGGGCTTACGTAGAAGGCAGCAGAGGAAGCAAGACTGGAGGGCATTGGGGGTAGTGAGCAGATCCCTCTTTCCGAAATCTGTTTTGTTTTTCCCTAGGAAAATGGTTCTCAAACTTTTTGGTCTCAGGATTGTTTAAACTCTTTAAAATAATTTTGGCCCCAAAGAGCTTGTGTTTATATAGATTATATATATCAATGTTTATCATTCTCAAAATGAAAACTGATAAATAGAAAACTATTTGTTAAAAAATAACAATGTTAGGGCTGGGCACAGTGGTTCATGCCTGTAATTCTGGCACTTTGGGAGGCTTGCATGAGCCCAGGAGTTCGAGACTAACCTCAGCAACATAGTGAGACCCTATCTCTACAAAAAATAGAAAAGATAGCTGGGCATGGTGGCACACATCGGTAGTTTTAGCTACCCAGGGGGCTGAGGTGGGAGTATCCCTTGAACCTAGGAGTTCGAGGTTGTAGTGAGCTGTGATGAAGCCATAACACCCTAGCCTGAGTGATACAGCAAGACTTTGTCTCAGAAACAAACAAGCAAACCTAACAACATTAAATCTATTACATGTGAATGTAAAGATTAGTTGCAGTACAATTTCGTGGTTTTATTCTGGATGCGATTGGGTTTCAGTTGGTATTACGTACCCGCCTCCTTTGTAGAAACAGCATTATGAAATGAATATTAAATTGTTCTTGAGTTGGGATGTGGTCAGTAAGAAAATCACTATGTTTATTTTTGCACAAGTGTTGCCCTTTTTATGGAGTTGGGCCAAAGTACTCCTGTACTGTAGTTTCTAGTGACTTGAAGTAGGTTGGGTAGGGTAGGCCTTGGGCGGGGTGAATCTTGCCAATAAACTAAATCCCAGGTAAGTGGGAAGTGGGGTGGTAATCTAGAAGGGTGAGGAGGAGGGTCCCTACCCCTTGCATATCTGGAAAGGCTTTTAGATAGCACTGTCCTGAAGATCAAGGCACTCATGATTGTCAGGAACAAGGCTGTAGAATTATTTTCATGAGATTTTTCCCAATTATGGTTGAATGCAGCTGTTACGAGGCAGAATCAAGAATTCCACCAGGAATTGACTGAGATTGTGGGAGTCACATTTGGGAAAGCTTCGTGGAGAGTCATGAGTTATAAAGTGAGTGTGTGTTCTGAAAGAGTATCATTAGAGGAATCTCACAATCAAATGTTTTCCCCCGTGAATTCTTAGAAATGCAGACATCGGAGGGGTGCGGTGGCTCACGCCTGTAATGCCAGCACTTGGGCAGCCGAGGTGGGCGGGTCATGAGGTCAGGAGATCCAGACCATCCTGGCTAAGACGGTGAAACCCCGTCTCTACTAAAAATACAAAAACTTAGCCGGGCGTGGTGGCGGGCGCCTGTAGTCCCAGCTACTTGGGAGGCTGAGGCAGGAGAATGGCGTGAACCCGGGAGGCGGAGCTTGCAGTGAGCAGAGATCACGACACTACACTCCAGTCTGGGCAACAGAGTGAGACTTCGTCTCAAAAAAAAAAAAAAAAAAAAAAGAAATTAAAGGCCTCTCACATGAAACAGGATAATTTGGTTTCCATAAACAGTGTTTCAGAGTTATCACAGGGAGGGCCCAGGTTTTGTTGACTATGAAAATCTTTTGATATTTCAGAAGGCTTCTTATCATAATCCTTTCCTTTTTTTTTTTTTTTAAATCTTGCTCAGGTTGGTCCTATCTTTCTTTGTACTTGTGGTCACGAGATGACTAAAATATGTTTTGCCCCCACCTTTTCTTTAGTTTAATATGATATCTTACCTAAAGTTAGGTTTTTTTTTTTTTGTTTTTTGAGGCGGAGTCTCGCTCTGTCGCCCGGGCTGGAGTGCAGTGGCCGGATCTCAGCTCACTGCAAGCTCCGCCTCCCGGGTTCACGCCATTCTCCTGCCTCAGCCTCCCGAGTAGCTGAGACTACAGGCGCCCGCCACCTCGCCCGGCTAGTTTTTTGTATTTTTAAAGTAGAGACGGGGTTTCACTGTGTTAGCCAGGATGGTCTCGATCTCCTGAACTCGTGATCCGCCCGTCTCGGCCTCCCAAAGTGCTGGGATTACAGGCTTGAGCCACCGCGCCCGGCCTTTTTTTTTTTTTTTTTGAGATGGAGTTTACAGATAACACATGCCTGTAATCTTGGGTACTAGGAAGGCTGAGACTCCGCCTCCCGAGTAGCCGGGATTATAGGAGCGTGCCACCATGCCTGGCTAATTTTTGTATTTTTAGTAGAGACAGGGTTTCACCATGTTGGCCAGGCTGGTCCCAAACTCTTGACCTCAGGTTATCCACCCGCAACGGCCTCCCAAAATGCAAGGATTACAGACGTGAGCCACCGTGCCCCACCTAGGCTTTTAAAAATCAAGGTTTCAAGCTGGGCACAGTGGCTCATGCCTGTAATCCCGGCACTTTGGGAGGCTGAGGTGGGTGGATCACTTGAGGTCAGGAGTTCATGACCCGCCTGGCCACCATGGTGAAACCCCATTTCCACTAAAATTACAAAAATTAGCTGGGTGTGGTGACACATGCCTGTAATCTCGGCTACTAGGAAGGCTGAGACAGGAGACTCACTTGAATCTGGGAGGCAGAGGCTGCAGTGAGCTGAGATGGCGCCACTGCACTCCAGCGTGGGTGACAGAGCGAGACTGTGTCTCCAAAAAAAAAAAAAAATCAAAGTTTCTCTCATTTTCAAGGATAATCAAATTTACTCTTTCATCCTGTGGTTTTCTAGGTAATAATATGTATTTATTTCTTTTTAGGTCTGAATGCAGTTTTATATACATTCTTTTACTCCTCTTATTAGAGAATCTAATGAACCTTCATTCTAGCAAATGTTTCCCATGGTATATTTGTAGTTGGAATGCTTCACTGACCAGTACCTCTCTTAAATCATGATTCGACATCATTTTTGTAATTTTACCAATATTTTTCTTTCCCTAAGTCCCTAAAGATAGATTGGCCGGGCGCGGTGGCTCACGCCTGTAATCCCAGCACTTTAGGAGGTTGAATCCACTTTTGGCGGATCACCAGGTCAGGAGATCGAGACCATCCTGGCTAGCATGGTGAAACCCCGTCTCTACTAGAAATACAAAAAAATTAGCTGGGCGTGGTGGCGGGTGCCTGTAGTCCCAGCTACTGGGGACGCTGAGGCAGGAGAATGGCATGAACCTGGGAGGCAGAGCTTGTAGTGAGCCTAGATCGCACCACTGCACTCGAGCCTGGGTGACAGAGTGAGATTCTGTCTCAAAAAAATAAATAAATAACAATAAAAAGTTAAGTAAAATAAGATAGGTTTGATTCCCCGAAACATTTCGTTTTCTATACTTATACATCCCAATTTCTGTATTTTCTTTACATTTTGTGCTTTATGTAACTATTTGAAACAGTATGATCATAGGATGTCAAATGATGTCACAAGAAGAAAATACATAGAACTAGAGTCTTCTTGCATTTCATTGTGCTATTAACAGTAAACTCATTAACTGTGTTGCTTTTCAAAGTGTTCACAATGTTTGTTCATATTGCTAAGCAGAGAAACTGTCCTTTGGAAGGGAGTACAGATAATTTTCAGAAAGAACCATCGTAAAGCATGTTTCAGCTAGAAGCAAAAGCAAATAAAAACTGCAAATGAACTAATGAAAAAGAAAGAGAAAAGCATTTGCAAAATAAATTCTATGATGCACTTAGAGAAGAGCTGTATGACATTTCCTTCTGTTGTTATAATGATATACTCTTTGGTTGACCAGCTGGCCAGCCAGCCCCTAAAGATTTCATATCCTGTTTTCCAATTACAGGACTACAAATTAACACATCTCCAGTGTTGAGCAATGACATTTTGGATCATTTAACTAACTCCTTTATGCAGGTTATCCTCCTTTATCAGCACCATAAAAATGAGACTGATGGTAGCATTTATAGTCACTGCAAAGAGTCGCCTAATAAGCTGGTGAGTCATGACCTCATTCTTTCCTGTTGCCCAGCATTTCTAGCAAAGTTGAAACATTGAGCAAAAATGAACCGTAGATTTTGTAAACAGATAAGGAAATATGGTGATAGGTTAACTCTGACATTAGAGCCAGAATGAGAAATCATCTGGAGCCATAAAAGTCTGCCAAACTTTTTCCTCTTAGAAAATTGCCTCATAGACAGTTTAAACCATCCTTATACGGTATTTTAATAAATTAAGAAAGATGATCTGTTAGGTTATTAAAGTAAATCTTTGTGTTGCTACTATTGTAACATTAGATGAACGAATAACACGAATGTGTTTTTATGCTCTGCCATTGATATGGCTGGCGTGGGAAAGGCTTCTTCGTTTGTTTTCAGGGCTTAAATTGTTCGATTGGACAGAATGGGAGAAATAACTGCATACTTAATAAATTCTTTTTGATGAGATGATGCTTTCAGAGAAACTCAGACTCAAGGTCCCTTTTCTGAGGTTTAAATGATCAAAGGAGAAATCAGTATCTAAATCTATGTTTTTCTGCCTTGTTCTAGAAGAAAGTACATATATCTGTATATATACCTATATCTATATCTATTTGCTAGTGAATAAGGTCTTATCATAGGTAGGAGTAGCTATATTTGCAAATGATGTAAAATTTGGATTTACATGTGCCATCCCAAAATTTGGTCATACATAGAGTTTCAGTGATAGGATGAGTTCTGTGACTTGAAATGTGCATTTTTATTACTGAATTATATCATCATGAATTAATATTTTAGGATAAATCCTGCAATTATCTTGTGAATATTACATTGTGTTGTGTGCATATTACATTGTGTTGTGAGAAAACCTACTGAAAGGGGTCTGATGTAATATTGTAATGTGTGTGTGAGATCTACTGAAATCTCACCCCTTTCAGTAGATTTTCTCACTAGCTTTCAGTGGTAGTGGTGATGGTGATGGGAACAGTTAAAAACATTACTTTGCTGAAGCTAACATTTATGTAATTTATTATAATACTATTTTGGTATTTCTTCCCTTTTTAATAAGATCAGAAGCTAAAAAAAAAAGAGAGAGAGAGAGAAAAAAAAAAGTAACTCTTTCTTGACACCTGAGAGGCTTTGGAAATAAACACAAAGGAAAAATATGAGAACTTAAATGATTTTTCTGTAGAAATAATTGTGTTTTTTAGACAAGTGAAGTAAGATTCAAGGAGAGTCTCATCTAACAATTAGGCAGGAGAAACTGAAACTGGAAAGAAAGAAAAAGAAAGAAAGAAAGAAAGAAAGAAAGAAAGAAAGAAAGAAAGAAAGAAAGAAAGAAAGAAAGAAAGAAAGAAAGAAAGATTCTTCCTGAGAAGGGCCCAAAATTTGCATTTCTAACAAGTTTCCGGGTAACACTGATTGATGCTCCTTGCCTGGGAACCACGCTTTGATAACTTAGTGTATGTTAGCCCTGCAGATTTGGTGAGATGCCACAGCTGACTTAGAGCAGATTCTATGGGCAGAGGTGGGTAAGGATATGAGCCTGGGGACACTAACGTATGAATTTCAGTATATCAGTGACAAAGGGAAGTTATTCTAATGTCCCTCAGATTATAAAAGGGAAGTTATTCTAATGTCCCTCAGATTTTACCACTAAGTAACTTCACCTGTTATAAAATGGATGTTGCTTTGGGTTCAAATGCTAAAATAAATTATTTGAAGCTGCAATAAATCTACTGGTAGGCAAATAAGAGTGGCTATAGTTACATATAACTAGGTTGAAAAAAACTTGGTTTCAGGCTGAGCGCCATGACTCACGCCTGTAATCCTAGCACTTTGGGAGGCCGAGGCAGGCAGATCACTTGAGGTCAGGAGTTTGAGACCAGCCTGTCTAACATGGTGAAACCCCTTCTCTATTAAAAATACAAAAATTAACTGGGCATGGTGGCACATGCCTGTAATCCCAGCTACTCGGGAGGCTGAGGTGGGAGAATCACTCGAACCTGGGAGGCGGAGGTTGTAGTGAGCTGAGATAGCGCCGCTGCACTCCAGCATGGGTGACAGAGCAAGACTCTGTCTCAAAACAAACAAACAAATAAACAAACAAAAACTTGGTTTCAGTGCATTGAGGTAGGGAAAAGATAGAAAGAGATTTTGTCACCTTATTGCAAAGATGGGCAAGCTTTGTTTCACTTTATCTTTTTACATTTGACCTTGAATGATTACAAGAATGGCTACAAAGCCTCTGAAAATTAAAAGTCATCTTACTACAAAGGTATTTTTATGCAGAAGCTTTAATGTTGAACTTAAATTGATCTAGATTACAGACTGCATACTTTTAACTTTCTTGGTGGTTTTATGTAAATGAATTAATTTTGTCCCTCAATTTCTCTTTCAGTTGTAGATATTTTCAATTACGGGTATAGTATGGAGGTTGTTAGTAAAAACTATTGAAAAATTTTTACAATACGTCATTATTTCTAAGATATGATGATGAATATCAGTTTGTATATTTATACTGACATAAATAAAGCATATTTTCTCCTTAGTGTTTTTACACAGATACCTCTTATTAACTAAAGTTAGATTACCTAGCCAACTCTGAGGAATTATATGAATTACATGCTATTAAAGCTATCATTGTGGTCAAGAGTTTAGGTACTATTTTCAGCCCTGGCTGTGTATCGCAATGGTATGCAGAGGAAAAATGTATAAATGCATGACCTTGTCAATAAAAACAAAATGAATAAGCAACACCAATGACAGTTTTGTTGGGACCAATTACCCCCTCCCTTTTTTTCTGGAAATATGTGGCTGGCACACAGTAGTAGGCTTAGGAATTGAACAATTTAATACTTTGTTTAAAAAAAGCAAAGTAAACAGAAAGGATTGAATTCATCTTTAGTTAAGAATGCCAGTGGCTTGGCTCTGGCAAGATGTGTTGGAGGGAGCAGAAAAAAGGAATTGCTTAAGTGATTAAATATATGAGGATCCATGGGAATTTCACGTGGACCCTGAGAAGTCCAACTGGATTGTTTCTTGATTACATTTTTACGTTCTTCTGAAAGGGTCTTCAGAATTAAAGAGCAGTTTGAGGAGCAGGGAAGAATGAACAAGAATACCAAGTTTCCCAGAAGCTGGTGAAGTACTGCCTAGACTCTGATTGCCTTTAATGTCATGGAGGAAGCTCTAACCCAGCTACTTCACATAATGGTGCAAAGTTACGACAACTGAGGTGACTTAGAGCAGGTGAACCAGTCCAGGTTTATGCCTGATCTATCTCATGGCATAATCATTCTTTAAAAACAAAACAAACCAAACAAAAAGTCTAGCATTTGCTTTCTAATTCTCTCAAAGCACCATGCAAATATTTAATTGATCTTCCCAATGTCTGATAAAGAAGATACTAAAACAATTTATTTTATAAATCATTAGTGAGTGGACGGGTGTGGTAGGATCGCATTTTGAGATTTCTTAGACTTCGACTTCTGAGTTCTAATTATCTCCTGGTGCTATGTGAGAACAGCGTGTAATAGGAAAAACGCGTTTGACTTTCAGGTCAGAGTGATCCGGGTCTGCATTCCAAACCAATCACGTAATTAGCTTCGTGGCATCGAACACATTCCTTAATCTTTCTGAACCTCAGTTTCTTCATCTATAAAATGGGTATAGTAATGCTAGCTTATTGTAACCATTAAAAAGGCTGTGTGTAAAATTTCTGGCACTCGGCAAGCCCTCAACACATAATAAAAGCTATAATAGTTCTTGTTTTTTTGTTTTTTTGTTTGTTTTTGAGACGGAGTCTCTCTCTGTCCTGCTGGAGTGCAGTGGCGTGATTTCTGCTCACTGCAGGCTCCGCCTCCCGGGTTCATGCCATTCTCCTCTCGAACAGCTGGGACTACAGGCGCCCGCCACCATGCCCAGCTAATTTTTTGTATTTTTAGTAGAGACGGGGTTTCACCATGTTAGCCAGTTTGGTCTCGATCTCCTGACCTCGTGATCCGCCCACCTTGGCCTCCCAAAGTACTGGGATTACAGGCATAAGCCACCGCGCCCAGCCTAGTTCTTGTTTTGTTAATTTTTTTTTTTTTTGAGCCAGAGTCGGCTCTGTCGCCCAGGCTATACTGCAGTGGTGCGATCTCGGCTCACTGCAAGCTCCGCCTCCCGGGTTTACGCCATTCTCCTGCCTCAGCCTCCCGAGTAGCTGGGACTACAGGCACCCACCGCCACGCCCAGCTAGTTTTTTGTATTTTTTAGTAGAGACAGGGTTTCACCGTGTTAGCCAGGATGGTCTCGATCTGCTGACTTCGTTATCGGCCCGCCTCGGCCTCCCAAAGTGCTGGGATTACAGGCGTGAGCCACCGCGCCCCGCCTTTTTTTTTTTTTCTTTTTGAGATAGGGTCTCATGTTGTCAGCCAGACTGGAGTACAGTGGTGCCATCTTGGCTCACTGCAACCTCCGCCTCTGGGGTTCAAATGATTCTTCCACCTCAGCCTCCCAAGTAGCTGGGACTACAGGCATGCTCCACTACGTCCAGCTAATTGTTGGAATGTTTTGTGGAGATGGGTTTTTACCATGTTGCCCAGGATTGTCTCAGCTCCTGAGCTCAAGTGATCCTCCTGCCTCAGCCTCCCAAAGTGTTGGGATTACTGGCATGAGCCACTGCACCCCGCCTTGTTTTGTTAATTTTATCTATTGTATCACATGAAGAGAAAATACTCACCCATTCTAGCCTGGGGCATTAGGCATTTATTGCTTTCAGTAGATGTTCTGAATTGTGCATAGATCATAGACCTGAAGTGATGTTTTTAACCCCTCTGATGAAGCATCACAAGGACAAAAATTTAATTTTATCCAGGATGTATTTGTTAGTGTTTGGCCAAGCTCTTAGCCAGATCTTTTGTAGGATTCTTTTGAAAGTCCTCAAAGAAATAATTCATTTAGTGTTTACACTCCATCACTTAAATGTTATGTATTTTCGTATTAAGCAACATCTGGAATTGGCCTCTATTTATACAGTGAATTTTTTAAAAAGCCAACAGATGACTCCTTTTGGCACCCTTCTGATAACATTCTGTCCAGGCCCACAGAATGATAATCTTGGGACCTGCTGCACACCTCTCCTAGCCTCCTCCAGTGCCACAGGCCCAGGTGACCTCTGCTGGGCTTCCTAGGGGTGGGCCTGGCCCCCTTCTGCTCACTTCTGGGCCATTTGCCTTGTCTTGTTTGGCCCATTCCAGCTGCTTCCCATTCATTTCCTGGCTTCTGAGCTTGCAGAGGGCTTGGGAATTCTTCCCAACTCAGGCAGCGACCAGCCTTCTTCCCAGCTGGCAGTTTTCCTGCTAAATGGGAGTCTTCCTCTTGCAGTGTCCTCCACCTGTCTGCAGCTATATCGCTTCTAGACTTGTCCATGGCCCTGGAGCTCAGTGCACGTGTGACACAGCCTGAGCTGAATTCCTGCTCAAGGCTTCAGGGGAGGCCACCAGTCCCACACTTTATTCAGAGCAATGGAAATCCCCTCCACCCCCACCATGCTTCCCACCCCCAGTCAGCAGGGGAGCATCCTCTGAGCAGATTGTCATACGTGCCTGTTTCTGCTTCCATTTCCTCAAATGAGAACACTACGGAAGGTCAGCAGAGCTTGGAACCAGCTCACCAGGGTTAAGTCATGGAAAACACTGGCGATTCAGACAGGAAATAGGGGCCACGAGTAGTTTCAGATAGTGACAAAAAGCAGGCGTGGCTGAACATTCACCCTGTGGATAAGTGGAGTTGGCCACCGCCTGATGCAATTTTTGTGTCTCCGAGGGTGGCTTCCATTGGCTTTAAGCAGTGCCTGAAGTTCTAGTTCCTAGCCCAACTTCCTCTTTCCAGTAAAAGCAGGGTGTGGTGCAGCATTTTCCAGAGTGTTCCTTGCAGCACAAATCCCCTGAGGTGCTCCTTGAGAAAAGGTTTTCATACTTGAATAACATTGCGCAATGCTGCACGCTATAGCTCCTTCAAGATCACAGAGTGCATTCGTATATTAGACTATTCGCTCTCGGAAGCTGTGCTTTATCCACAGGCTCTGAAAGTTATTGGATTACAGAATGTTTCTTTTAAATAACATTTAATCATAATCAGTAAAATTAATGTTCAATGGACATACTGTTCTTTTTTTTTTTCCATTGTTTCTATTTGAGTTGGAGTCCTGCTCTGCCGTCCAGGCTGGAGGGCAATGGTGTGAGCATGGCACACTGCAGCCTCGAACTTATGGGCTCAAACGATCCTCCCATTTCAGCCTCCCATTCCCCTGCATGCTAATTTTTTCTATTTCTTATTTTTATTTTTTGTAGAGTCAGAGCCTCACTATGTTGCCCCGGCTGGTCTTGAACTCCTGGGGTCAAGCGATCCTCCTGCCTCAGCCTACCAAAGTGCTGGAATTACAGGCATGAGCCACGGCACCCTGTTCAACACACTGTTTTTTAAGCCAAGAACACACCTACCTCAGGGCCTTTGTCCTTGCTGGTCCTTCTACTTGCTATGACCTTTCTATGGATATTCACATGACTCACTTCCTCAACTGCTCAAAAGAGGTTTTCTCTGAATGTCCTGTCTAAATGACTCTCCCCATTCACTCCAATCCAGTCACTTTCTCTTTATCCCCTTATCTGGCTTTGTTATTTTCTTTTTTTTTCTTTTCTTTTTTTTTTTTTTGAGACGGAGTCTCGCTCTGTTGCCCAGGCTGGAGTGCAGTGGCCGGATCTCAGCTCACTGCAAGCTCCGCCTCCCGGGTTCCCGCCATTCTCCTGCCTCAGCCTCCTGAGTAGCTGGGACTACAGGCGCCCACAACCGCGCCCGGCTAATTTTTTGTATTTTTAGTAGAGACGAGGTTTCACCGTGGTCTCGATCTCCTGACCTTGTGATCCGCCCGCCTCGGCCTCCCAAAGTGCTGGGATTACAGGCGTGAGCCACCGCGCCCGGCCTGGCTTTGTTATTTTCTATAGCAGTTATGACTCCCTGGCATTATAAATCATTTATTTACTATGTAATAATTTATTTTTGACAAATGTGGTTAAAATGAAAGCTCCCTGAGGGCAGAGGCATTGGTTTGCCCCTTGTTGTATCCTCAGCTCTAGAACTCTGCGTCTTTCTCTCTCAGTATGACCTTGAGCAAATCCCTTCATCACTTGGACCCTCAATTTCTTTAGGTAAGATGAAGAAAAACAATATCCATTCTGCTTTGAGAACTGGGCTGTGACAGTGCTTGTAAATTGTCAGGAGCTAAAAAATATAGGTTGTTTATATATTATTAAACATATATCTATGTATATAATAAATATATTATTAAAGATAAAATGCAGAACAGAAAAGGGAGGTAACCCCCATGGTGAGATCAGATGAGCTAGGAATGTGAGGATAGGTCGTTTTGACCGAAGAGAGGGACAGGGTAGAAGAAACTCTAAAGAGGCCATGTGATCTAGGGAGAGCAAAGATCCCTCGATACTGTCCTGAATCACAGGAAATGGCAGAAATACTTAAGAGAGGGGAGAAAGTTTCACTAGTAGGGCTTGTTAGTGTAATCTAGTAGTTATTGCTTTTTGGATGCTACCATATCTCTGACACTTTGATTTTTAAACAAATTTTGTTTAATCCATAGGAGAGTCCTATAGGGTAAGTATCATCTAGGTTTTATTCACAAGGAAACTGAAGCAGAGGGAGTTTCAATACCATACTGTACCCAAGGCCACATAGGGAGTGACAATCCAGATCTCAATGCCAACCTGAGACTGCCAGACAAGGCAGTCTTGGCTCCCACAGAGCCTAATGGGCCTCCTCCTCGCCCTATTTGGAGGTGGCCCTGTAAGAGTGAGGACAAGGTTAACCAGATAACTTCTGTTAGCCTCTTCCTTAGCTCTCTCTAGAAAAACAGTTTGAATTGTAAACCTACAGTGGTGCCAAAAACCTAGTTGATGTATAGAACCATCCACTGAATTGGTCTTTAGGGGAGGGAGCAGAGGAGGGACAGAGGAAGATAGGTAGTTGTTAAAGCATGACAGTGGTTATGAGTTTGTTATTTGAGGAAATGTACGTGTGTTCAGAAAATGGAACTTGAGGCTGGGCTGCATGGAGACTGCTGTTTGTCTTGTATTATTTTCTGCTGCCAGGGCTTATATCCTCTCATATCCTGTTTCTCTTTATTTTTAAAACCATGTGTCAATATTTTGTTTGCATTAACTAATTATCTGTGTGTCTCCATCTGAGACAATCTAAAAATTATTAAAGACTTCAGTAGCAAATCTGGGAATGGAATAAACAAAGATCTATTATAAGATTCTTCTCTGTGTTACCGATGTTTGCCTAATGAGATTTTACGTCAACTTTGAAAACCTTAATTTATTTGGGTATTAAATTCAATTAAAGGTCTCCCACCAATCTGGCAGTTAGTCCTGAGGTGTAAAACTTGCCCTCCCTGAAGATGCTGGGAACTTTGCCCACAAAATAGGAAATGATGGTTGAAAATCAAATCTTGACAATATTAGAACATGGGATAGTTGAAATCTCTGGGATGAAATGAGTGTGACTAATATCATTTCTATTCCATAGAGCTCATTTTCCTTACAGAAGTTGTGAGGGAGTGAGTCTGGAGGGAGGCTGTGACTACATGTATGTGGCAGCAAATCTAAGCAATTATCAGGATGATTCAGCCACCAAGACCTTTTACTAGAAATAAACTGATATTTAGAGGTTAAGAATGGGAGTGGGAAAATGTTTTTCTCTCATTTTTTAAAAAATAATGCTTTTAATGTTTTTAGTTCAAGTGAATAGACGTGTGTGTGTGTGTGTGTGTGTGAGAGAGAGAGAGAGAGATAGAGAGAGATAGCGAGAGAGAAGTGAGGGAGATAAGAGAAGGAGAGAGGAAACAAAGAAGTGGGAGGGGAGGACAGGCAATGTCTTCAAACATCAGACTCTGGGATAATTGAATAGTTGGATGAGGGTTGCGCTCCCTGTTAAGGGGCAGTGCCATGTAGTGGTTAAAGGTTTTAAGTCAGACACTTAGATTCAAAGCCTGGCTTAGTGCTTTTCTCAAGCTGTTCTCTGTAACTTGAAAGATCCTAGTGGTCACCTAGTGTGATTCTATTTCTCTTTCAAAAGCTCCTGCTTGGATCTTTTGGAGTTTTCTGTAATTGTATCAGCCATAGTGAATCTTTCGGTCTTTTGAATTCCTGCAGTAACTTATTGCCTTGTAAATATTTGTATATGTGTTTATCTTGCCTATTCTTTGAGAGCAGACTCCCTGCTTTAACTGGCTTCCTATTTCACACAGTTTTTAGTACAGTGTACTCAATAAATTTTTGTTTATTGAATGAAAATGGATGAATGAAAAAAATACTTTTGAGCAAAGCTCATGAAAGCGTTTGTTATTACCGTGATAGTAGAGGTGACTTGTCTGAGTTCTAAAATATTTTTTATTTAATTTTTTTTTAATTTTTAATTTTTGTGGGTACCTGATAGGTGTATGTATTTATATGATACATGGGATGTTTTGATACAGGCATGCAATGTGAAATAAGCATATTGTGGAGAATGGGGTATCCATCCCTTCAAGCATGTATTATTTGTGTTATAAACAATTCAGTTATACTCTTTTGGTTATTTAAAATTATACAATTAAAGTATTATTGACTATATGGCCAGGCATGGTGGCTTATGCCTGTAATCCCACAACTTTGGGAGGCTGAGGTGGGCGGGCCATTTGAGGTCAGGGGTTCAAGACCAGCCTGGTCGACATGGTGAAACCCCGTCTCTACTAAAAATAAAAAAAATTAGCTGGGCGTGGTGGTGCATGCCTGTAATCCCAGCTACTTGGGAGGATGAGGCGGGAGAATCGCTTGAACCCAGGGAGGTGGAGGTTGACAGAGCAAGACTCTGTCTAAAAAGAAAAAAATTATTATTGACTATAGGCTGGGTGAGGTGGCTCATGCCTGTAATCCCAGCAATTTGAGAGGCTGAGGTGGGTGGATCATTTGAGCCCAGGAGTTCGAGACCAGCCTAGGCAACATGACGAAACCCTGTCTATACAAAAAAATTTTAAAATTGGCTGAGTGTGGCGATGCACACTTGTAGTCCCAGCTACTTGGGAACCGGACATGGGAGGATCTCCTGAGCTCGAAGGTCAAAGCTACAGTGAGCCAGCCTGGGCAATAAGAGTAAGACCCTGTCTCAAAAAATAATAATAATAAAAAATAAATAATAAAATAAATAAATTATTAGACTATAGTCTCCCTGTTGTATTATCAAGTAGTAGATTATTCATTCTTTCTATTTTTTTGGACCCATTAACCATCCCCACCTCTCTCCCACCCCTTCACTACCCTTCCCAGACTCTGGAAACCATCCTTCTATTCTATATTTCCATGAGTTCAATTGTTTTGATTTTTATATCCTACAATTAAGTGAGAACATGCACTGTTTGCCTTTCTGTGCCTGGCTTATTTCACTTAACATAATGACCTTCAGTTCATTAGAATGTAATGAGCATTCTAACATAATGTTATGTTAGAACATAACATATTGTTCTATCCAGTCCATCCATGTTCTTGCAAATGACAGGATTTCATTCTTTTTTTATGGGTGAATAGCACTCTACTGTGTATGTGTACTACATTTTCTTTATTCATTCACCTGTGGATGGACACTTTAGGTTGTTTCCAAATCTTGGTTATTGTGAACAGTGTTGTAACAAACATGGGGGTGTAGATGCCTTTTTCATATATTGATTTCCTTTCTTTTGGGTAGATACCTAGCAGTGGATTGTTGGATCAGATAGTAGCTCTGTTTTTAGTTTTTTGGGGAACCTCCAAACTATTATCCATAGTGGCTGTACAATTAATAATTTACATGCCCACCAAGAGTGTACAAGGGTTCCCTTTTCTCCACATCCTAGCATTTTTTATCACCTGCCTTTTGGATATAAGCCATTTTAACTGGGGTGAGATGAAATTTCATTGTAGTTTTGATTTGCATTTCTCTGATGATAAATGACACTGAGCATCTTTTCATATGCCTGTTTGCCATTTGTATGTCTTCTTTTTTTTTTTTTTTTTTTTTTTGAGACGGAGTCTTGCTCTGTCGCCCAGGCTGGAGTGTAGTGGCCGGATCTCGGCTCACTGCAAGCTCCGCCTCCCGGGTTCCGGCCATTCTCCTGCCTCAGCCTCCCGAGTAGCTGGGACTACAGGCGCCCGCCACCTCGCCCGGCTAATTTTTTGTATTTTTAGTAGAGACGGGGTTTCACCGTGTTAGCCAGGATGGTCTCGATCTCCTGACCTCGTGATCCGCCCGTCTCGGCCTCCCAAAGTGCTGGGATTACAGGCTTGAGCCACCGCGCCCGGCTGTATGTCTTCTTTTGAGAAATGTTTATTCAAATCTTTTGCTCATTTTTTGGTCAGAGTATTAGATTTTTTTCATATAGAGTTGTTTGAGCTCCTTATATATTCTGTTATTAATCCTGTGTCAGATGGGTAGTTTGCAAATATTTTCTCCCATTCTGTGGATTGTCTCTTCACTTCGATTGTTTCCTTTGCTGTGTAGAAGCTTTTTAACTTGATGTGATCCCATGTGTTCATTTTTGCTTTGGTTGTCTGTGCTTGTAGGGTATTACTCAAGAAATGTTTGCCCAGACCAATGTTCTGGAGAGTTTCTTTAATGTTTTCTTGTAGTAGTTTCATAGTCCGAGGTCTTATATTTAAGTATTTAATCCATTTTTATATCATTATTGTATATGATGAGAGAGGGGTCTAATTTCATTCCCTGCATATGGATATCCAGTTTTCCCAGCACCATTTATTGAAGAGACTGCCTTTTCTCCAGTGTGTAGTCTTGACACCTTCATTGAAAATGAGTTCATTGTAAATGTATAGATTTGTTTCTGGATTCTCTTTTTGTTCCGTTTGTCTATGTGTCTGTTTTTATGCCAGTACTATGCTGTTTTATTTACTATGGCTGTGTAGTATAATTTGAAGTCAGGTAATGTGATTCCTCCAGTTTTGTTCTTTTTGCTTAGAATAGCTTTGAGTATCCTGGGTCTTTTGTGGTTCTATATAAATTTTAGGATTGTTTTTTCTATTTATGTGAAGATTGTTATTGGTATTTCTATAGAGATTGCACTGAATCTGTGATTACTTTGGGTACTGTGAACATTTTAACAATATTGATTCTTTCAATCCATGAACATGGAATATCTTTCCATTTTTTGGTGTCCTTTTCAGTTTCTTTCATCAGCATTTTATAATTTTCATTAGAGACAACTTTCACTTCTTTGGTTAATTCCTAGGTATTTAATTTTATTTGTGGCCATTGTAAATGAGATTACTTTTCTATTTCATTTTCAGATTGTTCACTGTTAGCATATAGAAATGCTACTGATTTTTGTATGTTGATTTTGTATACTGCAACTTTACTGAATTATCAGTTCTAATAGTTTTTTGGTAAAATCTTTAGGTTTTCCCAAATATAAGATTATATCATTTGCAAACAAGAATAATTTGACTTTTCAATTTGGATGCTCTTTATTTCTTTCTCTTTTCTGATTACTCTAGCTATGACTCCCAGTATTACACTGAATAACAGTGGTGACACTGAGCATCCTTGTCATGTTCCAGATATTAGAGGAAAGGCTTTCAGTTTTTCTCCATTCAGTATGATACTAGCTGTGGGTTTATCATATATGACTTTATTGAGTTGAGATATGTTTCTTCTATACCCAGTTTTTTGAGGGTAAAATATATTTTAGAAATGAAGAAAACAAATGCCTTAGATACTAAAGAATTTGAGTGCAAAGTGCTGCGGCCCTTGTCTCAGATATAATCCTTTATTTTAGGAGCTTTATTCATTTAGTCAGTAATTATTATTTGTTTTTATATGCTATGCACTGTTTCAGGGGTTATAACCTTGAACAAGATTCAGTCTATGCTCCTTTTTTTTTTTAATCTTTTTTTTTTTTTTTTTTTTTTTTTGAGACGGAGTCTCGCGTTGTCGCCCAGGCTGGAGTGCAGTGGCCGGATCTCAGCTCACTGCAAGCTCCGCCTCCCGGGTTTACACCATTCTCCTGCCTCAGCCTCCCGAGTAGCTGGGACTACAGGCGCCCGCCACCTCGCCCGGCTAGTTTTTGTATTTCTTAGTAGAGACGGGGTTTCACCGTGTTAGCCAGGATGGTCTCGATCTCCTGACCTCGTGATCCGCCCATCTCGGCCTCCCAAAGTGCTGGGATTACAGGCTTGAGCCACCGCGCCCGGCCTTTTTTTTTTTTTTTTTTTTTTTTAATCTTAAAGAAGAGATCTTGCTCTGTCACCCAAACTGGAGTGCAGTGATGTGATCACAGCTCGTTGCAACCTTGAACTCCTGGGTTCAAGGGGTCTTCCCACCTCAGCCTCCTGAGTAGCTGGGACTACAGGTGCATGCCACTGTGTCCAGCTAAATTTTTGTTGTTGTTGTTTTTGTTTATTTTTTTGCCCAGGTTGGTCTTGAACTCGGGCTCAAGGGATCTTACTGCCTTGGCCACTTAAAGTGTTGGGATTAAAAGCATGAGCCACTGTGCTCGGCCCCACTCTGTGCTCTTAATTAGTTTGTAATTAGTGGGGAATTGAGATTTGTTTAAAAAGGCAATTACAAGATTTTGATTACATGGTGATTAATGCCACATAATGATAAGATAGGGTGCAATGGAAGCATTATTCTAGTCTTGGGAGTGAAGAAATGCTTCCTAAAGCAAGTGATTAAGTTAAGAAAATAAGAATAACATATGTGAGTTATTTGCTGAATAATACCAGCATGTTGTGGATAATGTTAAATGGGGAGGTAGGGACTATAAATACATTGTGCTCTAAGATGGGCTGATATAGCCAGAGAAGTCTTCAGAGAGAAGATATGATTTAAATTAGATCTTGCCCAATTGGTGAATATAATTTTTATATGGTTGTGATTAAAGACTGGGGGAGAGCATCCCAGGTAGAAGTTTCAATACGTGTGAAAGGCTGGGTGCGGTGGCTCATGCCTGTAATCCCAGCACTTTGGGAGGCTGAGGCAGTGGATCACCTGAGGTCAGATGTTTGCACTTTGCATTAGGTGCTAGGGACCCAATAATGAATCAAATCTGGTCCCAGTACAGCAAAGCATAGTTTATAGTATTATAAGGAGACTGGTCTAGATAAAGCAGAGGTTTAATCCTGGGGAGTAGTGGGAAATCTGAAGAGATAGAGTGGGGCCAGTTGTATTTTGACTAATGTCTTGGGAGTTCAGATTTGAAGTCACGAACTTTTTTTTTTTATAGAGAAAGTACATTTCCTGGCTAATTGATAGAAGGATTGTAATAGGAGAAAGAGCAGCTCTTGTAGGCAGAGGGAAGTGACAAAGTAGGCTAGAGAATAGGCTAATTTTTGTGTTCGTTTTCCATCACCACTTCAAGTATACTGGCTTAGCAGGTCTGAGTTGCAAGTGCCTTCCAACTGGTCTCCCTGATTACAGCTTCTTGTCCACTCAAATCGAATTGACACGCTGCTGCCATGGTATATTCATGAAACAACATCTAGATTCTCATCTGACTAAGAAACCTTCAACGAATCTCTTTTTATTAAACTAATAAGCATTTGTTGAGGGTCTTTCTCCATATCTATCTATCTATCTATCTATCTATCTATCTATCTATCTATTTATCTCAGTTGGTGGTAAGTTTTAGGAGTCAAAGCAGAATAAGGAACAGAGAGTAACAAAGATGGTGCTTTTCTTAGATAAGGTTTTGAGGGTTACTTTTCCAAATAAGAAGAAACTTGAGTTAAGACTTGATTAGAGGGAGAGTTTTTGAGGTTGAATAGCAAGGGAAAAGGCCTTGAAGAAGTGTGTTTGTTGAGTTCAAGGAGTGAGAGGTGGTGGATGTGGCTGGAACACAGTGAGCAAGAGGGAGAGTGATGGAAGGTGAGCTTGAGGTGGGTGAGTGGGTGGTGCCCCCCACCTTGAGTCAAGTTGTGCTTTGTAGTTCATCCTAAGGACTTTGGATTTTCTGAATGATACAAGAAGTTGTTGGAGGGCTTTGAACAAAAGAGTATCATGATCTTATTTAGACTTGAAAAGGTTTGATGGCTCTTGGCTGGAGATAGGCTCTAGACGGTCAAAGATGAAAACAGTGAGATCAGCTGAGGAAGTAACAGAAATGAACTTAAGAGATGCTGGTGATTTGGACAAGAGTGGTAGTGATGAGGGTGTAGAGAATGATTGGACCCTGGCTACAACTTGTAGCTAGTATTAATAGGATTTGCTGAATGAAAATAGAAGAGTAAAAAATGACTTCAATTATTTTGACCTGAGTAACTGGAGTAATGAAATTGCTATTGACAGGGAGCGGTAAGGTAGGTAGCCAGAGTAAGTGGCCTGGAACGTGATTAGAATCATGCTTTTGAACTTATCTCTTGCATGCTTATTAGCTACCTGAGTAGAGGTGTTGAGATATAAACAACTGGATATATGATTATGGAATTCAGAAAGTGTCTGTGTTGGAGATACACACTTGGGATTTGTATATAGATAATATAGATAATATTTGAAGCCACAGGCCTAGATGAGATCACCAAGGAATAAGAATAGGTAGAGAAGGACAAACTCTGTGGTGCTCCAATGATCAGAAGTGAGATGATAAGGAGGAATCAGCCAAGGAGACTGAGAAGAGTTATCAGCGAGGTAGAAGGGATCTCTGGAAGCTGAGTGAAGAAAAGATTTAAAGGAGGAGAGAATAATCAACTGTGTTGAGTAACTGACATTTGAATTTTGTCTTTGGACAGGAGGGAAGTTGATAAGCACAGTTTTTCACATTGTGGTGGTGAAGTGGTTACAGCTTGAATGGAGATTTTTCAAGACAGAATAAAAGTAAGGAAGTACAGGCAGTGAGTTACAACAGTCCTTTAGTTTAGAAAAACTGTGCTATCGGCCGGGCGCGGTGGCTCAAGCCTGTAATCCCAGCACTTTGGGAGGCCGAGACGGGCGGATCACGAGGTCAGGAGATCGAGACCATCCTGGTTAACACGGTGAAACCCCGTCTCTACTAAAAAAAATACAAAAAAAAAAAAAACCTAGCCGGGCGAGGTGGCAGGCGCCTGTAGTCCCAGCTACTCGGGAGGCTGAGGCAGGAGAATGGCGTAAACCTGGCAGGCGGAGCTTGCAGTGAGCTGAGATCCGGCCATTGCACTCCAGCCTGGGTTACAGAGCGAGACTCCGCCTCAGAAAAAAAAAAAAAAAAAAAAAAAAGAAAGAAAAACTGTGTTATCATGAGAAAGTAAAATAGGGAGGTAGCTTAAAGGGATGATGTGGTACAGGGAGGTTTGTTTTTAATGAGCTAGGTAGGGCAAATTTCATGATAATGGGAATAATGATGGATAATCCAGGAGAGAGGGGCCATTTGCTGAAGCAGTGTCATTAGTGTCCTAGGTGAGAAAGCCTGGGACCCAGTGTCTGGTGAAGGGGCTAGCCATAGATAAGAGTATGGACAGTTCCTCCATCATAGAAAGTGGGCAGAGTACATGGGGACATTGGAGGGAAGTTTGTTGATGTAGTCTTGGGACTCTTTGGAAATTCTTTTCTGATTGCCTCTATTTTCTTAGCAAAGCAATAAGACTCTCAGCAGCTAGAAGGAGAGTAACAAAGATGTTGGAAGTTTGAAGAGCAAGAATAAAGTATAAAACAGCCTTTTTTTTTTGAGATGGAATTTTGCTCTGCTGCCCAGGTTGGAGTACAATGGCGTGGCAACTCACTGCAACCTCTGCCTCCCAGGTTCAAGTGATTCTCCCGCCTCAGCCTCCCGAATAGCTGGGATTACAGGCACCTGCCACCACACTTGCCTAATTTTTGTATTTTTGGTAGAGATGGGGTCTCACCCCATTGGCCAGGCTGGTCTTGAACTCTTGACCTCAGGTGATATACCTGTCTCAGCCTCCCAAAGTGCTAGGATTACAGGCGTGAACCACTGCACCTGGCCTAAAATAGACATTTAGAAGAAGACAATGTGATGATGAAGGAAATCTTCAAGGATTGTCATTTATATCATTTGTTATGGTATTCAAAATTTTTCAAAAATTTTCTCCTAGTTCTCTCAACTCATCTATTCTCCACTTCCAGTCATTCCCCATGCACATTTCTGTTTTAGCATCATGATGATGGATGCAATATAGTAGAATGCCTAGGGGCGTCAGGCTGCAGTGAGCCATGATTGTGCCAATGCACTCCAGCCTGGGCAACAGGGCCAGACTCTGTACTCAAAATAATAATAATAATGATAGTAATAAATAGAATACATAGGAGTGGGAACTTTGGCAGTGTCCAACTTTTGGAATTTGAATCTTGGTTTCACTACTCTCTTTCTTTTGGCTTTGGTTTCCTTATCTGCAAATGCAGAAATAAACAATCCTTACTATGTGGTTATCATAAAGATTATAGAAGATAATGCATATGGAGCATCTGGCACATAGTAAACACTCAGGAAATATTCATCAGGGTTAATTTTACTACTACCATCATCTCTATCCTGTGAGGATGTGTGTCTTGAGGGAAAGGACTATTTTACTCAGCCTGTGATCCTCATGATACCTTGTATAGAGTTGGTGTTTTAACAACTATCTATTGGAATGCAATCCACATTTAAACAATACTCAGTACATTGCAATTGGCCCTCAGGTTTCCTGAAAATCTGACTACTATAATCAGCATGTTTTCTTCGCAGGTATTGTCAGGTGTCAAGTTGAGTGTTTAAATGCTCCACTGCCATAAAAAGAAATTCATAATGATATTTCTTAAAAACATATTCTACACATGCAAATGTTGCCTTATTTTTTGAACATCCACTTCTCAGATTGGATCCTACTGCATTGTGGTCTTCCCTGGGAGCCTGATTTTTATGACGCTGATAGGGGGCTGGGTGCATAAAGAGGTTCACAGCTGAGGAAATCAGACGATTGACGCTCTGAACAGCCTCAGTGAGAAAACAGTATTTCTGTTTCCTCTGTGCCACAGTCTTGTCACCTGCTTTTCCATACAGTGGTGAAACAGAGGTAGAAAATCGATTTGACAAGTCACTTCTATTATTATCATAGTGTAGTAGGATGAGCCGCAGACATAACCCCTCAGACACTGAGTTAAAGACAGAAGGGCTTTATTCGGCCAGGAGCATTGGCAAGACTCATGTCTCAAAAACTGAGCTCCCCGAGTGAGCAATTCCTGTCCCTTTTAAGGGCTCACAACTCTAAGGGGGTGCACGTGAGAGGGTCGTGATCAATTGAGCAAGCAGGGGTACGTGACTGGGGGCTGCACGCACTAGTAATTAGAACAGAACAGGACAGGGATTTTTCACAGTGCTTTTCTATACAATGTCTGTAATCTATAGATAACATAACCGATTAGGTCAGGGGTCGATCTTTAACTACCAGGCCCAGGGTGTGGCGCTGGGCTGTCTGCCTGTGGATTTCATTTCTGCCTTTTAGTTTTTACTTCTTTTTTTCGAGGCAGAAATTGGGCATAAGACAATATGAGGGGTGGTCTCCTGCCCTATTCCCTCCCTTTGAGAACTTCACTCATTAGTGGGAGTTCTCACTTTCATTCTCACTACCCATGTCTTCTTGCAAGACAGATCGATCGTGATTCATATAGTACACCTGTGCTGAAGCATTTTGGTGAACTAAGGTAGCAATGAAGCTTTTTATCATTTGAAGAAGTACAGGTAGCAAACAAGGGAGCAGTAAGCAGGTTTCTATTACTATTGTAACTCCTATTATAAGAGTTTTGGGCCGGGCGCGGTGGCTCAAGCCTGTAATCCCAGCACTTTGGGAGGCCGAGACGGGCGGATCACGAGGTCAGGAGATCGAGACCATCCTGGCTAACACGGTGAAACCCCGTCTCTACTAAAAAATACAAAAAACTAGCCGGGCGAGGTGGTGGGCGCCTGTAGTCCCAGCTACTCAGGAGGCTGAGGCAGGAGAATGGCGTGAACCCGGGAGGCGGAGCTTGCAGTGAGCTGAGATCCGGCCACTGCACTCCAGCCTGGGTGACAGAGCGAGACTCCGTCTCAAAAAAAAAAAAAAAAAAAAATAAGAGTTTTAAGTCTTCTTAGTGCTGGGAACCATTTTCTAAACATGGCCCCAGGATCAAATCCATGCTACACTTGCACAGGCACATGTGCCAGGTTTGTCATATTTCTGTGTCTTCAACTACTTGCCCTTGATCATCTATGTGTAGACAGCAATTAGTAAGGTTAAATTTCCTACAGGTCCCTCCTTCAGCTGCTAGCAAGTAATCGAGAGCCAATCTATTTTCATAGATAGCATTTCTCATCTGAGTTTCTTGCTGGGCCAGAATAGTCAAGGCTCTGCCGGTCTTATTAGTGATTATTTTTAAGACAACTTGTAACCATATGGTTGAGTATGTAATGGGGGTCTGGTATCCTCACAAGCCGTCCTGTGCCCAAGTACCAGGCCCATAATATTGTATGAGTCTCTCAGGGGTCCATTCATCATCTTTTAAATTTTCTATAGCTATGCTTCTCTTTTTGTGGGAAGCATAGACAGGGAAGCCCAGGAGTTCTCCTGTCTTTATGGGCAGTAGGAAGAAAGATGGTTTAATAGTGCCAATAACACAACTACCTGCCCACTGGTCGGGTAATTTGGCATAGGCTCTATGCCCACATATCCAGTATAATCCAGTGGGGGCTGTCTGGGTGGGACTCTGGATGGGTTCACATGGTTTGCAACTTTGGGAATTTACTAAATGGATTTTTCTTAGTGTGGTTTGAACTCCACTAGGTGGCTGTTTTTGTAGTACTGTTATACAGTTTTTGCCCAAGGCAGCTGAGTCTTCCCACAGGAAGGGTGAAGTCTTTCCCCACTCTTGCTATACAGTATTGTCTAATGATTGAGGCTTTTAGAACCCAGAAGTTATCAGGGTGATTCTTTTGAGCTCGGAATTCATCAGGAACTGGGTCTGTAGGCACTAATTCTCAGGCTTCCCATGGCCATTGATCTCCCATTACAGTTCCTCCACATACATAACATGAAGTGACATTGAGAGACTGGGCTACGTGCTCAGCTAATTGCAAAAACAAATTTCTTGTTTTTCCTGGAATTTCTGGTACTGGCACATTTAGTTCATCATAGAAGGTTTGAAATACTGGCTCAGGAGAGCATTTATAAACTTCTCCTCAAACCACAATATTTACTCGAGGATCCAGTCCAGCCCCATCGATTCCTAGAATTACACACTCCCCTTTTTTTTACGAGGATCAAGGGGGTTGGTTATTACTAGTTCTAAGGGGTTATGCTGACCACTGGTACAGGAAGGGCCACTTTTCCCTTTCTGAAGGTGGACACAATCCTTTTCATTTTTTATCCAAGTAGCCTAAATGACACAAGACCAGTATCCACATTCATTTCCACACAGTCCTAATTCACGACAAATGTACTTATTTTCTGCCATATAGCCTCTTTCCTAATTAAGAGAACCACATCCTATTACTAACTTATTACTATTAATGACAGCACAGGCATCAAATTTCAGGGTGACTTGTTTGGGCACCCCTTTTTCTTCTGTTTTGGCGAACACTTTACTCATATAGTTTTTGAGCCCTCACCAGTCCTCAGTCCTTAATCTTATTTTAAAAACTGTGGTCATGGGAGGCTCAGATGGGTCATAACACACATCAGCTTGGTCATTTCCTGGGCTACATACCTTGTATAGAATAGCATTATACAAACAAGTTCTTTTTAGAGTCCTGGTACACTTATAATAACCATAAAATAATAGGATTGTAGCACCTTTTTGTCCTACCTCAGTGACTTGATGTATACACTGGGAATAGTCCTCAGTCTGAGGAAGGTCAGTTGAAGTCCTTAATGTACGAGTCCAAATTTTAAGGAAAATGAGTCCTGTGATGAGTTTTCTCATGCTTTGGCCGCATGTGGACCA
The DNA here is from genome assembly GCF_003255815.1 of Theropithecus gelada. Taxonomy (NCBI): domain Eukaryota; kingdom Metazoa; phylum Chordata; class Mammalia; order Primates; family Cercopithecidae; genus Theropithecus; species Theropithecus gelada. The sequence continues at coordinate 27,545,086 of NC_037679.1, read as the reverse complement.
GTCAGCTTCCGGGTGTGACAGGAGCAGGGCTTGTCATTTTCTTCAGAGTCACTTTGCAGAGGTTAGCGAAGCTGCTCCCGTCCACGTACAGCTCACAGCCTACTGATGTTCAAGGATGGTCTCGGAGGTTGGGCCCACTAGAATAAACTGAGTTCAATACCTTTACACAGGTATATTCAACTGGGCTCTCTGATACCAGGAGCAAGGTGGCAGGGTTTAGGGTGCTGCAAACTTCAACGGTTATGTGGAGATTTTCACATAGCAAGCTTTGGTACTTGGTTAATCTAGCATTTGTTAGCCAATGATGATGCCCTTTGGTATTCATCAAAGTTACCACAGCATGGGGGGGCCTTTATATTCAGGTTTTGTCCAAGGGTTAGTTTAACTGCTTCTGGTGCTAACAGGGCCATTGCTGCCAGGGCCCTCAGACATGGGGGCCAGCCTTTGGAAACCCTGTCTAGTTGTTTTGAGAGATAGGCCACTGGCCTTGGCCGGGGCCCCACAGTCTGGGTTAAAACTCCAACTGCCAATTTTGTCTTTCTGACACATAGAGTGTAAAGAGTTTTGTCAGGTCAGGTAGCCCCAGGGCTGGGGCCAACATGAGTTTTTCTTTTAACTCATGAAAAGCTCATTGCTGTGGGTTGTAATAGATGTAGTTTATCCAGTCTACATTTTTATTAACTGTCACCCACCAAAATATTGACTCAAATCCTGCAGCTATTTGATATCAAGCTTTAAATTGATCTGATATTCCCCGTGGGACTCCAATTGCATCTAAATAGACATGAGAGTCAAAAGACCCATAAGGAGCTTCTCTCGCTTTATGATGTCTTATTTTTCCTCCCTCTGGTTGATGAAATGCCAGGGTGAAAGGGATAGCCAATTGACTAAAGCACAAGTGCCACTCCAGTTATTCGGCAGAGTGCCCAGTAAAGGTCCACCACAATACCACCACATATCTGCTTGGGGATGAACAAGGGCTGACTGATTGATAAGCTCTTGAAAATTCTAAAGCTCACTGCATCCCTTCAGGTGTCCCAGGAACACTAAGTTTCCTCCCTGTTGTGAGAGACAGGAAATGAACTTAGTGTTGGGAGATGGAGGCTGGATGGCCTTCGGGGGCTGACCCGCAGGGTGCTGGACTTTGAGATATAGCAGAGAGAGCTTGGCACAACTTTATTACTCCAGGTTGTAGAATCCTGGAAAAGAGCTACCATACAGCCCATGCCTGGTCGACTGGAGGACCACCTTAGTGGAAAGGGGACAATCTGGGCCTCTGGCCTGCCATGTGCACAAGCATAACAATTGCTTTTGTTTAATGTGAAGATGGAATATTTGATCCATTCCAACCAGGCATTTGTATCTTGGTATCCTGTCTTAATTGCTAAAGTTTGTTTTAAGTCTTTAACTTCTATGATCCTCTAGTAAAATGAATGTATGATTTTAGGGAAATTACAAAAACCAGTTGGGGCAGTCCATTCTTGCTCTTTAGTGGTCCACAGAACGTTAGACCAACTATGGCATAAAAGCTCTACATTGGGGAGCAAGACTCCTGGTTGACACGGGAGTCTTTATCGAAATTTCCCTGGATTAAATGGTCTTAATTTACTAATGACCAGTTTGAGGAGAGTCAGAAGGGACAGAGGTACTTTTCTGAAGTAGAGAGCTGTCTTTGACTTGACAAGTCCTCACAGGGTATAACAAGGCAAGCATTAAATGCAATAATTTGAGGTGAAATTGACGTGGTTAGGTTAATAACTAGATGGTCAGCAATAGAGCAGGAAAGAAGAAAGAGTAGTAGAATAAATGAAAGAGTTAAATTTTTCTTAGTTTTAGTTTAGAAGGGTTTTCCCCGGGACTATGGCCCACGACTCTTCAGGGGATGGCGCTTTCTTGACTCGGTTGTGATGAGTCCATCCTTTTTTCGCTGTATGAACAGCAGTCTCGGTGGTTAGCAGCACAAAGTAGGGTCCTTCCTAGGCTGGCTCGAGTTTCCTTTCTTTTCGCCCTTTGATGAGAACGTGATATTCAGGCTGGTGCTGGTTTACCAGAAATTCTAGGGGTGGTACATGTGCTAAAAGACTTTTAGTTTTGAGGGAAAGGAAAATGGAAGATAAACCAAGTATATAATTTCTAAGAAATTGACCTTTTGTTTTAGATGTGGGGCATCAGCAGTGGACTTTATAGTCCTTGGGGCCTTTCTACCAAGAAATTTCCTTTAGCACCTATTTTTATTAGTTTTTGGACCAAAGAAGCCAAACAGCATTTTATATTTGACAATGCTTCTGGTATGATTTTTATACCAAATAAGCTAAATTTCATCTTTATATTAGTGTGTTATTAATGTTAAACTTAGTTTTAATAAAATGTTGTATACATATTTATTCAATTTTTAATGCCAAAGCATAAGGTAAGATTTTTATAGACTCTTTTTTTTTTTTTTTTTTTTTTTTTTTTTTTTTTTTGAGACGGAGTCTGGCTCTGTCGCCCGGGCTGGAGTGCAGTGGCCGGATCTCAGCTCACTGCAAGCTCCGCCTCCCGGGTTTACGCCATTCTCCTGCCTCAGCCTCCCGAGTAGCTGGGACTACAGGCGCCCGCCACCTTGCCCGGCTAGTTTTTTGTATTTTTTAGTAGAGACGGGGTTTCACCGTGTTAGTCAGGATGGTCTCGATCTTCTGACCTCGTGATCCGCCCGTCTCGGCCTCCCAAAGTGCTAGGATTACAGGCTTGAGCCACCGCGCCCGGCCTTATAGACTCTTTTTAACCTTTTATAATCTTTGTTAAAGAGCAGGTTAGTGCTTTAAGAAAAACCTGTTGTGTTTTTACTTTAATATCCAGTTCACAGAAAAACTGGATGATAACCCTTTAACTTTAGCTAATATGTTTACACACATAATTTACACACAATTAATGTTTTAAAACTTGTTTAAAATTTTAAAACAATTTTTTTAACCTTTTAATGTAGGTAAAAATTGTTTTACATTCAGGAGGCCTAATTACTTTTAAATTATACAACATTTCTTGCATAAATTCTTTTTTTAACACACTTTTTTATAACTTTTTTTTTCTCTTTCATGACTTTCACAGACAATTCTTTGATACGCTTTAACTTTCTGACTTATTACAAACATTTCTTTCTTTAAACAGCCAGTTAATTTATTTCAGGACAAGAATTTACTATATAATATTCTTTTTACATAAATTCTGCCCCCCCCCATTTTTTCCTTTTTTTTTTTTTTTGAAGATAACCATTTTTTTTCCAAAATGAACTTCCTTTATGTCTGTGGACTAGACTGTTTAAGGCCACAAGATTAGAAGTTACTATAATATATGTTACATGGTTAACTTTTAGCAAACTTTACTTTTGTTGAAAACCTTGTAAGTTTGGGATTTCAATTATCCTTTGCTATTAATAAGACTTTGTTTAGTCCAAATTAACTTAGAATTGGTATAGATGGCTTTTTTTTTTCCTTTAATTACTATCTATGGTCCTGTCCTGAAGGGAGTTCCTGCTAGGTCTGGTTGGACCTTTGTATGATAATTAAGATTTAGATCCCCTGTTAGGAAACCTGCTGGGTTAAGGGAATTTTCAGTGGTTAATGTTAAATCATCTTTTTTTTTTTTTTTAGGATACTTCTGAATGGGTGAGGTGTGCTTAAAATGAGCCTCCTCTAAAAGTATTTTTTTACTTTCTTCTGTTAGCAAAGCAGTTGCCACTACAGATTGAATGCATTTGGGCCATCTGTGGGTTACTGGGTTAAAGATTTTTTATAGGATGGCCTCAGTGCTTTCGGGATATACCCTTGTTTACACTGACAACAAAGTGGTATTAGAGCGTTACAGGGTTACGGAGAACACCTTTAATTATCAATTATAGGTTTTAAATTTACCTTGGCTTTTAAAGGAATAGGATATACTTTTTTTTCTTTAGCTACTTTTCTTTTTTTTTTTTTTTTTTTTGAGACGGAGTCTGGCTTTTTTTTTTTGGCCGGAGTGCAGTGGCGCGATCTCGGCTCACTGCAAGCTCCGCCCCCCCGGGTTCACGCCATTCTCCTGCCTCAGCCTCCCAAGTAGCTGGGACTACAGGCGCCCACCACCTCGCCCGGCTAATTTTCTTGTATTTTTAGTAGAGACGGGGTTTCACCGTGTTAGCCAGGATGGTCTTGATCTCCTGACCTCGTGATCCGCCCGTCTCGGCCTCCCAAAGTGCTGGGATTACAGGCTTGAGCCACCGCGCCCGGCCCTAGCTACTTTTCTTTCTTTCTTTCTTTCTTTCTTTCTTTCTTTCTTTCTTTCTTTCTTTCTTTCTTTCTTTCTTTCTTTCTTTCTTTCTTTCTCTTTCCTTTCTTTTTTCTTTCTTTTCTTTCTCTTTTTCTCTTTCACTTTCCTTTTGCCTCTGTCTCTTACTCTCTCTCTGCCTCTTTCTCTCTCTCTCTTTTCTTGACTCCCTCTTTGTCTCTGTCTCTTCCTCTCTCTCTCTCTCTGCTGGTCTTTCCTTGCCTCTGCCAGCCGCTTATGCTGTTCTCTCAACCACTGCGGGGTGTGGCCTAAAACCAGCTGTAACCAAGCGTCTATGTATGGGAACTGGTCTGGGTGCCCTGGTTTACAGGTTACCTTGTGCCATACCTTTGAAACAAGGGACCTGTCCAGGCTTCATTCTGATGGCCTACCTACCTCTGATGCTGGCCAGTCTATCTTACACAAAGTTTTAAGTTTTCCTGGTGTCATAGTACTCCATAGTGTTCCCTAAATCTTTTCTTGGAATTTTTCAACATAGTTCCTAGTCGAGTGGGCTTACTTTGTGCCTGACCCATGCTTCCTTGAGACAAAACACCACGCTCACACCACACGCACACCACAAAACAAAGAACGGGTAAAAAGGGCACACATACATTTTTACAGTTTACACCAAAGCAGAATCAAAATCAAAATCAGAGTATCAAGAAATACAAGCCAGCTCAAAACCAAAACTAAAGTATCAAGCAATCCAAGTCAAGTCAAAAACAAAAACCAATGTGCAGGTACAGGCACACCATGGGTTATCAGGCCACGCTTTCACTCAGATGGAGTGGGCAAGTTCCAAAGACCAGTCTTACTAAGTTTCAGATGTCTGGACTCCATGTGCCAGTTCCTTCCTGGTGTTCAGTCACTGCATTGATCCTCTGGGGGGCCTGCCATGCACCACTCTGTCTAGGCGTTCTACCAGGGCAACTGCCTACCCAGGAGCGCTCTCAGGATCCATGTCGCTCAAGCTGGCCAGGGTACCCCACAGGGAGGCTCCCACAGGGCAGGCCTAAGCCACCTAAGGGGCTGCCTCGACCATCCATTAATCTCCTCGCTTCCTAGTCAGGGAACCAAGAAATGTAGCAGGACGAGCTGCAGACAAAACCCCTCAGACACTGAGTTAAAGAAGGAAGGGCTTTATTCGGCCAGTAGCATCGGCAAGACTCATGTCTCAAAAACTGAGCTCCCTGAGTGAGCAATTCCTGTCCCTTTTAACAGCTTACAACTCTAAAGGGATTTGTGTGAGAGGGTTGTGATCGATTGAGCAAGCAGGGGGTACGTAACTGAGGGCTGCATGCACCAGTAATTAGAACAGAACAGAACAGGACAGGGATTTTCACAGTGCTTTTCTATACAATGTCTGTAATCTATAGATAACACAACCCATTAGGTCGGGGTCAATCTTTAACTACCAGGCTCAGGGTATGATGCTGGACTGTCTGCCTGCTGATTTCATTTCTGCCTTTTAGTTTTTACTTCTTCTTTCTTTTGAGTTAGAAATTGGGCATAAGACAATATGAGGGGTGGTCTCATCCCTTAGTAGAAAGGCCTCATAAACTGGCATTTGCTCAGAGAACTGCTTTAAAAAGAGTACATTCATTCAATGCCTGCCTGGGACAAATGACCATTTGGTACTGGCTGTAGAAATCATCTCGATGGTGCAGATTATGCTCTGGAACAGCATTTTATTGCAGGGACACTGCAAGAATTGACTGTCTTATTAAGAAACACTGTTATAATAAAATGTGATTTAATTACCAAGCAGGGGTCAAGAAAGGATCGGGGGAGGGATTTGATCATGAAAATACTGGCTCAGATGAATTAATTTTAAGGGTATTTGTAATAATTAGGCACAAATATTTGAATAATAATCACACCCCCAAATTATGTGAAAAGTATACCACTTTCAATTGCATAAAGTAGTTTTACATGCCCATTATCAACTGAGCCAAGGAATGTGTAATGATATGAAACCTAAGATCTTCATGAAATGCTTCCATAAAAAATGACAGTCAGCTTTCTTTTTGCTTATATTTACTTGTCAATTTCAAAGGAATCAAATTCCATTATATTATATAAATAAACTATCCTGAAGGCACTTGCTCCTACTGTTTCAGGAAGCTACCCTATATTTAGAAAATTTCTGTGGCTCCCAATAAATGTATTTCCTTCAGAAAAGCAATTCTCATAACATAAGTAGATAGAATAGTGGCTGTTTATAATGAAACTAAGGAATTTGTGATGTCATCTTGTGTGTGCCAATCCTTCAATTAAGAGGGGAGGACCCGAAAATGCAAAACCCTATGGTTATACCATGCACTTTAAAAGCAATGTATCAAAAGCTCATTATGCATGGTCACAGTTTGCAGCAAAATACAATCCTTTAGAAAGTGAAAGGGACTGCTCTTTTATGTAACTTGGCTCTGGAAGCCTGCGGTGACAAACCACACAGATCAACAGCCCCCACTTTGAGCAAACGTGGAAAACCACTTGTTAGCTCCGCCCCTCTAAGTACTTCTCCCTGTGGCTCTACTTTGTTTTTTAACTATTTTATTTTTGGTAAAAGTTAAGTTTACTAAGCTCTAAAATACACGAAATCTCCTGCTGTCTATTCTAATACTGGAAGTCACTCCAATATAAAAATTGGTGCATCCCATGTAATAAGGCGGAGGAATGTTATTTCATTAACAGTTGGCACCAGAATTCCTCTCAGAAAGGGAAATGTAATTGCTTTGAAAAATACCATGATAAGAGCTTCTAAAGTAAAAGAGATCCCAGGAGGAGACAGGGTGTGGGTGGAATGTTTTCTGAGACAAAGGGAGCAATTTGGCTGTAACTTGCAAGGGCTTCCAGAGGGCTGGGGAGGGGAGGACCGCTGGAGCCAATTGGAGAACATCTTCTCAACGTGACTCTTCCTCTCCAACCTCCTGCACAAGTCTTCGCTAAAATGACAGAGCTGGCTAAATACTTGGTGCAAATAATTTATTATTTTTTTTTTTGGTAGAAGCATGAGTAAGGGCTGGGCTTGTGTCTAGATCAATTGAGTATAACAAGGCTAACATGTATGGACCTAAGACTGGAGGCAAACAGACTCTGAAAATAAACTTGTAGGATTTTTTTTATTTTTTTATTTTTAGAAATTATGGGGAGGCCTCTAGGTGCTCTAGGAGCTCACGGGGGGATATTTTTTGAGTAGTCTTGGGACTCTTTGGAAGCTCTTTTCTGATTGCCTCTATTTATTTTCTCAGCAAAACAATAAGACTCTCAGCAGCTAGAAGAATAACAAAGATGTTGGAAGTTTGAAGAGCAAGAATAAAGTATAAAATAGACATTTTACCAAAAATGCCTTTTACCAAAAATAAAATAGTTTAGATTGTATCGGTATCTTTTAATGAAATACTTGTGGGAGCTACAGGGCCTCTGATGGGATCTTGGGTAAACCAGCTAGTTTATGGGCAGAATCACTGCTGTCATGGGTGGGAAGCTACTGTGGATAGTCTTAAGCTGCTTCATGGATGGTTACTTGGAAACAGGACTCTGTAAATACAAGATATCATGGTTGTTTTTGCAGTCATTGAACTGGCCAGACTTCAATATAATGTTTTTAAAAAATTATTAATTTATTATTATTCTTTAGAGACAGGGTCTTGCTGTGTTGCCCAGGCTGAAGTGCAGTGGTGTAATCATAGCTCACTGTAACTTCAAACTCAAGGGCTTAAGTGAATCCTCCTGCTTCAGCCTCTGAAGTAGCTGGAACCACAGGGTCCACCACCATGCCTGGCTAATGTGAATTTAAGAGGCTGATTGATGGAAAAAAAATGATTCTTTAGTAGACTGACAAAGAATTTTGAGATCCCAATCTTACATTTCAACACTAGTTTTTAAAAATTAATTCAAAGTCCCTGAGAATGAAGGATAAATTAAGGATCAAAATGGTATCTAGTATTCCCCAAATGATTCTTCATTAGCCAAGGTTTCTAGAGTGCAAATGAAGGTAAGTCAGCATATTGAACAATTTTTACACCATCATCATATCTGTTCTAGGATCAAACCTAGAAGACAACAGTTGAAGCCAATGGACAAAGGGTAGAAATATATTTGACCATGGTTTACAGTGTGTCTTAGGAGTTTTGGGGTACAAAAATAATGGGATATCACCTAAGGCAGGGATCCTCAAACCCCAGGGTATGGTCTGTGGCCTGTTAGGAACTGGGCTGCACAGCAGGAGGTGAGCGGAGAGTGAGGGAGCATTACTGCCTGAGCTCCGCCTCCTGTCAGATCAGCAGCGGCAATAGATTCTCATAGGAACCTGAACCCTATTGTGAACTGTGCATGTGAGGGATCTAGATTTTACATTCCTTTTAAGAATCTAACAAATGCCTGATGATCGGAGGTGGAGCAGTTTCATCCCAAAACCATCTCCATCCCCCACTGTCTGTGGAAAAATTGTCTTCCATGAAACCGGTCTCTGGTGCCAAAAAGGCTGGGGACCGCTGACCTAAGGAAACGATTCAACGTATATTAGATATTTCCTCCAACTGGAATTCAGATTGCATCTCCCCCTCAAGAGATACTGTCCTTGATCATGCCTTATAAAGTTTTCCCCTGCGTGTCACCCTTTGGATTTCTTTCACCACACTTATTATCATCTGAAGTGATCTTGAATATTTTTATTTTTTACTTGTTTGTGGTCTGCCTGCCAACCATTGTGATATGAAGACCAAGAAAACAGGAACCCAATGTGCCTTGTTCATCTCTGTTTCCCAAGCTGTAGGATGCCTGGCACATAATCAGAGCTCAATAAATATTTATTGAATCATTGAATGCATTTCACTCAGCATCTAATCTGCAGAGATTATCAAAATCCTCATAGGCCACTACAAACATAGTGTGGTTACTTTTATAAAGGAAACACGTACTGAGGGATTCTAAGGCTGGTGTTTTGAACTAATTCCTTTTTATTATCAGCCTAATCTTGGATCATGTAAATGATGATCACATTATACCTGTCAGAATACTTTGCAAGAAAAAATTCATGATTATATTCTTTCTGCACCAAAGTGAATCTAGAGATTCAGTTAAATGATAGAATAGTAGAGTTCAGTTTTGATATGGAGAAATGTTTTGATGTTGTATTTTAGTTTGGGTTAATAACATTATTAGGTTATTTTCTAGGGTAATTAAAAGCATGAGTTCACTTTTGTTTTTAGGAGAAGTCTTGCGATGTTGCCCAGGCTGAAGTGCAGTGGTTATTCACAGGCAAAATTATAGCGCATTGCAGCCTCAGACTCCTAGGCTGAAGTGATCTTCCTGTCTCAGCCTTCTAAGTAGCTGGGACTACAGGCTTATGCTACCACACCCAGTTCAACACATTTTTTTTTTTTTTATTTTAAGAAAAAAATTCTGTGGCAGAAGCTAGATAGTAATACCTGTTTATAAGATTTGACAAAATTTAATACTACTTTTGATTTAAAATTTATTTATTTATTTTTTGTGATAGAGCCTCACTCTGTCACCCAGGCTGGAGTGCAGTGGTGCAATCTGGCTCACTGCAACCTCCACTTCCTGAGTTCAAGGGATTCTCCTGCCTCAGCCTCCTGAGTAGCTGGAATTACAGGCATGTGCCACCACGCCTGGGCTAATTTTTGTATTTTTTGTAGAGATGGAGTTTCACCATGTTGGTCAGGCTGGTCTCGAACCACTGACCTCAAGTGATCTGCCCGCCTTGGCCTCCCAAAGTGCTAAGATTACAGGCGTGAGCCACCGTGCCTGGCCTTAAAATTTATTTGAAAGCATAATTATGAATGGGGAATATATTAATAAATGTGTTCAGTCTGGGTGCAGTGGCTCATGCCTGTAACCCCAGCACTTTGGGAGGCTGAGGTGGGTGGATTACCTGGGGTCAGGAGTTTGAGACCAGCCTGGCCAACATGGTGAAATCCCGTCTCTACTAAAAATACAGAATTAGTCAGGCGTGGCGGTGTGTGCCTATAATCCCAGCTACCCGGAGAAGCTGAGGCAGGAGAATTGCTGGAACCTGGGAGGCAGAGGTTGCAGTGAGCCGAGATCATGCCACTGCACTCCAGCCTGGGCAACAGAGCAAGACTCCCTCTCAAAAAACAAACAAACAAAACAAAATGTGTTCAAAATGAGAATGAATAACACAAATTTCTTTAGCATCGTATTATGTATAATTAGAAGTTATTTCAGAACGAATGCAAACGCATTGTTTTGGGAGAATGGAACATTTTTTTCTACTTCATACCACATTGCTTACGTTTATTTTTTGTTTGATATTACTTGCCTGGTTTTTTTTTTTTTTTTTTTTTTTTTTTGAGACACAGTCTCACTCTGTTGCTCAGGCTGGAGGGCAGTGGTGCGACCTCAGCTCATTGTATCCTCCACCACCCGAGTTCAAGGAATTCTCTTGCCTCAGCCTCCTGAGTAGCTAGGATTTCAGACGTGCACCGCCTGCCTGGCTAATTTTTTTTTTTTTTTTTGAGACGAAGTCTTGCTCTGTCGCCCAGGCTGGAGTGTACTGGTGCAATCTTGGTGCACTGCAACCTCCATCTCTAGGTTCAAGTGATTCTCCTGCCTCGGCCTCCCAAGCAGCTGGGACCACAGGCACATGCCACCATGCCCAGCTAATTTTTAAATATTTTTAGTAGAGACGGGATTTCACCACGTTGGCCAGGATGGTCTCGATCTCCTGACCTCGTGATCTGCCCACCTCGGCCTCCCAAAGTACTAGGATTACAGGCGTGAGCCACCATGCCCGGCTAATTTTTTAATTTTTAGTAGAGATGAATTTTCACCATGTTGGCCAGGCTGGTCTTGAGCTCCTGGCCTCATGTGATCTGCCTGCCTCGGTCTCCTAAAATACGGGGATTACAGGTGTGAGCCACCATGCCTGGCCACTTGTCTGTTACATGTTGTCAAGCGGCCTTGTTTTATAACGAAACTAGACTTGTTAGATATAAAATTATTAATTTTTCTTTTAGGTATATTATTTTCTCCATTCTTGTATGAGAAAAATTAACAAAAAACTACTTTTGTTAGTACTCTTGTAAAAAAATAAAAAGAGTATTGTAATTCAGTACTGCTGAATGAAACTGAGTGCATAAAAGAAAGTTACAAAATTATTTTAAAATTTCATTTCTGGAATTGGTGTGTGCATATTTATTATTGGTGGAATAAAGGAAAGAGTATTTTCAGATGTTTACTTATACGCAAATTTTTTTTTCTTCAAAAAATAACAGTAGGCCAGACGTGGTGGCTCATGCCTGTAATCCTTGCACTTTGGGAGGCCGAGGTAGGTGGGTTGCCTGAGCTCAGGAGTTTAAGACCAACCTGGGCAACACAGTGAAACCCCATCTCTACCAAAATACAAAAAATTAGCCGGGCATGGCGGCATGCGCTGGTAATCCCAGCTACGCGGGAGGCTGAGACAGGAGAATCTCTTGAACCTGGGAGGTAGAGGTTGCAGTGAGCCAAAATAGTGCCACTGCACTCCAGCCTCAAAGTGCAGATTCCATCTCAACAAAACAAAACAAAACAAGTATATTAGTTATTTCTACATAACAAATTATCGCAAAATTTTGTGGCTGAAAATAAACATTTACTATTAGAACAATAGTAAACATAATTATATTATTATAGATAAATAAAGATTATTTATTATTTCTATAAGGAATTAGGGAGCAGCTTAGCTGGATAGTTTTGGCCTGAGGCATATTTCATGAGACTCCAGTCAAAATGTTGACCCCCGCTGCAGTCATCTGAAGGCTTGACTGGGATTGAGGGATCTGCTTCCAAGATGATGCACTCACATAGGTGCTGGTTGTTGACAAGAGGCCTCAGTTCTTCACCATATGAACCTGTCCGTAGGATTCCTGGAGTGCCTTTACAACATGGTGGTCATAAGACTTCCCCCAGAGCACAGGGGTGGAGGGGGAGGGTGGCTCACACCTGTAATCCCAGCACTTTGGGAGGCCAAGGCAGGTGGATCATGAGGTCAGGAGATCCAGACCATCACGGCTAACATGGTGAAACCCCATCTCTACTAAAAATACAAAAAGTTAGCCGAGTGTGGTGGCCGGAGCCTATAGTCCCAGCTACTCAGGAGTCTGAGGCAGGAGAATGGCGTGAACCCGGGAGGCGGAGCTTGCAGCGAGCTGAGATCGGGCCACTGCACTCCAGCCTGGGCAACAAAGCAAGACTCTGTCTCAAAAAAAAAAAAAAAAAAAAAAAAAAAAAGACTTCCCCAGAGCAAGTGACCAAGGAAGTAATGTGGAAGTTGTAATGTTTTTTGTGATCTAACCTTGGAAGTTACATCATCACTTCCATGATGATCCACTAGTCACACAAACCAGTCTTGATCCAATATAAGAAGGAACTACATGAGGGCATAAATAGAAGGAGGTAAGGATCACTGGGTATTGTCTCAGAGGCTGACTACCATAGTAAGAAATATGAAGGTTAACTTGAATTCTACCACTCTTATGAATTTTGAATTTGTTATTGATGTTCACTAAAATGTGCTTTGCAAATTATGGGGTGAACATGGTGGAAAACAGAAATAACATTTCACAAAAAGACGTGATCAGTGTATGAATAACATCCTCTGCGTCCAAATATTATGAACATTGCATATCATCACGTTAGATAAAGCATATACATAAATATTGTCAAATCTGCTTCATAAGATTATAAACATCTTTTGCTTTTGGTGGGATATGAGATCAAATAATTGCCAAGACAAGATGGAGAAAAGGTAAAGATTGAAAAAGAAAATAATAAGAACCAGAGAAAGGAAAAAGAAGTAGAAAAAGAGAAGACAAAGGAAAGGGGATAAAAGGGACAAGAGAAGACAAATCGGAGGTAGAAGAGCAGAGATACAGAAACGAAAAACACGCAAATAAAAGGCAAAAGAAATGTGAACCCAGAGGTGGTCTGAACAAGACAGAAGGAAAAGGAGAAATGATCGTGAGAGGGGAGAAAAGAAAAAAAAGACAGAGAAAAAAAATTAAGGTTTTCATTTCTTTACCAGTTTTTAGATCCTTTTGCTCCTCAGAACAGACTTGCGGCCTCTTATTTTCTCACTGTGTTTCCAAAGTTCCTCTGGGAACTCCCCTTAATGCCTGGTTCTCAGAACCCTGCTTTTCATCTTGTTGCTCAGACTGGGTTGGGTAAGTTTCTGGGGAAGAGAGTAGGTTAGCCATTTTATTTATTATCCAACTTGTTCTTCTTAAGTACACACTCCCTTGTTAGGCAATATTTTTCTAGAAGTATTAAAAAAATGTAATTTCTTAGAAAAAAAATCAGACACAAACAAATGATTTTCTGAGAGAATTTTAGTTCTGTAAAAAAATATTACCATATTTGGATTTGGTTCCTTTTGTATATCTGGCAGATGAGTATAGTTCTTTTTGGATTTTTGATTCAGAGTTCACTTTAGTTCAGATTTCTGCTTCAAGTCATGTTTCTGTGGTTGAAATAAAATTCTGGCTAAAAAAGTACCTAGCTACTAGTTTTTATTAGCCAACATTTCTTTTTTTTTACATGAGAACATTGCATAATCTGTGCTTCAATAATGATTAATGTGTAGACTTTAGAGAAGTTTGGATAAGCAATTTTCATATATGGAAATATTAAATGAGCAATATGATTATTTTTTCTTACATTTTTAGTGTATTTTCTGCTAAGTTAACAAAGGCGAATTTAATCAAAGCAACTAATATACTAGGCAACCTTCTTTTTAGACTATCCCCTGCCTCCTTCTCCCCAATCTGGGTTATTTTTTAAAAAGCTATTTAAAAATTTCAGCTAAGTAATACATTCACAAAGCTCAAATTCATCTTTTTTTTTCTTCTGAGATCGAGTCTCAAAGTGCAATGGCATGATCTCGGCTCACTGCAACCTCCACCTTGCAAGTTCAAGCGATTCTCCTGCCCCAAGCTCCCGAGTAGCTGGAATTACAGGCATGCAGCCATCACGCCTGGCTAATTTTTGTATTTTTAGTAGAGATGGGGTTTCACCATGTTGGCCAGGCTGGTCTTGAACGCCTGACCTCAAGTGATCCTCCTGTCTGGGCCTCCCAAAGTGCTGGGATTACAGGCATGAGCCACTGTACAGGGCCTCATATTCATTTTGATTGGGATTCACTGGACTTCTTTAATTTGTGATTAGTAACCTTCATCATTTGGGAAAACTTTTTCTAAAATCTCTTCAAATATTGTCTCACTCTCATGCTTTTTTCTTTCTGGAACTCTGATTAGAGGCATGCTACTTTCTCAGTCTGTCCTCCATGCCTTTTAATGTTTCTTTTATGTTTTACATCTCTTGGCCTCTGTGTGCTTCCTTCCAGACAGGTTCTTCTGGCCTATCCTCCAATATTTTTTTTTTCTCCAGCTATGCCTAATATGCCATTAAAACCACTCATTTAGTTTGTAATTGTAATAAATATAATTGTCAGTTATTTTGGTCCTATTTGATTCTTTAAAAAAGTCTGCTTCATTGTTTTACAGTTGCTTATTATCTGCATTTATTTTCAAGCTTGGCTATCGAAGAATCACGGTTGTTTTGTAATCTGTGTCTGATCATTCTAGTATCAGATTTTTTTTCAGTCCTGTTTCTACTTTCTGTTATTTTTGTTGCTTATTGCTGTAGTACTTTGTCTCTTTAATGACTGTGAGCATTTTCTTTGGAAAATTATTTGTGAGCATTCTTTGAGTCCCTGGATGATGTAAGTTCTTCCAGTGGGGGATTTGCTTTGGCTGTGTGCCTGGAAACAGTATCAGTTCTTGACTTTTTCTTGGATCATTCAGTTTATATTAATTTGGACTATAAATACTCATGAGGGCTAGCATGTCATTGCTACTTATTAGGGAACTTCTCCTTTACTCTCTTAAGTGCCTTTACTTACAGTCCCCTAGGGCAAGGGCTGTGGAGTTTATGTTGGACTCATCCTTCCACCAAGGGTTCATCCTTATACCAGTCCTTTGGGATCTGAGTATCCTATTAGGTTCCCCAAGCAGTTCTGGGCTTTGTCTTCTGTTCTCTCACATGTCCTACGACCATGGAAATCAAAGCTGAGATTGGCCAGGTTTGGCAAATGCCCTCAGTGTCTGGCTCCCTTCTGGGTTCCCACCTTCACTAAGATTTTGGCTTAGTAATTCCTTCTTGACATCCCTTTGATGCTTTTAAGGTTTTACTAATATTTTATTTTGTATTTTCAGCTGGAGGGTTATTCCAGTTATCTAGCCTGTGCTATTACTAGAAATAAAAATCCTGGTACAAAATTTAACAGGTACAAAGCATATACAGTAAAATGTTTCCCTGTTATTCCTGCTTTTCTGATCACCATATGATCATCCCAGTAGGTGCTGAAAGCACATTTGATAAAATTGAAAACTCATTCACACATTCACCTCTCTCTCTCTGTCTCTGTCTCTCTGTCTCTCTGTCTCTCTGTCTCTCTCTCCCTCTCTCTCTTAGAAAACTAGGAATAGGAATAGAAAAGGAAACTTTAAAAAACCGATAATGGTTTAATGTCGTACTTTGGTGTGGAAAATGTGGGATATTCTTGTTTTTTACTTAGTCCAATTTTTTAAATTTTTGACATTGGACGAAATCCCAGAAAGGTAAATTGACATACCTAAAGACCGGTGGTCTACCCAGAAAGGCACAAGCTATTTTATTTATTTTTTAAGGTATTTTGTAAATGTTATTTTTAAAACTAATTTCAACTTTTATTTTAAATTCAGGGGGTAAATGTGTAGGTTTGGTACATGGGTATATTGTGTGACACTGAGGTTTGGAGTATGAATGTATGAATGGCCCCATCATCCAGGTGGTAAGCATAGTACCCAACAGGGAGTTTTCAGTCCTTGTCCCTCTTCCTCTCTCCCCGACTAGTAGTCTCTAGTGTTTATTTTTCCCATCTTTACGTCCATACCCAATGCTTAGCTCCTGCTTATAAGTGAGAAAGAATATGCAGTATCTGGTTTTCTGTTCCTGCATTAATTCTCTTAAGATAATGGCCTCCAGTTGAATTCATGTTAAAGGACATGATTTCATTCTTTTTTATGGCTGCAAGGTATTCCATGGTGCATATGTACCACATTGTCTTTATCCAATCCTCTGTTAATGGGCATCTAGGTTAATTCCATGTTTTGCCGTTGTGAATAGTTCTGCAATGAACATATAGTGCATGTGTTTTTTTTTTTGGTAGAACAATTTATTTTCTCTTGGTTTTACACCAAGTAGTGAGATTGCTGGGTCGAATCGTAGTTCAGTTTTAAGTTCTTTGAGAAATCTGAAAACTGCTTTCCACAGTGGTTGAACTAATTTACATTCCCACCAACATGGTCTTCGCCTTGTTGCCCAAGCTGATGCGGGCATTGTTATTGAAGCGTTCCTTTTTCTCCGCAGCATCGCCAGCATCTGTTATTTTTTGACTTTTTAATAATAATTCTGACTGGAGCGAGATGGTATTTCACTGTGGTTTTGATTTACATTTCTCTGATTCCTACTAATGTTGAACATTTTTTCATGTTTGTTGGTCCCTTTTATGTCTTCTTTTGAGAAGTTCATGTCACATGCCTACTTTTTAATGGAGTTGTTTTTTACTTGTTGAATTACATTCTTTATAGATTCTGGATATTCAACCTTTGTCAGATGCATTGTGTGTGAATATTTTCTCCTATTCTACAGGGTGTCTGTTACTCTGTTGATAGTTTCTTTTGCTGTGCAGAAGCTCTTTAGTTTAATTAGGTCCCACTTGTCAATTTTTGTTTTTGTTACAGTTGCTTTTGAGGATTTAGCCACAAATTCTTTGCCAAGAATTTTCTGTCTTCCTGTTATTTCTGCCTTCCTGATCACCATAGGATCATCTCAGTAGGTGCTGAAAGCACATTTGATAAAATTCAAAATCTTTCACACACTTACCCATGCATACAACCTCTCTTTCTTAGAAAACTAGAAATAAGAATAGGAAAGGAATTCAAACAACAGTCAGCCACGAGAGATAAGTCAGAAAGTCTTGGCTGGGCGCGGTGGCTCACATCTGTAATCCCAGCACTTTGGGAGGCCGAGGTGGGCAGATCACCTTTGGTCAGGAGTTGGAAACCAGCCTGGCCAACGTGGTGAAATCCTGTCTCTACTAAAAATACAAAATTAGCTGGGCATGGTGACACATGCCTGTAATCCCAGCTACTCGGGAGACTGAGGCAGGAGAATTGCTTGAACCTGGCAGGCAGAGGTTGCAGTGGGCCGAGATCGCGCCACTGCACTCCACCCTGGGCAAAAAGAGTAACTCCATCTCAAAAAAGAAAAAAAAGTCAGAAAGTCTTTTTTTTAATCTTTTATTTTATTTTATTTATTTTTTATTATTATATTTGAAGGAGGCAGGGTCTCACTCTGTGACCCAGGCTGGAGGGCAGTGGCAGATCATAGTTCACTGTAGCCTTGAACTCCTGGGCTCCAGTGATCCTCCTACCTCAGCCTCTTGAGTATCTGGAAGATTATAGGTGCATGCCACCATGCCTGGCTAATTTTAAAATTTTTTATAGAGATGGGATCCTTCTTTGTTGTGCAAGTAGGTGAGAGTATTCTTACTAAAGTAAGAGCAAGACCAACAGGCTTTTGTCACTGTTTCTATTCAGCATTGTACTGGCAGCTCTAGCAAACGCAGTAAGACAAAAAAAAAAAAAAAAAAAAAAAAAGAAAATTAAAAAAAGAAAGGAGGAAAGAAAGAAAAAAATGGAAAAGAAGGCACTGGAAAGTTAAAACCTTTTTTTTAATTTGTAAAAGATATGATTACTCATAGAGATTCTAAAGACCATCTATTAGAACCAATGAGAATTCAACAAGTTTGCTGGATACCATAGCATTTCTATACTGGTAATTAGTCTTTAGAAAATTAATGAAAAGTATGTAATTCATAATAGCAACAAAACTATATCATCAAATAAATCTAACAAAATATCTGTAGTACTTTATGGAGAAAATAGAACACTACTGAATGATACTAAAGAAGTTCTAAGTAAATGGAAATATGTACCATTTTCATGAAAAGGAAGATTCAATATGATTAAGATGTCAGTTTCTCCAAATTGATTTATAATTTCGAGGCTTTTGTGGATCTTGTCAGACTGATTCTAAAATTCATTAGAAAGAACAAAAGCTACACCAGTTTTGAAGAAGAATCTGGGCTACTTTGTACTACCAGATACCAATGCTTATTATAAACCTAACATTAAAATAATGCCATATTAGTGTGAGGATATACATATACCTATATGGAACAGAATGGAAATCCTGCAAAAGAACCGCATGCAGATATGAAGGTATAATATAGGACATTACAAATTAGTGAGAACAGGACAAACTGTTTAAGACATTGTCATGAATCAGCTGGTTATTCACATCAAAAAGAAAATTCTTGTACATACACTAAAGTTTTCATTCCAGGGATATTAAAGACCTGAATATGAAAAACAAAGCTTTTAACATCATAGGACATTTTAAGAGAAAACATAGGAGATATATTTTTAATGTTGGTATGGGGTGAATTTGTTAAGTAAAGCACTAAGAGGCATATACTATGAAAGCAAAGATCAATAACATAAAAACCCTCTGTTTATCAAGACACTGCAATCAAAGTTGAAAGAAAAATTACAGAATGGGAGAAAGCATTTACATTACATGTAATTAACATGATATTTGTCTTCTAAATGTATAAAGTAGTCCTCTAAATATAAAAGAAAAAGGCAATCCAACAGCAAAATAAGTAAAGTACCATTTACAGCTATTTACGAACAAGCTATTTATAGACAGGGCTAGTGACTACTGTATTGGGCAGTGCATCTCTAGAGGAAATCTATGTGCACAAGAAGTTCCATCATAGAACTACATTTGGAAACACCTAAATGTCTGTCCACAGAAAAATGAACAAAAAAGTATAATATATTTATAAATGGAAATACTATGTCCCCATGAAAATAAATAAACTAGGGCTACATGTATCCATAATTATAAATATAAAAGCCAGGGGCCAGGCAGGTGGCTCACACCTGTAATCGCAGCACTTTGGGAGGCCAAGGGAGGCAGATCACCTGAGGTCAGGAGTTTGCGACCAGCCTGGCCAACATGGTGAAACCTTGTTTCTACTAAAAATACAAAACTTAGGCATAGTGGAATGTGCCTATAATTCTAGCTACTTGGGAGGCTGAGGCACAAGAATCGCTTGAACCCAGGAGGCAGAGGCTGCAGTGAGCCCAGATCACACCACTGCACTCCAGCCTGGGCAACAGAGAGAGACTCTGTTCCAAAAAATATAAATAAAAATAAAAAGCCAGGCATAGTGGTAGTCCCACTACATAGCTTGTAGTCCCAGATACTCAGCAGACTGAGATGGGAGGATAACTTGAGCCTGAAAGTTTGAGGCTGTAGTGAGCTATGATTGTGCCACTGTATTCCTGGGTGACAGCCTGGGTGACAGAGTGAGACTCTACCTCTAAATAAATAAACAGATAAATACAGAAACAAAGATTTGTAAAAATTATAAATATTTAAAATAATTTGAGCCCCCAAAAGCAAGCTACATAATAATAATACAATATAATGATTTATATACAGGTTGAAAAATACTATATAGTGCTAAATATTATTTTCTGAGCTCTTCATATGCATTAATAGTCTAAACAGCCATGGTAATGTTAAACGTTTAATTTAGGATAGTGTTTATCCCTGAGTAGGGAGCAAAGGGAATGGAGTCTGTGAGAGGTATATACATATGTAAGGAACTTTGGCTCTGTCCATAGATTTTCATCCCTCCTCTAATGACATAAATACAGCCAAATGTTAAGATTTAAGAAAGATCAATGGTGAATACATACATATTTAATTAATACTATATTAACAGCCTCTATTAAATATATAGGATAAATATAAATATACTGCATATTGTACTTTTTTGTAAGTTTGATACAATTTCATAAGAAATCATAGAATGGAACCCTGTAAAAGGATGGTTTAACATTAGGAAATATTTTATTGCAATCGATCATGTTAGTAAACTAAATTAATAAATTAGAGAAAAAATGTTTAAGGATATATGAGCAAGAAATGGGTATAATTTGTACAAAGAAAACCACAAAACTAATTAAGGACACACTATAAGACCTGAATAAATGGAGAAACTACCATGTTTCAAGATAGGACAACTTATATTGTGAAATTATCAATCCTCTTCAAGGTAACAGGGAAACTGTATTGGGCCATTCTTGCGCTGCTATCAAGAAATACCTGAGACTGGGTAATTTGTAAGAAAAGAGGTTTATTTGGTTCAGGGTTCTACAGGTTGTGTAGGAAGCATAGGGTCATCTGCTTCTGGGGAGGCCTCTGGAAGCTTCCAAACATGGCAGAAGGTGGAAGTGGGAGCTATGTTGCATGGCGAAAGCAGGAGCGAAGGAGCAAGAGGGGAGGCAACACACACTTTTAAATGCCTAGATCTCATGAGAACTCACTAGCTCGAGGACAGTACCCTGGGGGATAGTACTAAACCATTCACGAGAAACTGATCCTATGATCCAATCACCTCCATTAGGTTCCACCTCCAACAGAAGCTTAATGCCATTCTAATTGGAATGTCAATATTTTGAGTATTTCAAATTAACGAGGGAAAGGGGAAGCAGGACAATTGGCTCTCCATTGGGAAAAGAATAAAGTTGATCTGTCTTACCCAATTTATAAAAATAAATTTCTAATAGATTAAAGAGCCAAACGTGAAAAATAAAATTATAAAACAATTAGAAGAACATGTGACAGAATACTTTTAAAATCCTGGACTGAGACTGGCCTTTCTAAGTATGATATTAAAACCTATGAGGAAAAGATTGACAGATTTAACTATACACAAATGAAAAACTTCAGCATGGTGAAAGACACAATAAAACAAAATAAAAAACAAATAACAGGATGGAAGAAAATTACTGCAAATGAATGGTTCCTATTTGTCCTGTTCAGTGAGCCCTTGCAAATTGCTAACACTTACCAGCCACTTTTCTATGTGCCTGGCACTGTTCTGAGTGCTTTTTAATTTTAAGCCATTAAAAATCCCACAACTTAAAATGTTCCCAACACAGAGAAATGATAAGTACTCAAGATAATGGAGACACTAAATACCCTGACTTGTTTATTACACATTCTATGCATGTGACAAAATATCACATGAACCCTAGAAATATGTACAAATATTGTGTATCAATAAAACAAAATCCTACAACAACATTATGAGGTAGCCACTATTGTTATTTTCATAGGTGAGGAAATGGAAGCACAAAGAGGGTAAGTAATTCCTCCAAATTTGCGTGTTGACTTCAGTGGCAGAGATGAGATTTAAATCTAGATCGACTGGCTCTAACATTTTGTTCTCCTACCTACTCTCCTGTTTATATAAAACATTTTAAAAAACAGAGTAACCCAGGCTGGGCGCAGTGGCTCACACCTGTAATCCCAGCACTTTGGGAGGCCGAGGTGGGTGGATCACGAGGTCAGAAGTTTGAGATCGGCCTGGCTAACATGGGGAAATCCCGTCTCTACTGAAAATACAAAAATTAGCCAGGTGTGTTGCATGCCTGTCATCCCAGCTACTTGGGAGGCTGAGGCAGGAGAATCTCTTGAACCAGGAAGGCGGAGGCTGCAGTGAGCTGAGATCGCACCACTGCATTCCAGCCTGGGCAACACAGCAAGATTCTGTCTCGAAAAAAAAAATAGAGTAGCCCAACTGAAAAACAGGCAAAAAGAGGAAAGTAGAAAATTCATAAAAGAAGAAATACAGTGGCCTAGAAATGTGTGAGAAGATGCTAAACTTCACTAGTTACCAAAGTAATGCAAATTAAACAACACGAACTGTCACTGCTGCCCTCAGGTTGGTAGAAAAGTTTTAAAGAGATTCTAATAAATAGATACAATTTAAATAAAAATTATAAGAAGAAGCAGGGAACGTGTTTTCTACTTTGTTGGTAGGAAATAAATTGCCGTGACCGTTTAGGTGGGCAATTTGGCAGTATTAATCAAAATTACAAATTCACATGCTTTTAGATTAGCAATATACCTTTTGGAATCTAGTTAACGATATCCTAGTGATATACACATAGATGTGATACAGCTATACAGTAAAAATGCAACTTAAACATTAGAAATATGTGCGCAGGTGTGGTACAGCTATACAAATGTATAATGTTTAAAATCCAAATTAAACATTAGAAATCATAGGGGTAGATCTATATATTTTGATGTAAAAAATGTTCAAAGCAGAGCAGTGATTTTTGTGTTGGGGTTAAAAAATTTAGGTTAAAAAATACAGACATCTGTGTCAAGAGCAAAACCTTGTGTATACTCTTGGGTACCAGGTGCTTTTCTTGGAGTCTCTGTGGTTGCCTTCTAGAATGCCCCTGACTGCAAGTCTCGCCTCCAGGTCTTTGTCCCTACATGTAAAGGATTATTATTGAGATTCTCTGGGGTCTCCTGTGCTTATGTTCCCTTTGGACATAGGGTCCTTTCTTCAACTCAGATTAGTCTGCTTCATGTCCCGCAGAGTGTCTGTCTTTGATGTTGCTACTATGCGCTTCTCACTTTGCCCTAGTTTCCATTGCCGACGTGGGTTTGTTCATCTATGTGTATTTTTATTTCCTTGGTCATTTCGATGAGCTTATGGAAGGGGGCAGCTGGAAATGCATGTTCAAGTCACCATATTACCTGGAATAATTTTAACACCTCATTTTAAATAATTTCTTTTGCATTTTCTCTAATTACTTAGAGACATTTTAGGAGTTCTAATGCCAAATAAGTGAACATTTCAAGGGTGTATATTTGGGAATTTTGCCAGAACCAATTTAAAAAGCAAAGTTTTGATAGAAATGATAGACTCTGGTAACAATTAATGAAAACTTGTTTAAGGAACAGTTTATTTTGCATAGTTAGAATGGACTTTATCTGTACACTTGAGACTGTGCAATGGTTTTAATTGAATATATGTCTTTTACTCTACCTGAGGGTATAGTCTTTACTAGAGGAACAAAAGAATCCCACTACGGTGCCAGTGACTGAAATAGGCCTGTTTCTTACAGAGCTGTGATGTACAGTGATTATCATTCAACAATGCCCATAGGAAGCGAGGATATCGAAACGGTCCCTTTGAAGACAAGGGACATTACTCACTAACGGGTAGCATATCTATCAGCCTTGAAAATAGAGATACTAAAATCAGAACTGCATAAGCATATGGAGAGCCCTGCATTTTAAAACACAAGTGCATATTTGTATATTTCATCAGAGTTTATAATGGCTTTCACATGTTTTTTCCTCATAGAATCCTCACAACCATCCAGGCAAAGTGGACAGTGTAATTTTATCCCTGTTGTGCAGATGAAGACACTATCGGTCAAAGTGATTAAATGATTTAAGTAAGGTCACACATTCATTTAGTAGAAATTCTCATATATAAAATCTTTTAGATCATGTCGGTTTATTAAAAAAGGATTCATTCAACAGCTGTAGGGGCAAATCAATACACTGTGATATTTTATACTCCTGTTAACAGTGTATGAGAGTCAGCATTTCTTAGCACACTCAAAGCAAAGCAGTTCTATGAAGGCTTCCTTCACAAACGATTGCCACGTCATCTGTGCTGATTTCCTGAAAACTTTGTTAATGGTCATTCATTAATAATCATTCCCATTTTATCTGAGTCTTTTCGTTTCTGGTTTATCTTCATTATAATTTACATGTTTCCTTTTAAAATGTTTTCTAAAGCACGGCAAACCAGTACATGTGCTAATAAAACTAAAACTGAGATTTAATTTCTTAGATAAAATTGAAACAGGCTGACAAACTCAGACTTGTGGGAAGATTAGAGAGACGGTTGCCTGGGAAATATCTAATGAGTCATTGTTTTTAAAACCTCCAGAGCCAGGAAGAAGGGGCTGATCAGCTGGGATGGGCTATCATATTCCTATTTCATATATTTCTAGAAACAGCACAGTTTTGTGCATGTGTTCAATGGTCCAACATTAATAACTTCTGGAAAAATTGAGAGATGAGCTATGTTAGGCAAATTCCGTCCCCCTGACCTAGTCATGAACCTTTATAAATAGGATGAAAAGTCTTTCTTCAGCCATTTCTTATGCATATATGTTTATCTGTGCATATGCCTGTCTCCCTCACTGGCTAGTAGAGTTCTTTGAGCTAGAGAATGAGGGTTTTCATCTTTGTTTTACAGCTAGGACTTGAGAGAAATACCTGTAATGTAATAATGCAGATGAATACTTGATGCCTGGCTGGAAAAAGGACTTTTTGAGTATGATAGCAATGGAAGAATTCCCAAAGGAAATTATTGAAATATTTGAATTTATAAAAATAAAAAATATCTCTGCACTGCCCCCTTCCTCCATATAAGTCTAAGCCCACAAACCAACTTAAATGACAAAGCAAATAGGGGAAAATATATTCAGTAAACTTGACAGCAAGAGATTGGATACCTTTATTATATAAAGAACTCATAAATATCAAGAAGAAAAATATAAAGAGCCTAATAGTTAAACGGGCAAAAGACATAAATACATAACCCACCAAAGAGAAATAGAAGTGACTAATAAATATAAAATGCCAACTTTTACTTTTAATCAAAGAAATGCAGAACAAAACAATCAAATACTATTTCTGATCACTAGATGAAAAAAGATTCTTTTTCTTTAAAAAAATTATAATGAACCTGGCAAAGGCAGAGCGAGTAAGAATGTATTTTGATACAACTTTCTGGAAAGCAATTTGGGAATATTTATCAAAAGCTTTAAACATATTAATATTCTTTGGCAAAAGAGTTCCACTTTAATTTAATTAATTTATTTACTGAGATGGAGACTCATTATGTTGCTCAGGCTGGAGTGCAGTGGCTATTCACAGGTGTAATCATAGCGCATTGCAGCCTCCAACTCCTGGGCTCCAGCAATCCTCCCACATCAGCCTTCCAAGTACCTTGGACTATAGGCACAGGCCACCACCCTTGGCAAGAGTCCCACTTTTAGAAATTTATCCTAAGGAAACAATATGAAATGTGAGTAAAGGCATTCTACACAATGTTATTTATTTGAACAAATACTAGAAAAATTTAAAAATCCAATTGTAAGTGATGATTAAATAAATTTTGGCGTAGCCAGACAATAGGTTTTTTATACATTCTTTAAAGTTATGCTAATGGAATTAAAAATACATAACATGGCAAAATACTTATGGTATAATTTGAAATGAAAAAGTACTTTTAAAGTAGACATTTATACATAGTTGTATATATGCATAGAAAAGTTACTAAAAATAAATATATCAATATTTAGCAAGAACTATTTCTAGACAGTGGAATTGCAAGTAATTTCTTTGTACTTGATACTTTTTTTTGAGTTTTTTACAAAGATAATGTACTACAAATCCGGGCACGGTGGCTCACACCTGTAATCCCAGCATTTTGGGAGGCTGAGGCAAGTGGATCACCTGAGGTCAGGAGTTCGAGACCAGCCTGGCTAACATAGTGAAACCCCATGTCTACTAAAAATACAAAAAAAAATTAGCCCAGCATGGTGGCAGGCACCTGTAATCCCAGCTGCATGGGAGGCTGAGTCACGAGAATCACTTGAACCCAGGAAGCAGAGGTTGCAGTGAGCCAGGATCGTGCCATTGCACTACAGCCTGGGTGACAAAGTGAGACTCGGTCTCAAAAAAAAAAAAAAAAAAAAAAAGGCATTGCTCCTGATAATGTACTACAAATTCAACTTGAAGTTATGTACATGTTTTAAAGAATGTACAGTGTGTACATAACTTAAAGAAACCTGGTTGTTAAAAATAGCAAGGAATAGGTAACAGGTAGAAGGAGTTTCTTTTTAAGATGAGAGACATTTGAAAGCTGCATGCTGTGGAAAAGAGTGGAGAGGAAGAGGTTGAAGATACAGGAAGAGGCTCTCATTGAGGGCTGAGGTCCTGGGATACAAAGTTGGGTGAGACCTGGGTGGGACCCGTCTTCCAACGAGGCCTGAAGGAGGAAGGTGCAGATCAGTTAGGCAGAGGGGATGAGAAAGTAGAGATTCTCACCTGATGACTGCTATTTTGTTCTGAAGAAAAGAGGTGAGATTCTCTGCTGAGAGCCTGAGCAGATGCTTGAGAAAAGTGTGAAGCTTTGAAATAGCCACTGAGCAGGAAAGAAGGCACTCTTGTGCCATTTTCCCTTCAAAACCTATTCCTTGTTTTCATTCCTGTAATCAATGATTGGCACTGATGATTCAAGATAGAATCTGGAAATCACTCTCTGCATTCCTATCGATCAATAAGGTTCTAGTAATTCAACGACCTCAGCATCGTCTCTTCAATCAGCCCTCTCTCTCTGTCTTTTTCATCTTCTTGCCTGTATTGCTGCAATAATTTCCTAATGGTCTGTCTAGGTTCATTTGTTTCTTCCTACTCTCAATCTTTCTATTACACTGTTGGCAGGCCCATCTTCCAAAAATTCAATTAAGGACTTTGTTATGACTCTTTAAAACATACTCCAATTGCCTTTAGGATGAAATCCAAATTCCTCTGCAGGATATACAAGACACTTCTTCTTTTTTGTTTCATTGTTTTGTTTTTTATTTACCTATAAAGTTAATTTTAAAAATTTGAACTTATAGCTTGGCATGGTGGCTCCTGCTTATAATCACAGCAACTTAAGAGGCCCCGAAGTGAGAGGATCTTTTGAGTTCAAGGCCAGTTTGAGCAACCTGGTGAGAACCCATGCCTAAAAAATAAATAAATAAAATAAAAAGTAAAAAACAATTTTTTTGGACTTACACAATGTTTAGTAATAAAGCCCAAGTTTTAACCTACTTTACGTGTTGAGGATCTGCAACAGATTTTGTTTGAAAAAGGACTTCAGTGCTTTTGAAATTTTAATTTGGCTGAGTGTGGAGGCTTACACCTGTAATCCCAGCAGTTTGGGAGGCTGAGGTGGGTGGATCTCTTGAGCCCAGGAGTTCAAGACCAGCCTGGGCAACATGACAAAATTCCACTTCTACAAAAAATACCAAAAAAAAAAAAAAAAAAAGCAGGGCATAGTGGTGCACGCCTGTAGTCCCATCTATTTAGGAGGCTGATGTGGGAGGATTGCTTATGCCCAGGAGGCGGAGGTTGCAGTGAGCTGAGATTGTATCATTGCATTCCAGTACAAGGCACTTCTTGGTTTGTTTTTTATACATTTTCAACTTTATTTTTTCTCTTTATTTGTCCATCCATTCACCCATCCACTCCATCCATCCATCCATCCATCCATCCATCCATCCATCCATCCATCCATTCATTTTTAAAATTTATTTTATTTATTTATTTTTTGAGATGAAGTCTCACTCTGTCGCCCAGGCTGGAGTGCAGTGGCGCGATCTCGACTCACTGCAAGCTCCGCCTCCTGGGTTTACGCCATTTTCCTGCCTCAGCCTCCCGAGTAGCTGGGGCTACAGGCGCCCACCACCAAACCCAGCTAATTTTTTGTACTTTTAGTAGAGACGGGGCTTCACCGTGTTAGCCAGGATGGTCTTGATCTCCTGACCTCGTGTTCCGCCCGCCTTGGCCTCCCAAAGTGCTGGATTACAGGCGTGAGCCACCACACCTGACTTCATCCATTTATTTTTACTTTCTTCTTTCCTTCCATTCATCTACCCTTCCATTTACAAATGCCTACAATATGCTGGCAACTGTATAGGCTAGGTGCTAGGGAAATAATACAAAGAAGTCTAGACGTGCTGTCTGTGCAAGGGAAACTTAAAGGTCTGGTGAGGGACATAGACTTAAATAAGTGTGATAAATGTTACAGTCATCAAAATATGTACAGGATGCAGTGAATACAAAAAGGAGTGAATGTTAGGTCTCTAAGGTGAGGGTTGGGCAGAGAGATGGAGTCAAGGAAAGTTTCCTAGAAACTAAGATGACTCTAGGGTTTCTGATAACTGGGTATGTTAGTTACAGAAAGCAACAGAAGCAACCTTCCCTCACCGCCCTGAAAGATAGCAAATTCCCACTACCCTATCATTTTGGGTTACACTTGTACTAAAAAAAATGCATTTGAGGAAACATATCAGAATCTTTCAGCCTCTGCATTTTTGCGTGCACCATTTTCTCTGCCAGAAACACCCACTATTCACTTCTTCACTTGGCTAATACTTAATATAAAGGCAAATGTGAAAGCATTTATGTATCAGCTAATGTGCTAAGTTGTTTACATTCATTATTTCATTTAGTCCTCATAATAATCCTGTGAAGGAGGGATCTCTTTGCAGATTAGAAAACTGGGGTTCAGAAAGATAAGTAACTTGTTCGAGGTTATCCCAACTAGTAAACTGGTGGAGCTGGATTTTGAACTCAAGCAATGAGACTCAAGAACCCACATGTTTAATCATGACAACAAAGTGCCTTGTCAAGATTCAGTTTAACTGTCTTATCTTCCAGAAAGTCTTTCCTGTTGCCCTTTTTAGTGGGTGCATCTCCTTATTCCCAAAAATCACATGCATGCAAATTCATCATGGCACTCACCATACCCTACTAGAAGAATTTGCTGCTCCTTTTCTGTTCAGTAGCTGCTTCCTTTTCTTTCCCAGACTATGAGCTCCTTGAGGGCAGAAAGAATTCCATACATCTTCCTCAATCCAGAACACAGTACCCAGTTTTCCATAGGAGCTTGATCAATGTTTGTTGAATAAATGGAGGCATGAAAAAACATGGCATATTATTGATGGGAAATTAGATGGGGCTAGAAAATAGAGTGTATAGGCTAACCCTGCAGAGGTAGAGTGGAGTCAGATAATGAAGATTGTTATATACTAGTTTAGGAATTTGCAAGCAGCAGTCGCAAGATCCTTTAAAAATACTTCCACATCCATGGATATTATACTTTTCAATTCTGTAACTCTAATGCGGGTCATTAACCATGTGTGTGCTGGTACCTATTTAACTACCCCCTACTAAAGTCCTGATGTGTAGTGTTTTTTATTTCCATGATGTACATGTTTTTATCATGGCAAACTTCAAGTTGCCAATGTGATGTTATTGAATGTGGAAACAGGAAGGGATGTGCAGTAGCATGCCATTATATTTTCACCCCAGAGTTAAAATAGACATAAATGACCTCAGGAGCACAGATAACAGTGAAATGTAGTGAAATAATTAGGAAATGATGACTTCTGAGTGTTTATTACTTTTGTTTTTAATATCAATCTTTAATTGTTTAACATAAATCTTTAATTTTTATATAATTTAATTTTTAATAATGTCCAGGTTTAACAGCTGTGTTACAAAATTCCTTAAATATTTATTGACACATAATAATTGTACATATTTACAGGGTACATGTGATATTTGATACATGCATACAGTGTGTAATAATCAAATCAGAGTGATGGGATATTCATCACCTCAAACGTTTATTATTTGTTTGGGTGGAGAACATTTCAAATATTTTCTTCTAGTTATTTAGAAATGTACAATAAATTATTGATAACAATAATCATCTACTGTGCTATTGAACACTAGAATTTATTCCTTCTATCTAACTGTATTTTTGTACCTACTAGCCAACCTTTCTTCATCCACCTTTCTTCTCCCTTTCCAGTCTCTGGTAACCAGTCTATCATTGATGGACTACCTTCATGACATCACCTTTTTTAGTTCCCACATATGAGTGAGAACATGAGATATTTGTCTTTCTGTGCCTGGCTTTTTTCACTTAATGTTCTTCAGGCTCATCCTTGTTGCTGTAAATGATACGATTTCCTTCTTTTTATGAATAAATAATATTTGACATTTTCTTTATTAATTCATCCATTGAAAGACACTCAGGTTGATTTCATATCTTGGCTATTGTGAATAGTGCTGTGATAAACATGGGGGTGCAAATATCTCATTGATATTCTGATTTTCTTTCCTTTGGGTATATACCTAGCGGTGGGATTGCTGGATCATATGTTAGTTCTATTTTTAATTTTTTTGAGGAAATTCCACACTGGTTTTCATAATGGCTATACTTATTTAAAATTCCTTCAATTTTAGCAATTGGCTCTCATGAGCTGGTAATGAGTTGGCTCTAGCACACCACTGTCACTACTTTCTTTACGTGCAGATTTGTTCCAGTTCAGCTCCTGGGACCAAACTTATTCCTAAGCAGGTGACTATAAAAAGCTCTGGGTCAGTGGGTTCTCAAGGTAGCATTAGCTCTCTTATTATCTGCTCTAATCTTTGTGTTCCAGTTCCTCAGTACTCATGTTTCTGCCTTGTTTTGCAGAACATTCTCTGCAGATATAACCATCTTTGCAAAGACTGCTTTTTATCCTCAATGCTAGTTTCCCTCTGACTCCTTTTTTGAGGCAGTGTTGATCAAGTCGTGTAAGTTCTGACCTGCACAGGGATCATTATTCATATATGGACTGTTTGCTTGGACTATCACATGTTACATTACTTTCTATTGTTTACCTACCTCACTACTGCTTGAATACTCGCCCTGGCATTTGGACTTTCTTTGACTCCAGTGCATGGATGGCTCTTCCATCCTGCTTACCCTCTTAGTTTTGGATCTACTTTTGGAATCAATGTTCTATATTATTTTTGCTTCAGTGACTGACATCTGGCCTTCGTCTGTGATCTGATTGCAGGGCTGCCTGGCTTCCTGGCTTTGACCTAGCCAACCACAACTCAAATCCAAATGCTGATAAATAGCAACATGAGAAAATGAGCTGATTTAAGCAGATATTACAATGTTAATGTTATCAATATCTGCCAATAGTTACAAAGACAACAGTCGTCTTACTTCTAAACAATTCCTGAAGATTCAAGACTGCTGAGAGTTTTGAAGAGTGTCTAGGTTAAAATAATGGAGCAAATGAATTAAATAAATGGTAGTTTTCTCCGGTCAGTTCAAAGAAGGCTCATAGAAGACTGAGTGAATATGTGGATCTTTAATGGATTGAGTTTCTCCTTTCTATAGCCCCACAGCAAGGACATATGGCTAAATCTATGCTAAGCAATATAAGGTTTTGAAATAAAACACACTATTCTTATACATAGTCTGTTTATTTGCTATTTGAACCTAACAAACTCAAGAAGGAAGACTTGGCATTTCTCTTAATGTTCAATAGTTATTTATTATTATTATTATACTTTAAGTTCTAAGGTACATGTGCACAACGTGCAGGTTTGTTACATTGGTATACATGTGCCATGTTGGTTTGCTGCACCTATCAACATGTCATTTATATTTGGTATTTGTCCTAATGCTCATTTATATTTGGTATTTGTCCTAATGCTCTCCCTCCCCTGGGCCCTGACCCCCCGACAGGCCCCAGTGTGTGATGTTCCCCGCCCTGTGTCCATGTGTTTTCACTGTTCAACTCCTACCTATGAGTGAGGACATGTAGTTTTTGATTTTCTGTCCTTGTGATAGTTTTCTTAGAATGATGGTTTCCAGCTTCATCCATGTCCCTGCAAAGGACATGAATTCATCCTTTTTTATGGCTGCATAGTATTCCATGGTGTATGTGTGCCACATTTTCTTAAACCAGTCTATCATTGATGGACATTTAGATAATAGTTATTAACATTGTGTATTAGTCCATTTTCACACTGCTATAAAGAAATCACTGAGACTGGGTAATTTATAAAAGAAAGAGTTTTATTTGACTTACAGTTCACATGGCTGGCAAGGCCTCAAGAAACTTATAATCATGGCGGAAGGAGAAGCAGGAACCTTCTTCACAAGGCAGCAGGAGAGAGAAGAGATCCAATTACCTGCCTCCCTCGACACGTGGGGATTACAGGTCCCTCCCTGCATACATGAGGATTACAATTTGAGATGAGATTTGGATAGGGACACAGAGCCAAACCATTTCACATTGGCAACCTAATATTGATACAAAACTGACATTGATAGATTTCAGCCTTGAGCATCCTTGAATGATCTAAGAATCAACTTGAGAAAAACTG
The DNA here is from genome assembly GCF_003255815.1 of Theropithecus gelada. Classification (NCBI taxonomy): domain Eukaryota; kingdom Metazoa; phylum Chordata; class Mammalia; order Primates; family Cercopithecidae; genus Theropithecus; species Theropithecus gelada. The sequence continues at coordinate 27,512,755 of NC_037679.1, read as the reverse complement.
TAAGGGAAAATGCATTTTAAAATACTCATTTGGTTCCCTCAAAGGGAGTGGAAACCTTGATTTCCTAGTTTAGGACTCAGGCTCTTGGTTGAAGGTAGGAGTTGCCCTGTGCCTCAGACTTCGCTGATATTCTGCTCCTGCTGAAAGGTGGCTGGGGCAATCCAGCCAGGAAAAGATTTCTATGCTTATTACTGAGCAGAGTGAATCCTTATGAACTCAAAGATTATCTGATTTTTCCATACTCCAGGAGAGCTGTTGCGTTCAATGACACAGAAAGAAAACCTCCCTTAGAACAAGAAGTTGGTTTTCCTCAGAACATTCTAATTCTCAGATGCTTTCCAGAGAAAGGGAGTTACCTTAAATCTTTTCCTGGACAAGGTAGGATTCAAAACAGATATTCCAATAAATAAATAACTGACTGAAGTTAGAGAGCTCTGTGTTTCCAAAAACAGAGAAACAATGTCATGTAAGACTGGCTTCATGGGCATGTGACCTACGTCATTACACAGAATTCTGCACTTAGAGGGCTCCACACTGGATTTAAGATGTGGCTGTTGTAATCTTGAAATTATTATTATTATTACTATTATTATTTTGAGATGGAGGCTTGCTCTGTCACCTAGGCTGGAGTGTGGTGGCGTGATCTTGGCTCACTGCAACCTCTGCCCCCCAGGTTCTCACTGCAACTTCCGCCCCCCAGGTTCAAGTGATTCTCCTGCCTCAGCCTCCCGAGTAGCTGGGATCACAGGTGCGCTGTAATTTTTGTACTTTTAGTAGAGATGGGGTTTCACCATCTTGGCCAGGCTGGTCTTGAACTCCTGACCTCGTGATCCACCCACCTCAGCCTCCCAAAGTGCTGGGATTACAGGTGTGAGCCACCGCGCCCGGCCAAAATTCTTAATAATTTTTGAACAAGGGAGTCCTGCATTTTTGTTTTTCACTGGGCCCTGCAACTCATGTGGCAGGTCCTGATGGCAAGAGAGTTGGAAAAAGACTTCCAAAGAGGAGCATTCGCTGCAAGAATGCTCCAAGACAATACTGAAAACATGTCTTGAAGAAAAGTTTTTATTTATGTAGCCAGGCAAGAGTAAACGGAAAACACAGCTACCACAAGTGGCGCTTTATAAACATCCAACTGTAACAGTAGCTATCATTTATATCGTGTTTACCATGTGCCCAGCTCTGCATGTGTTAACTCGTTTAAACATCATTATACCCCCCCATTCACAGTTGAGGATATGGGGCCCAGAGAGGGTAAGAAAAGCTCCAGAAGTCACACAGGTAAGTACATGACAGGGCCTAGATTCAAACCAAGGCAATATGGCTCCAGAAGTTTTTTTAAATGTAATGTTTCTCCCTATTACTGAGGAACAATGACATTGGTTTGCAAAAAGATATTTTGCACTGTCTCTGATTAGTCTAGCTACTACTTTAGAATACAGAGAAAACTGATGAGCTAGGGCCCTTTAAAGGCTTAAGTCAATGTGTCCTTGAAAGCTAATAGTGAATTGCACCATAGAACAAACATATTCTTTCCTTTGGAACATCAGCTACTGACTATTTTACAAAGGGGAAAAGTACTAACATATTATACTTTATTGTCTCATGACTGGCATTCAATTTTGACTCAGATTTAAACTATAGTACTAAGCTTATGTGCTAGAGGCAACATATTTATCTTTGGAAATTTATAGTATATTTTATTCCTTTCAGGGAATTGGGGATTTGGCTCCTACTTACTGAATATATTACATGATTCTGTAAATCCATTTTTAAATTAAAGAGACTTTCTTTGACTTTATTTTTTAAAATCTTTGTAGGCACCATAGCATATTGGTTGAAAGGATAGGCTCTAGAATTCCACAGCTGGCTTTCTGGCCCTTGTATTTGCATCTGTAACAAATATAATAAAAACAGACACCTCACATAGCTGCTATGAGATTAGGAAGGACCTAGCACTTCCTAGAACATAGTTAACCTCAGGCTATATGAATAATGATTTTATTTATGAACATTGGTATAGAATAGTGCAATAGATGGATCTTGGGGAGATAACTTATGAGCCTCAGTTTCTTCAACATAAGTTAATAACACCTATCTCATAGGGGTTTATAAGGATTAAATAAGATACTCTCTAAGAAATGTGTACTTAGCACAGGGCTGGAATATAGTAAGTTCTTATTAAATTGTAACTACTATTATTCTCTTTGAACTTTCTTTAATGTAAGTCTAGGTAATTCCACAGTGAAATTTGGAGCTCAGCATAAAGCCATTTTCATCTTTTTCTTCTTCTAGGCCACACTTTGTTAGAAGAATGAGATAAATATTGGTCTTTATTGTACAGTGATACTTTTATGTATTAATTATGCATTTAAAAATAAACTTTGGAAAGACGAATTGGTCTCTTTCCAATGGTCCTTTTATAAAAAGCTATTAAAAATAAGGCACAAAAGAAATCACATTCATTCATTATTAATACCTTGTAGCAGTGATTACATCAGCTCAGTCTGCCTATCGATCCGCCTCAGAACCCTTGCCTCAACTGGAGCTCAAAGAGCAGACAACAGCACAGAGGAGGCAAAGAGCACGCCTTTTCCCGGGTCCTCCAGACCTTGCTCCCTCAGTAAGGTCCTCCCGCACCTGCAGCTCTCCTCCTCTGTTGATTTCTTTCCCTTGGCCCATCAATGTGCTTGAGTCTTTTTCTACCTTATGCACAAGAAATAAGACAAACTATATTCCCCTCAAACTTGCTGTTCCCTTGAAGTGCCATTTTATCTTTCCCTTTTCTTTGACTGCTAAACTTCTGCTAAAAGTGGTCTTCACACCCTTAACGTCTCCCACTTTTTACCTGCTCCTTTCGCGCTTATGGCTTTCCAGAAACTGTTATTTTGAAAGCATTAAGAACCTACTGGTGAGTTCGTGTCCTTCGTAGGGACATGGAACTCTCGCAAGGACAAAAAACCAAACACTGCATGTTCTCACTCATAGGTGGGAATTGAACAATGAGAACGCTTGGACACAGGAAGGGAACATCACCCCCTGTCGTGCGGCGGGGGGAGGGGGGAGGGATAGCATTATCAGATATGCCTAATGTAAATGACGAGTTAATGGGTGCAGCACACCAACATGGCACATGTATACATGTGTAACAAACCTGCACGTTGTGCACATGCACCCTAGAACTTAAAGTATATACATAAAAAAAGAACCTCGTAATCATCAAAGCATTTGATTTTTAGACTTCGTTCTTCTTGATCTGTCTGAAACATGTGACCTGTTGAAATCTTGACAGTCTCTTAGCTTCAGAAACATTGTACTTAACATTTGTGCTCTGGTTTGCTCATAGAAAATGTAATGATGTCAGCTTTGCAGAATGTTGTAAGAACAGAAGAAGGTGATATCATTCACATATTTAGCAATCAGCAAAATTAGCGTCACTTCCCCCTAAGACTGTAAGTCTTACACTTAGCAGATGACTTTTATATCTGTATTTTTGTTTTAGCGTTTCTCTACAGGTTCATTCTTCCTTTTTAACAGACTGCTGCACATCTATTTCTACTTGTAATAATAAAATCATGGATGGTTAGGGCTGGAAGCATTCTTAGAGAGATCACTCTCAATTTACAGTGAAGGAAATGGTGGTGTGGAGAGTAAATTGATTTGAGCCAAGGCTGCTTGGTCAGTAAGGAAGGCTTTGGTTTCAAACAATAGGAATCCCAATGTGATTGGCTTAAATGTATGATCTTCCATAACAAGAAGTACAAGACTGTGGTATGCGAGGATTGGTTAATGTAGCAGTTCAATGACAACATCAAGGGCTCAGGTTGCTTTCCTGGGCTGCCACCCTTAGCACACTGGTCTTTCTACAGGCCAGCTCCTGGAGGTTAGATGGCCTCAGCAGTTCCTGGTGTCTCAGTTAGACCTGACAATGAAAGGAGAGGCCATCTCTTCCTGTGTGGCTCCTTTTAAGAGTGAGTGTACACTACTCTGCAGCACACAGCTGGCTTTCCTTCATGCCTCATTGGCCAGACTTGTGACATGCTCTGGGAGTGGGACATGTAATTGACTCAGACCGATCAGAATTCACCCTGGGAGTCTGAGTCCCATCTCCTCTGAAGCACATGGCACTACCAACTTAGGTGGATGCAGAAACTAAATCTGGTTTCTTAGATTAGAAAGGAGGAAGGTGCAGTGAGAAATGGGTGTTGGGTAGCCTTCGACAGTGTCTCCCACTGTCTCACAGGGAGTTTGTGGCAGTGTCACAGCTAGAGCCCACTATCCAACCTTCTTTCAATAATTCTTATCACCTCTGAACACTTGAACCAGACTTACCATGACCAGCATCTGACTGATTACCCTTCTACCCAGACTTGTCCAATACCATATTCTCCTATGTACTGACCATTTTCTTCTAAAGGTGTGTGATATGGTTTGACTGTGTCCCCACCCAAATCTCATCTTGAATTGTAGCTCCTATAATCCCAGCATATCTGGGAGGAACCTGGTGGGAGGTAATTGAATCATGGGGACAGGTTTTCCCATGCTGTTCTTGTGGGAGTGAATAAGTCTAATCAGATCTGATGGTTTTATAAAGAGCAGTTCCCCTACACATGCTCTCTTGCTGGCTGCCACGTAAGATGTGCCTTTGCGTCTCCTTCACCTGCTGCCGTGATTATGAGGCCTACCAGCCATGTGGAACTGTGAGTGCATTAAACCCCCTTTTTAAAAAATATTAATTATCCAGTCTTGTGTATTTCTTCATAGCAGTATGAAAATGGACTTAAACAGTGTGCTACAATTTTCTTCACAATTTATTCATCTTTGACTCCTACCTTCTCTGTTCTCTACAGTGATTCACTCTCCAAATCTTATTTAATCTCTTGATTAAAAATCTCACACATTGGCCAGACACAGTGGCTCATGTCTGTAATCCCAGCACTTTGGGAGGCCGAGGAGAGCAGATCACCTGAGGTCAGGAGTTTAAGACCAGCCTGACCAACATGGAGAAACCCCGTCTGTACTAAAAATACAAAATTAGCCAGGTGTGGTGGCACATGCTTGTAATCCCAGCTACTCGGGAGGCTGAGGCAGGAGAATCGCTTGAACCCAGGAGGTGGAAGTTGTGGTGAGCCGAGATCACATCATTGCACTCCGACCTGGGCAATAAGAGTGGAACTCCATCTCAAAAAAAAAAAAAAAATCTCACACATTCATCATTTTCTTTCCATTATTGCTATTATCTCTAGGCCACATCTTTATTATATATGAATTAGATTATTGTAATAGTCACACAACTGATTTTCCTGATGCAATTTTCTAACTCATTTATCCTTCAAATCACTGGTATATTCATTTTCCTAAAACATTCATCTCACCTTTGTGAAAACTTTTGTAGGGGGGTGCCAAGTGAAACTAAGCTCTAATAATTTTTAAAAATTAGGATAAAGTATGAATTCAAAGTTGTCAGTTCCTTTTATTTTTAGTTTTAGAACTTATTTATTTGAAACAAAGTCTCACTCTGTCACCCAGGCTGGAGTGCAGTGGTACGATCTCAGATCACTGCAACCTCCGCCTCCAAGGTTCAAGTGATTTGCCTGCCTCAGCCTCTGGAGTAGCTGGGATTACAGGCAACTGCCACCATGCCCGACTAATTTTTTTTGTATTTTTAGTAGAAACGGGGTTTCTCTGTGTTGGCCAGGCTGGTCTTGAATTCCTGACCTCAGGTGATCTGCCCACCTCGGCCTCCCAAAGTGCTGGGATTACAGGCGTGAGCCACTGTGCCAGGCCTCTAGTGCTGGAATTTACAGATTTCCTTGGAGTAAATACCCTTTTACCTGAGAAGAATTGCTCGAATGGTCTCTTTCAGGTAGATGTGATATCCAGAGTTACCATTGTTCAGGGGAAAGTATGAACAAAACTTTTGTCTTATATTGACAAATACTGTCCTTCTGGGAGACTGTAAAACAATAACAACAACAAGAACAAAAATAACCCTCCATGGGTATATTTGCATAAGGTCTAAGGAGACTTCTGGGAAGTGGTGGGTAAAGCACTGACACTGCCTTTGAAGTTTAACATTATTACTATAATATCAATACATTAAGATGGATCCAACTGAAATCATTTAACAAAAGGTATCAGGTACTTTGAGGAGAAAGTCACCATAAGAGTAAAGAGAATTTGGAGTGGTAACCCAAGTCATACTCCTAAGGCCATTAGAATGGGTCTGAGTAGATCTGGATTCACAATGGGTTTGGCACAACAAGTAATTGTTGGCAGATAATGTTATCAGCTGTTAAAAGAAGGGGCTTTGGAAAAATGCGAGGTATGTGTATATAGGTATGTGTAGGTGTAATACGGTTTAGGCGGTGTCTTCACCCACATCTCATCTTGAATTGTGGTTTCCATAATTCCCATGTGTTATGGGAGGGACCTGGTAGGAGATAATTGAATCATGGAAGTGGTTTCCCCTGTACTGTTCTTGTGGTAGTAAACAAGTCTCATGAGATCTGATGATTTTATAAGGGGAAAACTCTTTTCTTGGCTCTCATTTTCTCTCTTTGCCACCACCATGTAAGATATCCCTTTGCTCTTCTTTAATCTTCTGCCATGATTGTGAGGTCTCCCCAGTCATGTGGAACGGTGAGTCAACTAAACCCCTTTCTTTATAACTTACTCAGTCTTGGGTATGTCTTTATTGGCAGCATGAAAACGGACTAATACAAGCTGTGTATAGACTAGGGACCAAACTCATGGGAGGGGTAATTTAAGAGCCCAGTACAGAAGTTTCTTAAGATTTCCATAGCTGTCTAAAAATGAGGAGGAACAATTTTCACTTGCTTTTGAAGAATTCTTGCCAACAATGATGATGAATCAGTGACTTTATTCTCTTTGGAAGGGCCTCTGGAAGTTTGTAGTCACATTTTTCCTGAAGTAATATAAGAAAGATATAACAGCATTCAGGCTGGAAAGCAAGGAGCGAAACTCTATTCACAGATAACATGATTATTTGAATAGAAAACATGATGCAATCTACAAAAAAAATTTCCTAGAACTAAAAGTGACTTTAGCAAGGTTGCAGAATACAAGATCATACACAAAAATCACTTGTATTTTTATCTACTGATAATAAATGAGCAGTTGAAATAACCATTTGTGATAGTATCAAAAATATGAAATATATGGAGAGGAATTTGATAAAAATACTTGAAAGACCTGTACATGGAAAACTACAAAACATTGCTGAGAGAAATTAAAGACCAAAATAGAGAGATATGCTGTGTTTTCAGATTGGAAGACCAAATAATAATATTAATTACCTAGTCTTAGTATTATTAAGGTAGCAGTTCTCTCTAAATAAATATGTAGATTTAATCCAAATAAAAATCTAAGCAGGTTTTTTTTCTTGTAGAAATTGACAAACTGATTCTAAAACTTAGAGGGAAATGCAAAGGACCTAGAATAGTCCAAGCAATTTGAAATGAAAGAACAAAATTGGTGGACTTAAATTACCTGACTTACGGCATATTATAGCACTATAATAATCAAGACAATGTAGTATTGGTATCAAGGTAGACAAATAGATCAATGGAACTGAATAAAGAGTACAGAAATAGACCCACACATAAAACATATGGTCAACGGATTTTTGACAAAGGTATAAAGGCGATTCAGCCTCCCAAAGTGCTGTGATTACAGGCGTGAGCCACTATGCCCAGCCTAGGCAAAAATTTCTTAGATGCAACACCAAAAACATGAGCCATTAAAAAATGGGTAAATTAGACTTCATTAAAATTAACAGCTTTTGCTTTTTGAATGACACTGTTAAGAGAATGAAAAGACAAGCCAACACTGGGAGAAAATATTTGCAAATCACATAAAGCACTTGTACCTAGAATGTATAAAGAACTCTAAAATCTCAATAACAATAATAATAGTTTAAAATGGGCAAAAGATTAGTGCACTTCAAATTTGACACTTCATGAAAGAAGCTATAAGAATGGCAAATAAAAACATAAAAAGACACCCAACATTGTTAGTCATTGAGGAAATACAAATTAAAGCCACAGTAAGATATCATTACATATCTATTAGAATGTCTAAAATAAAAATAAAGATGACTATCACAAGCATTTCCAAGGATGTGGAACAACTGGAATTCTCATAATCTGCTGGTAAAAATGTAAAATGGTAAACCACTTTGGCAAATTGTCTGGAAGTTATTTGAAAAGTATAATATTAATTAACCTACTGTGTGACGCAGCCATTTTATGGCCAGGTATTTATCAAAGCGAAATGAAGACATATGTCCGTACAAAGACTTGTACGTGAATATTGTTGGCAGCCTTATTTGTAAGAGCCAAAGACTGGACACACTGCAAATACCTATCAGAAAGGTGTATGAATAAACAAACTGTGGGACATCAACACAATGGAATATTACCCATTAGTAAAAAGAAACACCCAACAACATGGATGAATCTCCAAAACTTATGGAGTGTAAAAAGCCAGCTTAAAAAGAGTCTATACTTACATGAAAAAATGCTCATCATCACTCGCCATCAGAGAAATACAAATCAAAACCACAATGAGATACCATCTCACACCAGTTAGAATGGCAATCATTATAAAATCAGGAAACAACAGGTGCTGGAGAGGATGTGGAGAAATAGGAACACTTTTACACTGTTGGTGGGACTGTAAACCAGTTCAACTATTGTGGAAAACAGTGTGGAGATTCCTCAAGGATCTAGAGCTAGAAATGCCATTTGACCCAGCCATCCCATTACTGAGTATATACCCAAAGGATTATAAATCATGCTGCTATAAAGACACATGCACACGTATGTTTATTGTAGCAGTATCCACAATAGCAAAGACTTGGAATCAACCCAAATGTCCATCAGTGACAGACTGGATTAAGAAAATGTGGCACATATACACTGTGGAATACTATGCAACCATAAAAAAAGGATGAGTTCGTGTCCTTTGTAGGGACATGGATGCAGCTGGAAACCATCATTCTTAGCAAATTATCTCAGGAACAGAAAACCAAACACCTCATGTTCTCACTCATAGGTGGGAATCAAACAATGAGATCACGTGGACACAGGAAGGGGAACATCACACACTGGCGCCTATTCTGGGGAGGGGGGAGGGGGGAGGGATAGCATTAGGAGATATACCTAATGTAAATAACGAGTTAATGGGTGCAGCACACCAACATGGCACATGTATACATATGTAACAAACCTGCACATTGTGCACATGTACCCTAGAACTTAAAGTATAATAATAATAATAATAAAAGAGTCTATACTGTATGATTTCATTTATATAAAATTCTATGCAAACTGAGCTATAGTGACAGAAAGCAGATCAGCAGTTGACTGGGGATAGGGGAGAAGGGAGAGACTCCAAGGGGTACGAGGAAATTTTGGAAGTTGATGGATATATTCATTATCTTGATTGTGGTGATGTTTTCATGGGTGTATCATACCTTATCAAATTTTACACTTTTTTTTTTTTTGAAACAGAGTCTTGCTGTGTTGCCCAGTTTGGAGAGCAGTGGTGCAATCTCAGCTCACTGCAGCCTCTGCCTCTCAGGTTCAAGCAATTCTCGCACCTCTGCCTCCCGAGTAGCTGGGATTACAGGCACATGATACCATGCCCAGCTAAGTTTTGTATTTTTAGTAGAGATGAAGTTTCGCCATGTTGGCCAGGGTGACCTTGACTCCTGACCTCAAGTGATCCACCCACCTTGGCCTCTGAAAGTGCTGGGATTACAGGCGTGAGACACCACCCTGGCCCAGATTTTACACTTAAACAGTTAATTTTATGTCAATTATGCTTTAATAAAGTGGTATAAAAAAAGGGATACTGTAAACATGTAAAAATAGGTAAAGTATGAAATACTGGTTATACCTACTGAATCTGTGTTTCTCCAACTGATAACCTTCAAATCCTCGGACCTGGTCTCAGCCTAACCTTCCAACTGTATCTCCCAGTGACATCTTAAATTCCAGTTAAAGGAGACTGTTTCCTGAATAGGTGTTAGCTTTTCTTGTGCATTTTGTCACCCTGACATGAGCTGCCCACCATCTTCTGATCCCCTCACCAGATGGGATCTGAACTCCCACAATGCTTTGCATCTTTCTTTAAGGTACTCGTCACTCTGTGTTACAGCTTACAAACACGTTTCTTACCTCCCCTATAAGATGAGAGATTCTTGAAGGTAGTGAACTATATATTTATTATTTATCTTTGTACCCCAATGGCAACTTAGAGAATGTCTTGTCAGTAGCAATGATAAATATGTTTAACTGAAGGTTTTTTAAATACTGTCCCAAAGGATTGAAAATGTTTCACTGTGCTTAAAAATATGAAACCTTTCCTAATTGTGGTGCATGCAATCTTCATTCACATAAGACTGGGTATTTCTCTTATATTTAGTTTACTTGATGTCTTAAGCTGTCATAAATATCTTTCGTTTATGATCTCTAGTGACATTTCTCATTACCTAAGTATCAGTAGCTATTCTTTGTAGTAGATTTGCAAATGCTTAATGATCACTCTTATAGTGCAGCAGTCCCCAACCTTTTTGCCACCAGGAACCGGTTTTGCGGAAGACAGTTTTTCCATAAAATGTTGGAGTAGCAGGAAAAGGGTTGCGGGATGAAACTGTTCCACCTCAGATCATCAGGCATTAGTTACATTCTCGTAAGGAGTGTGCAACCTAGATCCCTCATGTGCGCAGTTCACAATAGGGTTCATGTTCTTATGAGAATCCAATGCCACCACGGAAGTGGCAGGTGTGACAGGAGGCAGAGCTCAGGCTGTAATGCTGGCTCACCCATAGCTCACCTCCTGCTGTGTGGCGATGGACCACACCCCTGTGACAATGTGTACACTCACATTTTGAGCAAAATGGCTTAGGCTGTGATGCCAATATAGTAGAGAAAAATAACAAAATTCTGCTTCTGAAATATTTCTTTGTATTTTTTCATCCCATGGTGACATAATGAAACCCAAACCCTGTCTAAGAAATAGTTTGAGATAAAATCTAAGAACAATTTTGTTGCAGAGTTAAGGTGAACAAGAAACTGGGTTAAAAGGAGAGCTTTATTTCAGCTCATATATCTGACAAAATTGGGAAATTGGATAAAAGGAATTTAGGAAACTGTACTGAATGAAAATGTACTGATGTTTTGTATTTGTTCTGATGTAAAAGCATCTATTTCCTTCACACAGAGACGGACACATAATGGTCTCAAATCTAATGGAAGTGCTCATTTCCAAGGGTATTGTAGTTTTGAAATGAGTTTGTTTAAGGATTCTAGGTCTAATTTCACATTGTTAAACTCTAAAATTACAGAAGCCTTTTCCAAAGTAATACTTGAACCTCTGAATGGCCTCATAGTGCACCTCGAGCATAGGTTTGTTGTGTACAAAATTTGGTGGGCTTGTTTGCAATACAACAAGCCCTTCAATGCAAAGCATTCAAATCCTCCCTCTCTGTAACAACTGATGCCATATCTTAATTCTTGCCTTTCCCATGGGATAGATTTATTTTTCTTTTATTTATTTATTTATTTTTTTGAGACGGAGTTTCACTCTTGTTGCCCAGGCTGGAGTGCAATGGTGCGATCTCAGCTCACCACAATCTGCTGCCTCCCAGGTTCAAGCAATTCTCCCCGCCTCAGCCTCCCGAGTAGCTGGGATTACAGGCATGCGCCAACACACCTGGCTAATTTTGTCTTTGCCTCCCAAAGTGCTGGGATTACAGGTGTGAGCCACCGCGCCTGGCCTTCCATGGGCTAGATTTCTTCCTTCGCTCGTATAAGAACTTGGCCTGGGTGATGAAGTGACAGCCACTGAAAGTTTCTAAAGCAGGTAAAAGGGCAGGAAGTTAAGAGTTTAGGGTTTGCAGGTAGATCTGGCTTTGATTTCTTTTTTTTTTTCCTTTTCTTTGAGATGGAGTTTCGCCCTTGTTGCCCAGGCTGGAGTGCAATGGCGCAATCTTGGCTCACCGCAACCTCTGCCTCCCAGGTTCAAGAGATTCTCCTGCCTCAGTCTCCCCAGCAGCTGGGATTACAGGCATGTGCCACCACACCTGGCTAATTTTGTATTTTTAGTAGAGACAGGGTGTCTCCCTGTTGGTCAGGCTGCTCTCAAACTCCTGACCTCGGGTGATACACTCTCCTCGGCCTCCCAAAGTGCTGGGACTACAGGTGGGAGCCATTAGTTCTGTGGCTCTGATCTAGTTACTTAACTTTCTAAGCTTTAATTTCTTCCTCTGCAAAAAGAGTCCCATGCATGTTAAGAGCTTAGCATGGTGCCTGGCACAGAAAGCACACATCAATACATTTATGCTATTAATATTATTAACAGAAATATCTTAGTTTTATTTCAAGAAAATAGCCTCCTTTGCTTTTGATGCATGAGTCACAAATTGGGAATTACTTATTCACATTGTTATTATAAAATAGCTTTATGTGCTAATTTTAAAAACCTGATAGTTTGGATGTGGACAATTTTCTTGAAAACAGTTCTGGAGAATTTGGTGGTTATGTATCTAGTGTTTAAAAAGCCAGCCCAGCTTTGCCACAAAGACACAAATATCAGTGGCTCCAAATAGATACACAGATGGCCTTATGGAGCCCCAGATATTGTCTTACTCAGTTCACTGTGGGCAGGAAGAAGACCTATTTTTAAGGAGAGGGAAGACGACTCTAAGTGGTTAAAAATAGGATGCTTCTCCATCCTCTCTTTGCTGCTTTCACCCTCCATGTTTCCGACTATCCCCATTTTCCCTAAATTCCTCTTATCATCTCTGTACATGTTTCCCTCCTCCTTTTCTACTCTAGAAATGGTACATAATTATGAGAGAGCAAATACTTGACACCATCCCCAGAAAGTCAGTGATGGGGATAATGCGTTTTTTAATCCCAAACATCTGGCCTCCTTTTATTTGCCTGCCAGAATGAGGTTTCTTGATTATTCAAAAAAGTCCTCTTAACGCTGGTGCTCACAAATGAGTAAAAAGGTTAATAAATTTCAGATCTACTTAGTAATCCAGGGAGATAGAAGTCTGCAAACAGAGATTTTTCTTTTTAGGTTGAATCTGACATTATGAAAAGCTACCCACCTCTTATCATACTCAAAGTATTTACCCAACCTTTAAACGCTGGGTAGCAAGACTGTGGTGAAGGAGCTAACATTAATCGTGGGACCATTTTGCAGAATCTCATGCACATTAACTCATTTAATTTTCATGACAATCCCTTGAGGAAAGCATCATCGTTCCCATATGACATAAGTGAGGACAGGAGGGGGCTTTGACATATCCTATCGCAGAGAGGCCCATGCCAATGCAGTTTCATTAAGCCCTAGTGATCCCTTGTAAAATTTAGTCATCCTCTGCAGCCAACCTCCCTCATCCACACAGTGGTATCATGCTGCAATACTTTGATACAAGTGCCTCTTTGCCACTGTGCAATGCCAGTTATAGTGAGATGTAGCTCCCATTTCCAGCCACCTTCTGTGGCCAGCCAATTCATGAGACCATGGACAAGTGCAGACTCCATCTTACTAGGAGAGGAGACAGTGGAACTGATAGCCCCTCCCTCAGCAGTACAAATACAACATCTGTCTCCTCAAAGCTATTTCATCTGCTCCGGTTACGTAGAGGCAGGCATGCAAGTGGCTTTACATTGGCTGGGGCAGTGGAGGTGGCGGAGGATGATAGTGGGAGGTAAGGAGAGTTTTCTGAACTGATACCTCTCAGTAAACCCTGCAGGGCCATGGAAGGGGTACCTGGTGATTTTGGTCTTTGGTTACAATTCTGGGACAAGAGCATCATTTACACATGGATTATCAAATTTAGCTCTTATAACAACCCTATGAGGAAGGTTTGTTCGTGTAATATAGTAGTTACAAACATGGGCTTGGGCTTTAATTACAGGTCTTATACCATTCATGTGGAGTTCAAACATGACCACTTGTTATCTGTGTGACTTTCTGCTCCTTGTGCCTATTTCCTCTCTGTATCATGGGAACAGTGATAGTACCTACCTTATGTTATTGTGAACAGTAAAAGAAATAATCTACATGGTAGTAAATGCTGTGTAAGTGTTTGCTATTGTTATTTTTATTTTCCAGATGAGGAAACTAACACCCAGATAGGTTCATAGCTGTTAAAGGTGACCTAGCTAATATGTGCCTCTGAAACCCATGCTCTTAGCCATTCTTACATGGTGGTGTTACTTAGCCTTTTCCACATTCTGGCACACATGGAAAAAATGTATGTTTATAATAATGATATTATTCATACACAGCATTGGGGAGTATTAATAGGATAGCTCAAGTCTTAAGGTAACTGGTCTGGGAGGCCCTGACTGTCCGAGGCCCCCTCTGATTAACTGACACTCTGGCTGTACTGCAGCAGGGAACAGGACCTGCTTCTCCAGGCCAATAGTTAGGTAAGTCTTCCTGGAGAAAATTATGTTTTAGGTGTGACTGAAAGATTAGTAAAATTTAGTAGCGAAAGCAAAGGATGAGAATGGGGAAGTGGGGAAATCTGCTTAATTTTGTCCTGTGGAAAATGGAGATCATGGTAATACCTATTTCACAGGTTAAAAATGAAATACAGGAACATACATGGAAAAGGCTTTGTAAGATGTGATATCAATGTTAGCTGTTACTATTCTTGAGGAAAATGAATAAAATATTACTTAAAACCATAAAAGTGAACAGGGCATAGCGTGGTTGCAGAGAGAATACCTCTACCAAACATTCACTTGGGGAAAGTTTACAGCTTTAATAGGACTCGTATCCTTTCATTCATCCATTTATTCATTCATTCTTAACCAAATAAAAGTGGATATTATCTTTCTCCAATATTTGTTATGAGGCTTATCCTATTTTCATCAATAACCAAAGCAAGTAGGAATAAGATCAAGAATCCTATAATCTCAAGCCAGGTGTGTCTCTGAAGTCCGTAATAGTTTGGCCATATCTGGGGAAACGGCATGCCAGGCCGTCTCGATGTGATGGTCCCAGGGCTTCGTGGGTGAGGACTTGTCCAGAGGGGCAAGGCAGCTAGGCAGAAGCAGCTGGATCCCAAAACAAAGCTTCCATCATTGGAGGGAAGGGGTTTGGGGCTGTCACTCAGGTTGTCTCTGGCTCAGGGAGGGACGTCTGCATCCTGTGGAGGGAGCATGGGAAGGCTGTGAGTAAAACTTGCATTGACAGCGTTGTCCATCCCTGGGGTCCAAGGACATCTGCCTTGGACCTCCTGCCCTAAGCTAGAGTAAGCCAAGAAAAAAGAAGGGAAGAGAGACCTTCTTTCCAACTATGTAACACAATACGGAGAAGCCTTGCCACTCTGAGGGCTCCATGGCATCAGCTGTGGCAGGAGATGTCAGTACCTGCTGGACATGGTGGCAACCAAAGGATGGAGGTCACAGAAGAAGAGAGAATAGCAGGTGCCATGTGGATGAGAAACAGATTTATTTATGGAAGATATTTATAGAGTGATTAAGGGCAAAAAGTAGGAAAACATGGGTTACATACAGAACAAAGCAAAGATAGTTAAACCTTGAAATTTTCCTAAGTCTTCATAGCCAGTTCATTTCTGTGCCCTTCAGCTACATACATGTTGAAATCCAAGATGAGCTCTGTAGACTAATTCATCTCAAAATATTATTTATTTTTAGAAGTTTTTTTTTTTTTTTTTTTTTTTACAAAGAGAGTTCATTTAAAATTTGTCCAACTTTGACATTTTCTTTTCTGAGTTTGCTGTAAGATTCAAGTTGAGTAATTTACACAAATGCATCAATATTTTAAAAGCAACCAATCTTACACATGCAAAAAAGAAGGCTTACAATCTTCAGTAATCTTTAATGTAACACACATTCATTATATATGAGCTCTCAAAGGAGAAACTTGCATTGTTCGGAATCGTAAGTGCTACACAATGGCGGCTTTGGGAAACTTAAATACCACACATTTGCTTTGTAAAACCATCATTGAGTGACTTTGGTGGATTAACCCTGAAAGTCATCATGACTGTTTTGTCTTTAATAATCTGGACCAAGCAAAAGGAGAAAAGTTTCTATGATGTGACATTCTTGTGGTCATAGTTTTATACAAGATTCACTCCTTGAAATTTGACTCTGATGTTGGAATGCTCCTCAATTCTCGGAGAAGCTGACTCATTCTTTGTGGCTGAACTCAAATGTCACCTCTTCTGTGAACTAGTCCTCAAAACCTCGAGCAAGATTAATTGCCCCCATGGAGCTTGGTACATGCCTTTGTTACGGCACCATTATTACATCGTGTCTTAGCTAGTCATGCGCTTGTTTACCCAATAAACTGGGAACTTCTTGGGGTCAGGAATGGTTCTTGGTACAGGAGGCACCTAGTAGACATTTGTAGAATTAGAGTACATATCTATCATCAGTAGATACAACATTTAAAATATGATAGCTTTGCACACTTGTAAAAACCAAGAGAAAAAATGTTCAAGGAGCTGTTGCCATCCAGATGTAGGACAGAAAAATGAATTTTGGGATGTTGCCATCTTAAAATCTCCTTTAACTGGAGAGATTGAAGAGAAGTCAACAATATTTTGAGGTGAATGACTGAGTTAGTGAGTAAATGAAAGTTTCTCTTTAGCCAGTGTGTACTTGATTTATACCTACATTTGAAGCTATCATTCAGGGGAGGGAAGGGGATGGGTTCGGTATTTGTTGAATGAGTTCTGCCTACTAGGCTCTGTACTAGGAAGTTTCCATTACAGGATTTCACTTTAGGTGCAACCGTCCTGCTAGTTGGGTTCTATCAGTCTTTTTTTTTTTTTTTTTTGTCAAATGAAGAAACAGAAACTGCAAATTAGTCAACTTGTATTTTCAGAGAGATTTAGTAATGTGAACAGTCATTCATCTAGTACATGGCTGGACCAGAATTCTAACTCAAGTCTGAAAAAAAGTCTTAGCATATACCTATACGTATTAGGAAAAAAGGGAGAATTCAGCAGTTATTATGATAAATGAGGGGCAGCCCTCATCTTGTAGTTTACACTTACCCTCTTAAATACGTATCTAAGGAGAAGGGGGCGATGGGATGGGGCTTGGATTAGGCAATATGTATGGTGGTTAAGCAAGTGGACTCAGAGTTAGACAACCTGGGTGCAGAGGCTGGTTCTGTCTCCTTTTAGTTGTGTGACCTCGAGCAAATTATTTAACTTCCTCGAGCCTCAGGTTCTTTAACTGTAAAAATTGGTGGAGGAGAATAATCATCATTTCTATCTCACTGGATGTTGTTAGAATGAAATGAAAGAATGCACATAAACAGCCAAATGTTTGGCACACACTAATGCTCAAGACCTTATTATCATAATTATCCAGTGCTCCATATTTACTACCCAAAGTCAACAGATAATTGCTTATCTTCCTACTTTCTTAATGTTTAGTAAATGTAATGTTAAAGTGGAAGACAAGTTCACTCAATGGACCTGCAGCCAGAGTATTGGGTTTGGAATCATTCAGTCGGAGTTTGGTTACTGGTTCAGCTTCGTAATCTTGTCTAGACACATTGCTCAGTTTCTCTGGACTCAGTTTTCTTATCTGTAAAATAGTGATCGAAACTATACCTAGCTTACAGAATTCTTGCCAGGCAAGAATTGCTAAGACAAGGAGTACACGAAAGGACATTTAACCTAGTATAAGAGAGTCAGGAGGATCTCCTGGAAGGGAATGAAGCCCAGGTGGACACCTGGAAAAGAAAAGAACCTTGTCAACTCTGATATACACTTATGTCAATAATACATTATTATTTAAATAACATAAGTATATATAACTAACATTTAAAGTTATTTTGGACTGTATTTCCCATTTTACTGGTTTTTCTTCCTGATTAAACCTTTGAATTTCATTAAGTTTTAAGCAGAGAAATGCTGTGATTTTTTTTTTTTTGGTAGATTGTAATTATCTCCAAAATTTGGTCCATCATTTTCCTAAAGATGTTTCTAGTGAAACGCTGGTCTTCTGCAATGTCTTCAATCATCAACTGTGTAATGTGAGAACTAAAATAAATATAGACTGAATCTCTTTCTTGCTTTCATATTGAATGAGATAAGTGCAGGAGCTGAGAGAGGGAGAGAGAGAAAAACACATGTTTACATCTTGGATGTGATCCTGAGTTATTCCCTGGATATAAATAAGACACTTTGAAAGGCACATTAACTTTTCCAGGTCACTAGGGTTTTCATTAGAATGCTGGGCTATTAATAGTTCCCTAGTGAGGCAAAGGAAATGATGCCCTATTCCTTCTCACTCCCGGAGTTCTTAGGATACTGAAGAACAACATTCTCTTGCAAGTGTTTGGCTCACTATGTGCTGGTATTGTTTATAAGGTCAAATTTTGGATTAACCTTTTGAGATTAAAAAAAAAATCAGACAAGGGAATCTTTGTGAACATTTTATTTCTTAGGGAAAATCATTTTACATGGAATTTACCTAGTGTACCACATAAAAATTCTTAACACAGAGTACCTAGCACAGTGTAAAAATATATTTCCCTTGAGTAGCTTAAATGTCATCATGTTTGGTACAAAATAGGAAATACTTCATTTTGCAAATTACCTTGCCAGAGTTTCTCTGCTGTGGTCTCATACATAACAGTGACATCTATATAGAAAAGGATAATTGAGGAATTACCTAGTGAATTCAAACAACAGCGTCAGTCACAAGTGATAATTCAGAAGGTATTTTGTTTTGTTACCTTTTATTTTTAAATGATTTATTTATTATTATTATTTTTTAAGAAACAGAGTCTTACTCTGTTGCCCAAGCTGGAATGCAGTGGCCTGATCATAAGTCACTTGCAGCCTCGAATTCCTGGGCTCAAGTGATACTCCTACCTTGGCCTCCTGGGTAGCTGGAACTACAGGCATGTGCCACCATGCCCGGTTAATTTTCTTTTTTTCTTTTCTTTTTTTCACCTGGTTAATTAAAAAAATTTTTTTTTTTAGAGATGAGGTCTGGCTGTGTTGCCCAGGCTGATGGAAAACTGCTGCCCTCAAGTGATCCTTCTGCCTTGGCCTCCCCAAGTGTTGCAGTTACAATGAGCCACTGTGCTTGGCCTGTTTTGTTATCTTTTTAGAGCAAGATTATCTGTCTAAAGAATTAAAAAATTGCCTATACGTATTTCAATGTATTTTGTCTGAAGTATTTCTGGGAGATGCATTCAACAGGCCACATTGGGATGAAGTGGATTTGTTGGAATAGTGAGATCTGGCACAAGGCTGGTCATGTCAGGTTTTTGCTGGACTATAACTGCTTGAGGACACAAACTGTATCTTATTTATCTTTGAATCCCTCTGATGTCTTGAATGTAGTAGGCATTCTCTAAATAGTTATCAAGTTGGTTGAAATTCATTTTGTTATGAAAATAATTTCTGGGCCTCCTAGGAATCAGAGAGTGTTTGAAAAATATATCCCTCAATGCTCACGATTACATTTGGTTTAGTTTCTCATGGGGACCTGTGTATGTTATTGAAACGTGAAATATATTTGTAACAGGAAAATACGGATGTGACAAGAAAAGTAGCCGCAAAAATTGGGCAACCTTTGGTAAATATGGGTAAAAATCGATGCAGACCTGTCTGACCTCACAGAATTCTTACAGATTAAGAGTTTTTGGAAACTGCACGGTTATTGTATGTTATACAGTTTGTCTTACTTTTCTCTTTTGGCAGTTTTATTATCAAGTAGGCCAGAAAATGAGATGAGGAGATGCTTATCTGTGTGTGTGTGTGTGTGTGTGTGTGTGTGTGTGTGTGTGTAAACAAGAAGTCAATACAATTTCACCTCAATAAGATGAGTCCTGCTTAGGAAGATAATGACCATTAATCGAGAGACGAATATGTATTAGGCAATCTTTAAATGCATTCACATAGTTAATGCATACAACAACCCTATGAGGTAACTGTTATTCCATTTTTAAAGTTAATAAGCTGATGTTCAGAGATGTTTAATAATTTTCTCAAGCTCACATAGTAAGTGACTGAGCTGGGATTCGCACCCAAAACTCTTTGAGTAGTGAATCAGTGTTCTTCCTCTGTATTGTGCTTGACACAGAGAAGGCACCCACGCACGCTTATTCTTGGCAGTGTCAAAACATCTTTTTCTTTTTGGCACCATTTGTCTGTAGTTATTACCTGTAGAATCTTTCTTTGAGCCTTAGAGCCAGATTGAGGCTTTGCTTCTGTACAGCAGTAAAATAGTCCAATCTTAGCTTCCAGTACTGGCAATTATTTTCTGGAAAGTCGGTAACTGGACAAAAGTGAGTCATTTTGAATAAAAGAAAAAAAGTGAAATAAGCATGTTTAAATAAATAAATAATAAAAAGCAAAATAACATTTTCGTGTGTTTCCTTCTACTCAGAATTCAAATTGCTCAATTAGTTGCATTAGGAAAAAACAAAGGATCAAACACCCTCATATATTTTTTGAGACAAAGTCTGGCTCTGTTGCTCAGGCTGGAGTGCAGTGGTGCAATCGCAGCTCACTGCAACCTCTGTCTCCCAGGTTCAAGCCATCCTCCCAACTCAGCCTCCTGATAACTGGGACTGCAGGTGTGCACCACCATGCCCATGTCCGGCTACTTTTTGTATTTTTAGTAGAGATGGGGTCAGGCTGGTCTCAAATTCCTGACCTCAAGTGATCCGCCCTCTTTGGTCTCCCAAAGTGCTAGGATTACAGGTGTGAGCCATGGCACCTGGCCTCACTTTTTAAACTATTGAATTAGTACCCTAGAGTTTTTACTTTCACGCAGTAATAAAGATGCCCTATGGAAGAGCTGCAGGTGGAAGAGATTGAGAAGGATTCTGTGTTTCATGAGTTGATACAGGAGTCAAGGTGGTATTTTGTCTGGGGAGGAGAATGGCGATGTAAGAGAAGCATTAGCTAGTTTCTAGTCAATCTTCTTTCCTACACACACAGGATAATTGCAAAGTTAAAATTAAAAGACAATTTACCTATCTGACTTTTTTGTTCCAGTGATGTCATACTCAGAAGCAGTTAAAATAGCAGACAAGGAAACCCGGGTCTGCTGAGATCTAAACAACCTGTTTCTTTGTTGTATTATGTACCAGGTAAAGTGGTAAACAAGAGAAGCACAGTTCCTAACTTCATGGAGCTTATAGTCAAGACATGGAAAGACATATTTTCATATAATGGTATGTAAGAACTTTCAGAGACATTGCAGTCAAAAAAAAATTCAACTCCAAGGGTGAAAACTTGCCTCCAAAACGCCCCTGGAGCCAGGCTACTGCTGGGAGCGTTCAGAGGGACTGTGGGAAGACAAGATAATTGAAGGAAAAATAAGGGCTCCAACTAGTTTAAGATATTGACATCAGCTGGAGATTGCACTGTCCCTAACTGGGGTTACTGTGTTATTAAGCAGTATAGACTGCCTGGACATTAAAAACTCTGACTGGAGTGGGTACCATAGTGGTCTAATGCAAAGTACCTTCTGTTCATTGGTGACTTGAGGTAGGTATATCTGAACTCCAGCAGCTGATCACATCCACTTTTTGTGAAAAGGCTTTCATAATAATTATTTAAAAATTATTTATTTATTTAGGTAACAGTAACAGCACATAAAATTAATCATTTTAAAGCCAACATTTCGGTGGCATTGAGTGCATTCACAATGCTGTGCATCCATCACCTCTAGTTCTATAGCATATTCATCACTCCAAAAGGGAACCCTATACCTATTAAGTAGTTGTTTCCCATCCCCCTTTCCACCTGTGCCTCATATCTACAAATCTGTGTTCTGCCTCTGTGGATTTACTTTTGCCGGATACTTAATATAAACGGCATCATACAATAGGTAACCTTTTGTGTCTCGCTTTTTCCACTTAGCATAATGCTTTTGAGGTTCGTCCATGTTGTAGCATGTATCAGTACTTCATTGCCTTTTATGGCTGAATAATATTCCATTATATGTATACACCACATCTTGTTTATTCGTCCATTGGCAGACATTTGAACTGTATCTCCCTTTTAGTTATTGTGAACAGTGCTGCTGTGTACATGGGTGTACAGTACATGTACTTGTTTCAACACCTGTTTTTGATTCTTTTGGCACTATACCTAGGAGGGAAATGGCTAAGTCGTATGGTATTTTTACATTTAATGTTTTGAGGAACACCAAACGACTTTCTACAGTGGCCGAATGACTTTACCTTCCAACAGTATATAAGAGTTTCAGTTTCTCCACATCCTCCCCAATATTGTTTTTTGCTTTTTTGATAGCCATCGTCGTGGGTGCGAAGTGGTACTTCATTGTGGTTTCGATTTACATTTCCCGAGTGACTAATGATGAGCATCTTCCCATGAGCTTGTTGGCCATTTGTGCATCTTCTTTGGAAATATATCTATTCAAGCCCTTGGGCCATTTAAAAAATCATGTTGTTTGCGGTTTTTTTGTTGTTGCGTTGTCATAATTTGTGAGCTGTGTAATTTAACTATGTTATGTTCAAATCCAACACCAAGAGCGGTCTTAGCGATGGGCTTGTTGGGGAGGTGTGGGCAGGGAGAAGAGAACATAAGACAGGTGGAATTTCGTGTATGGGTGAAAAGGGGTAATGTCAAGATTCACCTTTCCTCATAACTCAGAAGAGGAAGTGCTAACTCTGGCATGCCACTTTGATGGATTTGCCTTCCTAGAATCTGTGATCTCAACTTCATTCTCACCGTCAATGTCTGACTTAGTAGTAAAGATCTACCATTTTTGAGTGCACTGCACACAAATTATCCTCCTTAAGCTTCATAGTTATGCTGGTTGGTGCTATTATTAGCTTGGGGGGATTACGTAACTGGTTCAAAATCACAACTAGGGCAGCGTGTGGTGGCTCATGTCTGTAATCCTAGCACTTTGGGAGGTTGAGGTGGGTGAATCACTTGAGGTCAGAAGTTCAAGACCAGCCTGGCCAACTTGGTGAAACCCTGTCTCAACTAAATACAAAAAATTAGCTGGACATGGTTGTGCATGCCTGTAGTCCCAGCTACTCAGGAGGCTGAGACAGCAGAATCACTTGAACTCAGGAGGTGGAGGTTGCAGTGAGATGATATTAGAGCACTGCACTCCAGCCTGGGGGACAGAGCAAGACTCTGTCTCAAAAAAAAAAAAAAAAAAAAAAAAAAAAAAATCACAACTAGATGGAGATCGAATGAGTAGAATTTCAAGTAGAATTTCTTCCTCCCAGATCCATGCCCTTTCTCTGTTACTTCATGGACGGCTCGCCACTTATTTGTCTCATTACTGCAGGCTCCTAACCTTTCTCCCTTTCTTAAGTACCACCTTCTTCAGTCAGTCCTCTGCACTGCTGACACTGGCATTCTTTCTTAAATGTAAATCTTATCAAGCTACATCGCTGCTTGAAGTCTTTTAATGACTTATCATCCTTCAAGATCTACTGTCTTCTCTTTCAAGTTACCATCTTTTACTTCTCTCATTTGTGCCCTACTTTACAGTCCTGTCAAACTACTCCCAGTTTCTGGAATCTGTCAAGCTGCTTCACAACCTCATGCTCAAACATAGAGTTCCCTCTGCTGGGAATGTGCTAAAGGCCCCTCCCCACCCGCAGTACATTATGAACCTTTCCCCCATGCCATAAAATGCACAAATATTGGCAAATGAGGTAGTCGGGAAAAGCCAGAGAGGAAGCTGTCATTATTTATATAGTTCACCTTGACTACCTGGAATATCCAAGAGAATTAACTGAAAAACAAAGAAGAAAGTAGTCAGATATAACATTTAAAAAAATCAGTAGGTCTCCTAATCACCAGCAGTAACCAATTAGAAAATGTAATGGAAAAAAGATCTTATCTGTAATAGCATCAAAATGATAAAATATCAGAAACAATAAAAATATATAAATCCACATATTGAAAAAATGTTCTAAAATGCTATCGAAAGATAGAAAAAAGAACACCTGAGTCCATGCAAATATACTGCATGTTTCTGTACAGAATGTTTAATGTGGTAGCTACGAGCCTAAAGCTTGAGTTTGAATGTCATTTCTACTCATTCCTTCCTTGATCATCTCAGGAAAGTGACTTCACTCCTCTAAGGTCTAGCTTCCTCGTTTGTAAAATAAGAGTAATATTATTAGTTAACTAGTGTGTTAAGTATAAGAATTAAAGAAAATGATATGTTTAGAACACAGCCCAGTGCCAGGCACATAGTAAATAATCAGTTATCTATTATAGTAAAGATGCCAATTATCTTTAAGATGATCTGTGCACTTAATGCAATCCCAATTGAGGATTCGTTTTTGTGAGTGATTATAATTTTATTGGGAGATTATCTTTAGACGGTATTGGTTTTTCGTTTCATGTTTTTTTGGAGTAATGTGTTTTCTGAGTTGCAAATGTCTCACAACAAAGATGTTTCGGTTTTGGTTTTGCCTGGTGTTTTGCTGGTCTCATCTCTTTCTCTTTCTCTCCCGTCTTTTTTTCCCTTCTTTATCTATTATCCTTTAGTTATACTATAGCATACACAGAAAAATCTACAGTATGTGTACTGCTATCCTAGTCAAGAAGTAGCACATTACCTGCACCCTGGAAATTCCCCCTTGTGCCCCTTCCTAATAACTAACCCTTCCCTTCTCCTCAAAGTTAATTTTTTTTTAGCACATTCTAACACTTTATTGGAAATTGGTTGCATACATCAATGAAATCAGATCAAAGTAAGAGCATCATTTTCACACAATAATATCCTGATATCTGTGCTATGCTATCTTCTTACATAATTTAATAAATCCCAAGATGTTCCTGATTTTGGTATCAAAGCGCTTAAGTGTCCAAAAATAGCTCTACACAAATAATAATCATAGCATCTAAAATAGCCATCATTATTTTGCGTTGGTTCCAAAAGTCCTGGGAATATCTCTTAAAATATAAGTACCTTAGATTGGCTGCAGTGCTGGTGGGAGGGAGTGAAGGGGGTACACATGGAACTAATTATAGCAGGAGCCAGGCAGAGGGAAAAGGCTTCTCTAGGGTGGGGAACATAAGGGGAGGGGGCTGAAGATTTTGAAAGCTGGGCAGGGAACTCAGTCACCCTGCATTTTCCAACATTGCTTGAATGTCAAAGCTAATAGAGACAGAGACTCCAGTGTGAAAAGATGCCTATCACCCCAACTCCCTTGGCATTGCCCAAAGATGGTAGAGCCCACTTCCAGATTATATAGGGGCAGAGATTCCTCAGAGAAGGTTCTGGAAAGTTCTTCCAACTCCCCCACCCCTTTCCCCCTCCTACCCCTCTCCGGCCAGCTATCACCAGCTATACTCAGTTCCCTCCCAACTGAGAAAACATGAGGGAGTAGCACTTTACAGAAAATAACGTTGGGCGGGTGCGGTGGCTCACGCCTGTAATCCCAGCACTTTGAGAGGCCAAGGCGGGCGAATCACGAGGTCAGGAAATCCAGACCATCCTGGTCGACATGGTGAAACCCCGTCTCTACTAAAAATACAAAAATTAGCTGGGGATGGTGGTGTGTGCCTGTAATCCCAGCTACTTGGGAGGCTGAGGCAGGAGAATGGCGGGAACCCGGGAGGCGGAGCTTGCAGTGAGCCGAGATTGCGCCACTGCACTCCAGCCTGGGTGACAGAGCAAGACTCCGTCTCAAAAAAAAAAAAAAAAGAAAAAGAAAATAACTTTGAGCCAGTGTGCTGCTGCTGGCCCCTTGGAATCATGTCAGGGTGCCCTTTGCTTGGTTTGACCTGACAGGCACTGGGAAAGTCTGTTCTGGCCCCAGCGTCCCTTTCACCACCTTTAAGGCATCATCAGCAATTAGGTTTCCTGGTCCTTCAAAGCTTCTCAGCACCCAGCATAACACCTGTATATCTGTGGCGGCTTTACTGCTCACAAACAGCTTTCACTTCCACTAAGTCATGTGGCTCTCACAACCCTATGAGGTAGGAAAGGCAGGGATCATCTGCATTTGAAAGACACGGAACCTGGAACTCTTAGAGTTAGTTCCCTCGACCAAATTCACACAGCTGGCCAGCCGCAGAATCAAAACCAGAACTCAAGTCCACACTCCACAGTCCTTCCCACTGCTTTTCTGACACAGGGAAGAGGCTGGCGGAGGGGACTCCTCTTCTCATCCCTCACCTGGCCCTTTTGGGAGGCTCGCGGACGGCCCCACTAAGGACCCGATGGGTCTGCGTGCGGTCGATGATGACAGCAGTGCCTGGGCACAGCAACGAGGAGGTCGTGATGACAATGATGGCCCGGATGCTGAGGACAGTGACCAGACATCCAGGGTGTGCTTGAGAAGCACGACTGCCACAGGGCCTTGGCTGGCTGCATCCACGTTCCTTCACTCCCAGATTCCAGATCGCGAAGGGTCTGCGGAAAGTTCTGAGGCAAGGATGGCTGTGCGCTTCTAGGGGTTTCCAGGACCCCACCGGATTCAGCAGCGGGATGCGACCCCCAGCTCTGGAATCTGAGCCCCAGCCAGCACGCAGAATGCGTTTCGGCTCCTCTAAGCCCCCTTAATTGTTTTTTAACAACTTTACCTTCTTTTGGACTTTATATAAATAATATATATGTGCAGTGTGTATTTTTTTGTTTGTTTGTTTCTGGAGTCTTTTCCTAAACATATATTTGTGAGATTAAATCATGTTATGTGTGTAGCTGTACTTTTGTTATTTTTATTACGGTATCTATCCTTTCTATTACTGTTATAAATTTGGGTTATTCTCAATTTTAGGGTATTACTAATAACCTTGTTACGATTTTGTACATGTCTTTTGATGTATGTGTATATGTATTTCTATTGGACGGATATCTGAGAATAGAACTGCTCATAGGATACATATGTTAAACTTCAATATAATAGATAACACCAAAGAGATTTCCCAAAGTAGTTGGACAAATTTACACTCCTTCTAGTAATGTATGAAAGTTCTGGTTGTTCCATATCCTTCACAACACTTGATGTTGTCAATATTATTAATTTTAGCAATTCTGTTGGATGTGTGGTGTTATTCCATTGTGATTTTACTTTGCATTTCCCTGTTGTCATTGAGCAGCCTTTTACAAATGCATTTTGGCCATTTGGGTATCCTGTCTCATGAAAGGTCTGTTCAAGTCTTTTGTCCATTTTTAACAAATTGGGTTATCTGTTTTTTTCTTTAATTTATAGGAGTCATTTAGGTATTCTGGATATGAATTCTTTGTCTGAGACAGGTGTTATAAATACATTCTCCCAGTTTGTGGTTTGGTTTTTTACCATCTTAATAGTGTCTTTTTTTTTCCCCCCCAAGGCAGAGTCTCACTCTCTTGCCCAAGCTGAAGTGCAGTGAGGTGATCTTGGCTAACTGCAGCCTCCACCTGCCAGGTTCAAGCAATTCTCTTGCCTCAGCCGGTGAGTAGCTGGAACTACAGGCACACGCCACTTTGCGCGGCTAATTTTTGTATTTTTAGTAGAGATGCAGTTTCACCATGTTGGCCAGTCTGGTCTTGAACTCCTGGACTCAGGCAATCTGCCTGCCTCGGCCTCCCAAGGAGCTGGGATTACAGGCATGAGCCACCATGCCTGGCCTCTTGATGGTATCTTTTGATGTACAGAAATCCCAAATTTTAATAAAGTCAAATTTATCAAATTTCTCCACACCCAAAACTTTTTTTTTTTTTTTTTTTTTTAAGAGATAGGGTCTAGTTCTGTCCCAGGCTAGAGTACTAGAGTACGGTGGTGTAATCATAGCTCACTGCAGCCTCGAACTCTTGGGCTCTAGCGATCCTCCCATCTCAGCCTCCCCAGTAGCTGGGACTACAGGTGCATGCACTACCACGCCCAACTAAGGTAGTGTCATTTTGGTCGTATATCCAAGAAACTATTTCTGGACTCTCCCTTCTGTTCCATTAGGCAATTTGCTATCCTTATGCCAATGCCATCCTGTCTTAATGCTAAGTCTTGATATCTGATGGAACAAGTTTTCTCATCTTGTTCTTCAAGAGTGTTTTGGCTATTTCTGTTTTATTTCTCTTCTACATAATTTTAGAATTGGCTTGTTAATTTCCATATTTAAAAAAGCTGCTGGGATTTTGAATTGAAATTTTACTGGATTTATAGATTAATTTAGGGAGACCTAACAACTTTACAATTTGGAATCTTCTAGTCCTTGAACATGGTACATTCCTCTATTTATTTAGATCTTTATATCCTTTCAGTAATGTTTCTCTGTGAAAGTTTTTATGATAATTTCTTAACTTAGGGTTCCTACATAGTTATATGTGGGGCAGGTTTGAAGTTTCAGTTTCATAAGATGATGTATTTTCTTCTAAGAGTGGTCCCAGGTTATGGCAAACTTATTCATAGCTATCTTGGGCTGGTAGCCTGTATGTGTTTGATTCCTTTTTCTTTTCCGGTTTTTTTTTTTTTTTTTGAGATGGAGTTTCACTCTTGCTGTCCAAGCTGGAGTGCAATGGCGCAATCTTTGCTCACTGCAACCTCCACCTCCCAGTTCAAGTGAGTCTCCTGCCTCAGCCTCCTGAGGAACTGGGATTACAGGCACCTGCCACCAGGCCCAGTTAATTTTTTTTTTTTTTTTTTTTTTTTTAGTAGAGACCTGGTTTCACTGTGTTGGCCAGGCTGGTCTCGAACTCCTGACCTCAGGTTATCCACCCACCTCGGCCTCCCAAAGTGCTGGGATTACAGCCATGAGCCACTGCATCTGGCCCTGATTCCTTTTTCACTGATGGCCATTTTAAGCTCCCAGCTTCTTGCAGAAGCTGTTCATAGTGCTTACTTCTAAAATGAGACTGAAGCAAAGGGTAGGTGGAAAAAGGAGCCCTTCATAGAGTCTTTTATAGTTATTTGTATAGTTGGATTTGTTATTTGATGACAAGAAATACAACTTAAATTACCTGTAAAATTTAATAGCCAACCGTTTCCCCTCCGCCAGCTTAATCTCCCAAACTTTGGCAACCTTCTCAGTCTTCTCCTTTCTTCACTGGCTCATCACCTGTGCTCCAGCACCTAGCTTTCTTTGATTTGTCTTTGTTCCTTGAGAGTGCCATTCTTCTTTTCACCTGAGGGCCTTTGCATTTCTTGTTCTCTAGGCCTGTAATATTCTTCATATTTTTGCCTAGTTAGCTTTAACTCATCCTTCTGTGGCTCTCAATTTCTACAACACATCCTCAGAGCAGCCTTCCATGAATTTCAGACAGGGTCATGTCCCCTGGTAGATGCTTTCTAGTATCTTATATTTCTCTCTTGCACCATTTACCACACTTTCAATTAAATAATTAATTTTGAGAGTAGTTGTATAATTCCAGATGTGAATTTCATGTTTGGTCAGGGAGTATGACTGTCTCATTTGCTGATTAATTCCAGGACCTAGCAGAGTACCTCATACATCACAGGCCTTTGAGAAACACTTCTTGAAGGAATCAACAAGTAAGGGAATAAGATTTTTTAAAGTATACATCATACATTTATTACCAACAACCCCTCAACTCCAAAATGGGGCACAAGGATTGAAAATAAAAAATTCATTGCACTGCTTAGTAAAGCATTACTAGTAACTTTCATTAAAAATGGACAAGCTTTGTTAAAAATTTATGAAGCCTTCAGATGATTTGGTTACAGATAGTTGTAATATGTGCATTTAAAACTATATGTTAACTGATATAATGGAATATGATTTGAGGAAATGACTCAGCAAATGATTCTACAGACATCCTTGTGAGCGTTCATAATCTGAAACAAACAGCAAAATGAGGTAACCAAATGTACCAACAGGGGGAAAATAGCTTTCTAATGAAGGCCTAACGATATCTGTGAAAAGTATTCTTGAAAGGGAGTTGGGAGATCTCATTCAAAATTATTGCAAGAGGGTCAAATGTAAGAATCTTGGGAAATCACATTTCAGAGAATATATACAAATCTAAATATGCTTTCACATTTTCCAGATTTTGCTCAATCAAAATTCAGGACAGAAAGTCCTAATATGAGATCTTAGGTACCCCCATCTGCTCCCAATGAATAAGAAGTATGTTAAAGACCACAATTATTGGCATAATAATCCATTACATGTATATCATACGTAGTGTAATCTTTATTTTTCTTCTGAAAAAATAATGTTAAAAATGGCAAAAAAGTACACATAGGCTCTTTTATATAGCTGTAAAAATTTATATCTGAACAGATCTAACATGATGCTGCTATACTCAGAATTCATTTCATGGGAACATGCAAGTTAAGTACTTTTTCTAATGTATATAAAGATACCTAATTAATAAGGCACATTGTACTAATGACTAGGAAAAGTAGCTTTTTCTCTCCCACCACCCTAAGAATTCTTGTCATGATTTCCCTTTTGTAGTAAAATTTTAAGAAGCAATTGGCAATTCGGGAGGTAACAGGGTACCTTTTGGTAAAATCTTGAATTTTTGAGCTCTTGGGACTGATCTCTCTTGGGAGTCTTTTCTTTGCATGGGACTCCTAGAGATGTGTGCAGATTTGCTTATTAAATGTTTAGTGTATTAGATCACACATGAGTGTGTTCTGACCAGCTCAGGCTAGCCACAGTGAGCAGCTTTGTGGCTGGCAAAAGAGAAAGAGCAGCTGATTTGTACCCAGCTGCTGTCACCTTGGTGATGTACCAGATAGCAAGCAGGCAGATGTTGGTTTTTTGCCTTTGTCCTCTTTCCTCCTAAAACAGTATTGGCTTTCCCATTTGAATGCAGCTGTGAGTTTTTTTTGTGTGTTGCTATTTGTTTTTTTGGTGTGAACTGTTGTCATCTTTCATTTTTTTTAAAACCCCCACACTCCCCAAAACAAGTCAAAACCTCCAGGTGAATGAGATTTTGGGGAGAATCTTAAGTATAGTTTCTGTTTCCCTTAAACCTCTTCATGGAACCTTAGGGATCTTAGGCTCCTGGGTTGGGAAATTTGAATTCCTTTTCTGTTTCTGTTTTGTGCAGTGCAGGCAATGTGGTTCTGTAGTCCCCTATACTTGGAGTGAGTTCTGAGGATACCATCTGTAAAACGTCTCCTCTAGAATCCCCACTGCCTGAAGTCTGTGAAGGCCCTCTGCCCATGAACAAAGGAGGGACTTAATAACCCACTAAGGATTTTGGTAGGAAAAGGTAATTATTTCCCTAGCTGAGTGCTGCCTGGGAGACTCTTCTGCTATCCCCAGGAGTCCCTTCCTCTATGCTTGTTTCTAGGCTCCCATCATCTGACATCTTCAACTTCAGATGCAAGCTGGTCTCTTACTACCTCCCTGGAGTTTTGTTGTTGGACAATTTCCTGTCCATGGATCCTCAAGAGGTTATGCTGAATTTCATTCCCAATGTCATCAGGAGTGAAACTAACCAAAATTGAACTCCAGAGAATGTGCTTTAATATATAAGAATACAGCTGAGTAATTGCTGTGTTGATCAGAGGAGGAAATCATTCACTATAAAATGCTGTAGGACAGACAACTCATTTTTAAGCAAGTTCATAACAGGAATCACCTAAACAGAATTCAACTTTTATGGATTTTTTTTTTTAAAAAGAACCTATTTATTCATCAGACTTAAGAGAAACATTTCATTTCACTTAACTAACAGGGCAGAAATTTTTGATGTCTCGATTACACAGGAAATGTGTTATGCACATGTTCATCAGAGTTTAACGGATGACTTCAGTTGTAAAAAAAGTTCAGCCATGTTGAGACTCTTGCTCAATGATCCCTGGTGAAATCCCCTTCTTGCTACTCACTCTGTAATCAGATGTTACATCTATAGACCCAATTCTTTTGAATGGTTTCTAAAAAGGAGGGGCCATTAGTTCAAATGTGCCATTTTCGCCTGTCAAAAGGCAATTTGCAAATGAACGTTACACTCTAGGAAGCAGAGCTCTTCCACTCTCAGAAAAAAGTGATGATAATTGGAATTTGCATATGTTTCTTTTTTGAGAGACAGACCACAGAGTTTGTTTATGACTATCTTTAGCACCAGCGGGAAGCTCATGATGAAATGGAGGGGAAGAGTTAAAATGTTTTAAAACTCATGGGAAATATGTTCCAAATGATCCAGGGGCTTTTAAAAGTCCATTTTTAAAACAAGAGAATGGTGTATTATGGAGTTGTTTTTTCGGTAGCAGGGAAGGGCATCACTTTGCCAACTGCACTTTCTGGCCCTGGGGTCAGCTGCTCATTATTTGTCTGAAGAATAACAGGGTGGGACCAAGGCTACAGTCTTTAGCAGTGGAAAAGGTGATTCTTTATGAAAACCTTAGTCTGTAGAAAGGTCAAACCAGGAATGCTGACTCCTTAGCAGCCTAACCCTAACCTCAACACTAACTTGGTTTTTAAACAAGGTAGGTTTTTGTTTTGTTTTGTTTTGTTTTTGAGACAGAGTCCCCCTCTGTTGCCCAGGCTGGAGTACAGTGGCGCGATCTTGGCTCACTGCAACCTCTGCCTCCCAGGTTCAAGTGATTCTCCTGCCTTAGCAGGAGTAGCTGGGATTACAGACACCCATCACTGCACCCAGTTAATTTTTGTATTTTTAGTAGAGACAGGGTCTTGCCATGTTGGACAGGCTGGTCTTAAACTCCTGGCCTCAAGCAATCCGCCTACCTCAGTCTCCCAAAGTGCTAGGATTACAGATGTGAGCCACCTCAACAAGCCTAAACAAGATAGTTTTTATATGAATAATCTTAGATGACAGGTAAGTGTTCACGAGCGTGTTTTCAAACATTCATATCAGCCCTTAAGGGGGTACCAAACATTCTTCACTCTCTTCCTCTAAGTCTCACACCTGCACTTTAATGTATCCCCATCAGTCAGAATAGGCCAGGTTATGCTGCTGCAACAAAAAAGCCTACAGCCATGTCGTGTTGGTTTAGGGATTGCTGGTGGATGAAGAGAAAACCATTACCTGAGGCAGGAAGAATGTTTGTTTGTTTGTTTTTTTCCCTCTGCCCTGGGGACAGACAGTGTTTGAGATGGTGGCTGCTCTGTCTGCTGAGCTCCTAGAATGAGATGAGCAGCACACCCCAGCTGACCTGCAAGGCAAATAAACTTAATTTTATAGCCAGTAAGATTCAGTAGCATAACCTGACTTATCCTGACTAATACAATATTTAGTGTAGTTTTACAGATAAACAGACACATTCTCGTAGAGGGGAAATAGCTATCCCAAGACTTCACAATGACAGGGAAACCATGTATGGGTTCTGTCTAACACATCAGGCTGACTCTTCCTTTGTGTCTGGCAGAGCCATGAAAGATTCGTTTTTCCATCAACTACTGAATTCTCATTCTAATGAAGTCATTCTGATCCCATGTGCCTCTGGGAATGAACGTGGTCTTTTGCAGACAGAAACATAACTTTTTTTGTTTTGTTTTGTTTAGCATTGCAGGTAGGATGACCAACCATCCTGGTTTGCTGAGGGATTTCCCAGGCATGGGAGCATCAGTGGTAAAATAAGGAAAGTCCCAGGCGCATTAGGTTGAGTTGGTCATCCAAATTGCTGAAGTGATTTCTCCTAGCAACACTTAGGAATTATGCAGCCTGGATTCCCACTGCACCTTGTAATTCTTTCCGTTATAATATTTATCACATTGTGTTTTAAATGACTCAGACTATTCAGTGTCTATCTGTACACAAAGCCCTGAACTCCTGAGACCAAGAACTATTTCTTTTCCATTTTGTATTTCAGATACCTTGTATGGTGCCTACCACTTCAAAAGAACACAATAAATATTTATTGAATGGATGAATGAATGCTATTTCTCTGTTGTTTTTCATTTCAAAAACTGGTGTGATGTAATTAGCTTTCTGCTTTGAGGATTAATTCTACCTAGATTATAATTTAACTATAAAGAAAGGTAGGAGTCTTTCTTGGCTGCAGCTACAAGCTTGCATAAAGCTTTCAGTATGACCCATAGTGTAAAATTATATAAATTCAGCACTGGGTTTCAGCATACACCGATTCCTTTTAGACTGACTGAATAATTGAATCTCCTTGTTTGGCATTTGTTTAAAGAGAGAAGGTCATGGGACAAATAGTGGATATTTGAGGCTATGGAAACATATGTTATAAATTTGGTTTAGCTGTTTCTGGTAACTGGTATTATTGTGACTGAAGACCCAGGCTTCCCCAGTCTGCCCTCCACCCTCGGGAATGCATAACTAGATGCTTTTCAAAAACCAGAGGCAGAAAGAAAATCGCCATGGGCACGCCTCACTGATGGACTGCATTCATGCCCACTTAAGGAAAGCAAGCAGAGGACTAAGAGACTTGCTCCAGAGAGTCAGACCCAGGGCTCATCCAGTTGAATCTTTTCATAACAGGTCTAAGAGGTGTGCCGAGAAAGAGCTTGGTGGTTTTTGATCTGCTTACGGTCTAACTCCTCAGACATCTTTGTTAATCACCCACAGAGGCTCTCTCCTAAGTGACTAAGTTTTCTGAGAAGTTACTTGAATTCTATGAAGAGGCCCTCCGGATTGGTGGGAAGATCATGGAACTTGTTTTAAGGGGACTTAAAAAAAAAATCCCCATCCTCAGTTTCCTCATCTGTAAAACGGGTTTCAATTTACTTACCTTTCTCACTTCACAAGATAGTTTGTGAAGGTCAGTGAAAACAGTTTGAAGATTGTAAAATGCAGAAAGAATATAATATATATTTTCTGCCTCTATTAATTCACCTGATTCTTTCCACCTCCTATAACAAAACTTTCCTAAGCTTGCCTTCTGCTTTAGAACTTCCTTTTATTTATCCCAATATTTTTCTCATCACAGAAAGAGAAAAAACGTTTGCTGTGTGCTTTGTATGTACACTGTCTCCATAACAGACTTGTGATGCAGGTACATTATCAGAATTTTACATACAGGTACTAGTTTGTAGTGGTTTGGTAGCTTGTCCAAGGTCATGCATACAGACAGATCTTGGGTTTAGACTCAATTGTTCAATTGTGCCATGCATTTTCCATCCACCACACAATCTTTCAAGTTTTAAAGGGTTCCTCTCCTTTTTTTTTTTTTTTGATCCTGGATTTGGTATACAAGTTCATCTTGGGCTTGATCACAGCATTTTGATTTTCTAGAGTTTGATAATATTCTTCATCTTCTGTCACTCCAGCCTGAAATGTCCTGCTCTTTATTCTGGCAGTCCTCTCCATTTTCTGGATCTTTATACTTGCTTTTGTTTGGACCTTTCTTGAGATGTAAGAGCTAACGCTACATGTAGTAGTCCAGGTGAGGCACTCCAGGGTTGGGTACCAGGGTAGGATAATGTTTCCAGATGTATTTTCAATACTCAACTATGATGCCCAGACATCGTTTGTTCTTTTGGCTGAAGCAAGGCAATTCCAGCGGAATGTCCTCTGGCTATAGCCAGCAACCATGTGGCCAGCCCATAGGGAACACAATGTTTTGAGGTCTCTAAAATCCATTCATTTATTTATTCAACAAATACTTTAAAATACTTGTGCCAATCTCTATTCTAGTTGCTGTGGATAGGGTAAAATAAAACACCTCAAGTCCCTGTTTTCTTAGAGTGTATTGAGAAGTATGGAAAGACAGTTGATGAATACAAAAATCTAAATGACAGGTGGCAAGGGATATGCAGAAAAATGAAACTGGGGAAAGGGAATAAAAGAATAGTGGGTAGCGGGCTTGCTTTTTAAAAATAAGATGGTTAGGCATATTCCTGATAAGGTGACATTTGGGCAGAAACTTGAATGAAGCGGAGGTCATCTCAGGCAACAACAGCCTAGGCAGAGAACAGCAAAAGCAAAGGTCTTGGGGAAGCTACTTGCCATGTTCGAGGTTATGCCAGTGTACTTGGATCAACGTGAGAGTGGAAGGGATTGGGGGCGATGAGGTAAGAGATAAGGCAAGAGCATCAAGATCAAAGGGAGACGGATGATGTGTGGTCTTGTAAATTATGGCTAGGGCTTTGGGTTTTATCCTGTGTGAAATAGGAAGCCATTATAGTATTATGAGCAAAGAGCTGATCTGATCCAACTTAATATTTTAAGAACTTACTCAGACTGCTTTGTGGTGACTAGATTGTAGAAGAGGCATGGTGGAGGTAGGGAGGCCAGTTAGACAGCTGTTGTAATAATCCAGGAGAGAGATGATGGTGTTCTGGATCAGGATGATGGTGGAGATAAGGGCAAAATGTGGTTGGATCCTGGATACAGACTGGCTAAGACAGAAAGAGAAAAGCCAATGATAACTCCTGGTTTTCAGCCTGAGAAATTGGACACACTGGGTGAACAGAGTTACCTTTTATTCAGGTGAGGTATCCCGTGGGAGGCACATGTTTTGTGTATATGTGTGTGTGTGTGTATGTTTGTATGTGGGGGTAGGGAATCAGGAGCTCTATTTTATATATTTTGAGTTTAAGATTATGTCCAAGTAGGGATATCAAATAGGCAGCTAGATATGAGTATGAAGTGTTCAGGGTAAAGGTCAGGGTTGGAGTTATACATTTGAGATCTTTCAAGTCTTGGGGTGAAATGAGATCATCTAGATAAATAGAGAAGTAGATTAAAAGGAGATCACAGGACTGAATCTTGGAGCACTACAACCTACCATTTAGAACTTGGGGAAATAGATGGAACCAGCAAAGAAGTGTAGTTTCTTAGAAAGCTGTTTTGGTGGGTTGTGTGACAGCAGCTACCGTAAATACTGATGTATATATTGGAGAACTGCTTCCAAAGTGGAACAGGATCATTGTGAAAAAGCACACATAAAAAAAGAGACTTTTGTCTTATCATTGAAAAATCTGGGCCAGGTGCAGTGGCTCAGGCCTATAATCCCAGCACTTTGGGAGGCCAGAGCAAGAGGATCGCTTGAGCCCAGGAGTTCAAGACCGGTCTGGGCAACATAGTGAGACCTTGTCTCTATTATTAAAAAAAAAAAAAAGGAAAAAAAATCTGTGGAAGATAGGACAGTTACTCCCAGAAGAGAAAATCAGGTTGAATTAGTTCAGGTTAGGGAGATTTGCTTAACTGACTAGAAAGCAAAGGGATTATATATTCCTGGGAATATAAGCAAGGGATAGAAACAAAGTTCCAAAACTCTTGACACCACAGATATGCAAGTCATAAGTACATGCATTTATAAATTCACAAATCAGACTTATATCAGGATATGTATATTAACAGAATCATCTACACAACGCATATAAATACAGTTTGGCCTTTGGAACACTTTTTTTTTTTTCCCAGTGGCAATTGGTGTTAAGTTTTCTAAGTCACACAAAGAGAGATTATTTAACTCAGCAGGGTGCAGTGGCTCACACCTGTAATCCCAGCACTTTGGGAGGCCAAGGTGGGTGGATCACTTGAGGCCAGGAGTTCGAGACCAACCTGGCCAACATGACAAAACTCCGTCTCTACAAAATATACAACAACAAAAAACATTAGCCGGGTGTGATGGTGTGCATCCGTAGTCCCAGCTACTTGGGAGGCTGAAGCATGAGAATCACTTGAACCTGGGAGGCGGAGGTTGCAGTGAGTGCAGATAGTGTCACTGCAGTACACCCTGGGTTACAGACAGAAACTCTGTCTCAAAAAAAAAAAAAAAAAAAAAAAAGAAAAGAAAGATTATTTAACTCATGATGTATCTCAAGTATGGGCGTAATTTTTCAATTTTTAATTTTTTAAAAAATGTGTCATAAGCTGTTTTATTTCAGTGTATGGGAGTGTCTAATGGAGCAACATTTTTGTAAGCAAACCTTGAGAATATGTTGTATGAGTGTCCAATCTTTTGGCTTCCCAGGGCTGCATTGGAAGAAAAAGAATCGCCTTGGGCCACACACAAAATACACGAACACTGATGATAGCTGATGAGCTAAAAAAGAAAAAAAAAATCACACAAAAAAATTTCATAATGTTTTAAGAAAATTTACGAATTTGCGTTGAGCCGCATTTAAAGCTGTCCTGGGCCACATGTGCCAGCCGTGGGTTGGACAACCTTGTATTAGAGCATGTTTCTTTCTTCATTGGTACCTATTGGTACAAGATGAGATATCCAACAATAAAAGGTAAATGTAAGCATGGTTTCTTTAAGATGCATCATAAGCTGTTTTCTTTCAAGAACGAATGTGTTTGACAGAGAAACATCTTTGTAAGCAAATCTTGAGAACATGTTATTAGAAAATGTTTCTTTCTCCATCAGTTCATATTACGTGGCTTTACCTATGGAGCTAAAAGGCAAATGTAAGCATGCTTCCTTTTTTTTTTTTTGGAGAACTGACTCAAACAGATTTTATTCAACTTTGTAGATGAGGAAACAAATGATACAAAATAAGTCATAAAAAATGCTTTCTTATACCACTATCTCAAACCACTTTCAGTGTTTTACAAAATGCTCACACAGCAAAGACGAAAATCTTCAACACACTCTTCCTTTGTAACTTGCTGCAATAAATGCAACATTAACAAACATACACATTTCTTCTGTATCAATCTTAAAAGTTGAATTGCTAATTTTTATGATGTTACTCATACATATTTTTAGTCATATACTTTTAATGACATCATTGCCAATATATACATTATTTTCTTTAACTTTATTTTTATGTTAAGCCAACATCTGTCACGCAGCTATCAAAAATCTTACAGTACATTACACAGGTTTGTAGTCCAATTTAGACTCTAGCTTGTTAGAATCAGCTACTTTTCTGACTGCTTTCATGAAGTCTTCCTGTACTACAAAATCATGATCAGCACGAATTGCGAACATACCTGCTTCAGTACAAACATTTCTCAGGTCTACTCCATTAAAGCCATCTGAAAGCTTCACAATTGCTTCATAATCTATTTCACCATGCTTTATAATGGAACCTGCATGGATTTTCAGTAGGTCTAATCTTGCTTGTTCATATGGCAAATCAGTATATATTTTTCTATCTAATCTTCCTGGATGCAGCAAAGCAGGATCCAGTGTATCTGGTCTGTTTGCAGGACCATTTTAACTCTATGCAGAGTATCAGATCCACCCATTTGATTCAGTAACTCCGTTAAAGTACTCTGAATCTCTCTGTCAGCTGAAGTACCCTCAGAAAACAGACAACCACCAATAACATCTATTTCATCCTAAAAATGATGCATAGTTGACGGTCCTTGGCATAATTAAACATTTCTCTGATCAACCACAAGCACTTTCACCAACGTACTTGTCTACAATAGAACTAGACACAGCCTTGAAGAAATTGTAGTCCAGCTGGCTAGCCACGGCTCGTGCCAAGAGTGCTTTTCCCATACCTGGTGGTCCTTGTAGCAAACGGCCTTTTGGAGGCATTATTCCTACCCGCTGAAATAACTCTGGGTTTGTAAGAGGTAATTCTATCACCTCTCTTAATTCCCAGATCTGTTCTGATAGCCCTCCAATCTCAGAATAAGAAACATTCCCGGGGTCCTCATGAGACATGTTATAAACCAGTGGATCCACCTCTCTTGGCAAATATCTCATGATAGTTAGTGTAGTCATATCCACAGCAACTCCTGTTCCTGGCTTCAGCTTACTTTTGTCAAGCTGTTGACGACAACCCACAACATATCTTGGTCCATTTGTGGCTTTAACAATGAATTTTTCTTCAGTTAACTGTTTAAGCACTTCACCCACAATCTGCCCAACACTTTGTAGGGCCTTCAGATCATTTTAAGACTTTTCATACTGCTTGGTAAGTTCTTTTAATTGTTCCCTTAACTCATTAAGACAGCCGTCGATCTCCTTGTGCTCAAGCAGCTTCTTGCGGTAGTCCTGAAGCACCTTATCTCTAGGGTCCGCCATGATGAGAAGCTGCTTCCCTTTTTAAATGATAGATTTAGAGCGTATAAGTGCAGCTTTTTTACATGGATGTATTGTGTCGTAGTGAAGTCTTGGTTTTTAGTGCAGCCATCACCTGAATGTAAATTGTACCCATTAAGTAATTTCTCATCCCTCACCCCCCTCCCATCCCGATTTTCAGTTTTCAATCATGTTCTTAAGAGTGTTTTCAATTGCAATTCTTGTCTGTGCAACTAACTCATCTGACAGACAGACAATCAAAGCAGTATATATAAGAAGGGTGAAATATTAACAGATTCTTAAAAAGCATAGTCTCCTTTTATCCTGTGGACCCTTGCACACCCTCCCTTCCCCTAGTGCTGCATCCCAAATTTGGCCAGCTAGAGGTAGGTCTCCAGTTCCCAAGGGGAAGTAGAGTCAGGAAACAAATATATTGTTCCCAGTTAAGTTTGAAATGTTTTGATCTTTGCAGAAGACAGATTTAAAGAATAGGTCAGGCACAGTGGCTCACACCTGTAATCCCAGCACTTTGGGAGGCCGAGGCAGGCAGATCACCTGAGGTCAGG
Organism: Theropithecus gelada; assembly: GCF_003255815.1. Classification (NCBI taxonomy): domain Eukaryota; kingdom Metazoa; phylum Chordata; class Mammalia; order Primates; family Cercopithecidae; genus Theropithecus; species Theropithecus gelada. The sequence continues at coordinate 27,472,361 of NC_037679.1, read as the reverse complement.
AGTTGAAGACCAGCCTGGCCAACATGGTGAAACTCCGTCTCTACTAAAAGTACAAAAAATTAGCCAGGTGTGGTGACACAAGCCTGTGGTCTCAGCTACTTGGAAGGCTGAGGCATGAGAATCACTTGAACCTGGGAGGTGGAGGTTGCAGTGAATTGAAATCGCACCACTGCAGCAGCCTGGGCGACAGAGCAAGACTCTGTCTAAAAAAAAAAAGAAAAAAAAAGAGTAATAGCAGAAAGATAGAACTCTTGTGGACTGGGTCATCAGGGGAGAATTGGAGAGGCTGAGACACTGATGGGGTGCTAGAAGGGACCCTCCCCTGCACCCCTACTTCATTTTCTGAAGATGTGAATGGGGTGAATGTCATTTCTCCAAACATCACATATACTCAAGCTGCATCCTCTAAGTTCTAGAAAAAGCTCATTGTCTTCTCTGGCTTAGTTTCAGAGAAGCTCTATGGCAAGTTTGTCACCAGCGGAACAACCAGGATGTCCAGTTGCCCATTGTGCTGGGGGAGAGTTGGGCCTTGGTGGAAGAAACAGTGGTTGGGAGCCCTGTCTATTGATCGCTGTCTTTAGGAGGAAGGCTCTTCTCGCTCCTCTTCCATGTGGTGGTAGGATGGGCTGAGGCTGCCCCTGCTTGGGAGAGGCTGCTGCCCTTGGCAGACCAAGAAATGATCAGCTGAACCTTCTTTTGGATGTCTTCATCTTTTCATAGTTTTCTGAAGGGAGCCTTCTTCGTGCCCACAAACATAGATTTAGTATCCGTTTCTTTGTGCTCCAATATTGTCTCCATTACAGGACTTACTGCACCATCCACTTGTCCGTCTCCCCTACTAGACTTGTGAGCCCTTTGAGAGCAAAGACCAAGTTACATTTGTCTTTATATACCACCCCAGGATGGTGTCTAGGTCATGGTAGGCAAGCTATAATTATATGCTACGTTATAAAGAAAAACAAATGCATTCACTCTCCATGCTATTGAGTGCTTTGTTACCTGGTGGGAGTAACTGGAGTAACTGGAGTGAGTAGAGGAGAGTGCAGGCCTATGCAATACAATGCATTCTGTTCAACAGATGTTAAGTAACAATAACTGCAACCACCTACAGTGTGTCTTCTCATCTTTATTTCTTTTCCTTTAAATAACAGATTGAGGCCTATTTCCCCAGAAAGATGGATAATTGCAAGATTATCCATCTTACAATCTGTTAGCTCGTCCCCTTCTTTCTAAGACATTTCCTGTCATCGCTGTGACTGTAGCCTTGCCTTAAGTACATTTTATAGTCAGTTCCCTCTTTTGGCCACATTGTGTTCTTTGAAATCATGTCTTTGTAAAATGGAACATTTTCTCCTGTAGTGACAAGGTTGTAAGTAAAACTAAAGGCTGACCAAAGACTCAGTATCAAATAAAATATAGTCATGATAAATAACGTGTCAAAAAGACAAACCTGCAACTACAGTCCTCTAAAGCAATTTAAAATAGTAAAATCACACCCCAAGTCCTATGTAAAAGTCATAAGCACACATTGGTTATACAAAGATATGTGGAATTATGTAAATGTATGTAAAAACATAAAATTACATCCTACTCTATCATAAATTTTTCCTAAAACCAATACGCATTAAGATGAATGTTTTTAACACATTAATGAATAACAATTTATTCTGCTTTTAAATTAGAAATGGAGTATTGGAAGATGATTTAGATCAAGTCTCTTTTTAAAAAAGTCAAGTCTAAGCAAGTTTGAAGTTATGTTCCTTTTGCCCTCTTTAGGTTGTCCTCTTCAAAGTGGAGGCCTTCGAAGTGATCCAAGTGATTCCATAGTTGCACCCACCAATTAGTAGGCTCAAGAAATGTTTCCTGTTGTTTATGACAATGATGGTGTTTCTTTCCTCTTCTGAAAAACTCACCCGATATTTCTAATCTTCTTTCTTTCCTTCTCTTTTTCTTTATTTAAACCTAAAGGCATAGTTGCTCAGTAGAAGACCAAATCAGAGCTAGGAAAGGACAGGAAATGACCTTAAATCCCTCAGGCTCTGCTTCCTTCGGTGCGTGATTCTTCCTCGATTTAATTTTTATTGTAGAAACAATAAAACAATTGCTGATTGTGAGCAGACTCCACAAAAAGAACTTCAAGACATCTGTGACAAGATTTCTAAGAGGTCTGGCTGACCCTGCATAAAATTCAGCAAACAATTCAATCAACATTTATTGAAGGCTTACTGTGTTCCAGGTCTGATGTGGGGCTCAGGAGATGTTGAGGCAAAGGGAACATAACTCAGCCTTCAAGGAGCAACTGTGAAGTATGGGTGTTAGGGAAGCTGCACCTAAGTCTAGTTGTGAGAACTTCCTATAGAACGGTAGCAGACTTGGGTCATCTTCTCTGGGGTCTTCTCGTCATATGACTACCAGGTTTGTGATTGATACTGATCTACAACCATGTGTGGTAAGAGGAAGGATATGTAGAAACTGTTATCCAGTAAGCCTCTGTGTTTTCTTTTCTTTTTTTTTTTTTGAGATTGAGTCTCACTGTCACCTAGGCTGGAGTGTAGCGGCACGATCTCGGCTCACTGCAACCTCCACCTTGTGGGTTCAAGCAATTCTCCTGCCTCAGCCTCCAGAGTAGCTGGGATTGCAGGTGCCCACCACCAAATCCAGCTAATTTTTGTATTTTTAGTAGAGATGGGATTTCACTATGTTGGCCAGGCTTGTCTCGAACTTTTGACTTCAAGAAATCTGCCTGCCTCAGCCTCCCAAAGTGCTGGGATTACAGGCATGAGCCACTGCGCCTGGCCAGCCTCTGTGTTTTCTAGTGAGAGTTGAGGTTTGGAATTTGCTTCATGTTTAATTAAGAAAAATCTCATAATCCCATTGAAAACATAAATAAGTTTATCATAATGTAAGGGAAAGGCTGATAATATAGCCACAGGGGATCCAGATAAGGAAATAAAAGGGCGAAACAGTAACGAGGAAATGAGCCCTTTGGTCTTGAATTGTGGAACGTATTGAGAAATTGTTTACAGAGAACCAGCTTGACTGCGCGTGGTGGCTTATGCCTGTAATCCAAACACTTTGGGAAACCAAGGCAGGTGGATCACCTGAGGTCAGGAGTTCGAAACCAGCCTGGCCAACATGGTGAACCCTCCATCTCTACTAAAAATACAAAAATCAGCCAGACGTGGTGGTGAACACCTGTAATCCCAGCTACTTGGGAGGCTGAGGCAGGAGAATCGCTTGAACCCAGTAGGCAGAGATTGCAGTGAGCCAAGGTCACTCCACTGCACTCCAGCCTGGGTGACAAGAGCAAAAGTCCGTCTCAAAAAAAAATAAAATAAAATAAAAAGAAGGAGCCAGATTGGATAGAGTAGGCTGGATTTACATAGTTCAACCAATATTTCCCTCAGAGTTTTTAAGGGTTTTTTTCAGGAGACAGTAAGTTGCATACTTCAGTGAAAATAATACATATCTGTGTGCATGGTAGTTTTCTGGGAAAAACAACTAGCATCAGGGATAAGATTATTTTCAAATAATATATCAAAAAATGAGACATGCAAGCAAAGAATGAGTGAGTGCAATTCACATGTTAATGCTTACATGGAATTCTGTTTGTCTGGAAAGTTGTTGCTGTGTGGCAGACTTATCTGCCTTTTTTGCCTTATAAAATAATTCTCAAGTGACTTTTTGATAAGTGTGAATACAATTAGAAACAAGACCCCAAAGGTTTTTTATTTCTCTGGAGCTACATAGCCCTGCATTTGAAACCATTACTCTAAGCCTGTTACATATATATATTTTTTGCACAGAATACATTTCTAAAAATAGGATATGACCTCAGCAGAAAATTAAGCAAAAACATGTGGTTGTCTTCATAAGCATAATGCTTTAGAAGTCAAAATATATGCAAATAAACCGGAAGGAGGCCTGAGAGCTACCTCTGCCCCATGTCTCCATTGCAGTGTCTTCCTAACTGTTCTACCGTCCTGTCTCTGCTCCCTCCAGTTCAGCTTGCACATGACCTCCCAGCTAATTTGAACAGGACAGATGTCTCCCGCACCAGCCCCTTCAGTGGCTCCCTTTTGTGCTCAGTAAAGACCAAACTCTTTAGCATGGCATGTGAGACCTCTGTAATCTGGCCTTTGAGGCTCATCTTCCCCCATTATCCAGCACACACACCCCCTATATTCTCATCATACTGCACCCTTCATGGAGCATGCCATGTAAATATGTTTATGCTTTTGATAGAATATACCTTCTGCCTAAAAAGCAGTTCATATGTCACTTCTGAGAAATCCTTTCTGATTCTTTCAGGAAAGGAATGAGGTCCTTCTCGGCATAAGGGATCTCTTTATATCACTTGTCAGAATGCTTTGTCATTATTCATCAAAATGGAACCTTCTTTTTATGCCTCCATTGCCAGTAAGACCCCGAAGTTTGAGACTGAAAATATAGGTGCTATGTACTACCGTAATTCCAACATGAAATGCTAGACCACAAGTGCTGGGATTCGAAGACCTGTTTTGTGAGATTATTATCTATTTCTGGGACATAAAAGAGTTGAAGAGTCACAGGGAGAGGGATGATTTCTTCCAAGAGCATCGACAATAGGTACTGTTTGTTTCTCTCCCTCTACCCACACTGAGGGACTGGAGGGAGAGACTTTCTTCTCTTCTTGACTCAAGCAAGAGGGCTTCAGCAGGACCATTCAAGAGAAAAACAGAAGTCTCGCAGGGTTTGAGGGCTTCGGTTCTGTGCCTGAGAATATTGAGGGGAAAAGGCTGGGACTTGAGCCACCTGTCTGATGGCAGAGCAGAGGGAGACAGACTTCCACTGGGAAAAAGCTGCACTCCCATTCATAACAGCTGGCAAGACTGCATGAGTGTTTCTCATTGACCAGACATGGACTCACCAACACAAAACAGCCTGGAGCTAGTTTTGGACCGTGCCCAAGAGCACAGCCAGAAGACAGGGAGCTGGGACTTCAGTAGAGGAGGTATGAATGTGGATGGCTAGGGTCACAGAGAGGAATGAGAAGTCAGAAGAGAGGCACTGTCCACATGAAGGGGCTTTTGAGAAGACTCCGATGGGCGCACCTCTGTGGATCCCACAAAAGCACCCATGATAGGAAGGGTCAGCTCCAACATTCTCTGAGGCCAGAGAGCACCAGCGCTCGCAAGACTACTTGACAGGAAGAAACCTCTTGCTGTTTCTCTCTGTCTTTTCCAGCTCCAGCCCTGGAAGAGCCAGAGTGTGGTGGGTTGTGGGGAACAGAGGAGAGGAGATGTACAGGGGAGGCAGATAGAGGAGAAACTGACCATGGCCCTTCTTTCCCATTGCCTTCTCTGCAGCCTGAGGCAGCCCAAGTCAGGGAGCTGAAGAACTTTAATTTTGAGTGACAATTAAATTATTAAACTGAACTAAAAGCTTACTGTTCTTGTGGCTAACAGATACAAGGACTTTGCATTAAGAGTATTCAAAAGAGTTTATGGAAGCTGCCCAAGATTTCTTCCACTTTCCAAGTAAGGAAGGAAGTTCACAGAATGGGATTAGACAACTAGCAGACAGAAAGACTAGAGTTTCTACCTGCCAAACCCCAACCCTAGTTTGGAGACCTACTTGTTCAATGTACCAGTGACATTTGTTTATTAATTTGTTGCCTCTTCATACTGACAGCTTCTTGGGGATAGAAACTCACGTATTATATTCATCTTTATAAAGCTTAATGAAGCAGTATCTGCCACATAGAAAATGTTTGTTGAACGAATAAATGAACAAATTAATTGATAAATGGGAGCGATATAGTATAGTGATTAGGGGTCCAAAGCTGGGCTTTGCCACTGATTAGTTGTGGGTTCTTTGGCCAATTTCTTAACCATGAAAGACTTGATTTACTTACCTTTTAAAGTGGCAACAAAATAGTGCTTACCTCATCAGATTTGAGAATTAGTCGTGAGGTACTGTATTGAAAATGCTTAGCACAGTGGCTAGTACACAATGAATGTTCAATAAATGTAAGCTGTAATGTCATTTTGCTGTTGTTAGATTTGGAGTTGCATGGATTAGTATGTAATGACCACTCCCCAAACCCAACTGAGCCTGGTGTCCTTGATCTTGGTAGTATGCCCTTGATCCCAACTAGGCCTAGTGATCTTGATGCCTGGATCTCCCTGTTTCACCTCCTCAAGGAGGAAACTTTGTTTTCTGCTAGGCTGAGGAAGGGCAGTTACTTCACTCCACTGGGTAGCAAAGAGTTCTGGCTGGTGGACAAACTGCTCTTACATGGACACTCAAATAAGACTCTGCTTTCTAGAGATATCTGGGACCTCTCATTCCTGAGTCTTTCTGGCGTTCTATAGCACAGGCCAGCCATCTTCTAAGCTCCTCCCAAAGCTGTTTCAGCTTCCTTGACTTTGCTAAATCAGTTATCACTGACACTTCAGCTTCTGATATTTTCTTGTTTTTGCTTCTTCTTTGTCCTTGTGTGTACCTATACCTTAAACAAAGTCTTTTACCATAATTAGGGCAGACAGTAGGGGAGATTGGGAAAAAGCTGCAATAAATATGAGTGTTCAATCTGCCATGTGTATAGCCTGAAGTATGTGTAACTCTAGTAATACGAAAACATAATGGTAGTTGTAAAAAAGAATTTATTTAGCGATATAAAATGTACTTGTCCATAGGTTGATACATTTAAAGTTAATAATACAAAGAAATGTGTGCTATTTTGCAAAATAAACCACGTAGAAAATAAACACATCGGTGTTTTGATGAAGTAGCAATCACAAAGAAGCTGAGGTGATTAGAGAAGTCTTCGTGGCAGAGGTAGCAATTTTCCTCGGCTCTGAATAGTGGGTAGAATTTGGTTTTATTAAGGATAGGAAATGGGTCTGTAACTCATTTATACATTAACAATCATGTGTAATTCAGGGTTTTATCTACTGTAATAGCAGTGCCTTGAGCTTCTCAACATGCCTTTTCTTTGTTACCCTTCCTTTTGATAAGAGACAAATCCTCATTCTTGGAGAACAAAGCCAGCTCAACAGAGGGAAGCAGCTCATGAAGACAGAGAACAAATGACAAGACCCCAGCCAAAGCCAGAATGCCCTTTGGCTTCCATCATGCAAGAGCCAGTAACTTACCCTCCTTCCCTCCCCCTTTTTTTTTTGCTTAAGCTAGTTTTAGTTGGATTTCAGTCATTTGCATCAGAAAGAGTCCCAACTAATATGACAGGGTAATGAGACTATATTTAACTTGACATTTTATTATTTATTTATTTATTTATTTATTTATTTATTTATTTATTTATTGAGATGGAGTCTCACTCTGTTGCTCAGGCTGGAGTGCAGTGGCACGATCTTGGCTCACTGCAGCCTCTGCCTCCTGGGTTTAAGCAGTTCTCCCAGCTCAGCCCTCCAAGTAGCTGGGAGACTAGCATCCCCACACTCAGCTAATTTTTGTATTTTTAGTAGAGACGGGGTTTCATTATGTTGGCCAGGCTGGTGTCAAACTCCTGACCTCAAGTGATCTGCCTGACTCGGCCTCCCAAAGTACTGGGATTACAGGCGTGAGCCACCGCGCCTGGTCTTAACTTGGATTTTAGAAGAACACAGTGGGCAGAGCTAGAACTCAATTTATCGTCTAACTTAAAATTACAACTTGTAGATTGTTTCTCATTACATTTATTGCTGGTAGATAATTCTTATCCTTTGACTCCAGGCAGAATGGGAACAGACTTGTGTCTGCATTTTTCCCTTTGGAGCTTGTTATTTTTCTCATAAGAGATGAATTATTTGTAAGCAAAAATTAAAGATAAAAATCAATTCCCATCATCTTAAAAAAAATGTGGTGAGCATGTCCCTAGAGTTATGAGAGTTGCAGAGTAATTCGTCTGCAGAGTGCTGCTGGAAGGCAGAGCCCACCAATTCCCCACAGTTCAGGGTTAAGGGAACTGATCCTTTAATGCTTATGAATCAGAAGTTTTTGCTGCAGCAACCAGGGAAAACATACTGAATCTTTAGGTGACATGGCAAATAACTTAATTATAGATAATTAGTAAATAACTACACCCTATGGGTCTACTACTGTTTTCAGTGCTGTTTATGTATCACTAAAAACCCAAGGATGAGGTACTGTTACTGTCATCATCCCCATTTGCCGGATGAGAAAACTGAAGCACCAAGTTAAGCCAGCATAGGCCCTCTGGCAGTCTGATGCCAGCATGACATGCTCTTGATCGTTGCACTACACTGCTCTAGGTTTTAGTCAATTTACAGAATTTTACATGTATATGCTCTAGGTTTTAGTCAACTTCCAGAACTTTAAATGTATAAAAATAGGGACACGTGCATTTTATATCTCCTTTGTTGTATAGCAAGTCTCAGGTCTACACTGGCAAACCAAGAGATTGGGGTTTAAGTCAAAAGACAGTATTACTGAAATAATCAGGAAAAGTGGGAAAATCAATTTCTGCCTGAAATGCATTCCTCTATTTGTTTTAGTGATAGCCACGTGAGTTTTCTTAGTTGGATTTTAAATATTGTTACTACAAGGCCGGGCATGATGGCTCAAACCTGTAATCCCAGCACTTTGGGAGACTGAGGCAGGTGGATCACTTGAGGTCAGGAGTTCAAGACCAGCTTGCAACATGGTGAAATACTGTCTCTACCACAAATACAAAAATTAACCAGGCCTGATGGCGCATGCCTATAGTCCCAGGTACTTGGGAGGCTGAGGCAGTAGAATCGCTTGAACCTGGGAGGCAGAGGTTGCAGTGAGCTGGGATCATTAATAATTTGTTAAGTCATTGTAGTGTAATAAGAAAGATATGTGGTGAGCCTCTGGAATTTCTTGAGTGAGAAGGGTGATAAGAGCATCTTTTGTTCTAATGAGGTGACTTTGGAAGGCCCATAGTTTCAGGATAGGAGCTGGTCCCCAGAAAGACCAAGCCTTGTTTAGAAGCTTGGAACTTTTTTAGCATTACCTCCCAACCTCCAGGGAGAGGAGAGAGGCTGCAGATTGAGTTAATCACCAATGGCTACAATCACACCTATGTAATAAGAAATCCATAGAAACTTCGAATGATGGGGTTTGGTAAGCATGTTGAGGTGCTGGGAGGATAGCGTACCCTGAGAGGACATGGAATCTCTGTGTCCTCCCTTCCCCCATACCTTGCCCTATGCATCTCTTCCATCTGGCTATTCCTGAGTTGTACCTTTTATAATAAACTGGTAACAATAAGTAAAGCATTTTTCTGGTTACTGAGAGTCATTTCAGCAAATTATTGAATCTGAGTGGGGGTTGGGGGAACCCCTGAATTTATAGTCAGTCTAGCAGGAATGTGGGTAGCTTGGGCATTCCATTGAGAGCCGGCATCTGAAGTGAGGACAGTCTTATGGGACTGAGTCCTTAACCTGTGGGGTCTGGTGCTAACTCCGGGAGTCAGTGTCAGAATTGAATTGAATTGTTGGAAAAGACACCACATATTTGGTTTCTGGTGGAAAGAAATCCCACTCATTTGGTGTCAGAAAACATGGGATTTGCTAGAACAGCCCTTACTAATATTTGGTTTGGGAAGAGAAAGGAAGAAAGGGTGGGAATGAGGAAACTTTGATCCCTAGATGGCTACCTAGTCACCCATGGTATGAAACTGCAGTCTCGTTGTGATCAGTTACTAAGGGTAAAAGATAGGCTGGGCGTGGTGGCTCATGCCTGTAATCCCAGCACTTTGGGAGGCCGAGGTGGGCACTTCACCTGAGGTTGAGAGTTTGAGACCAACCTGGTCAACATAGTAAACCCTGTCTCTACTAAAAATACAAAAATTAGCTGGACATGGTGGTGTGCGTCTGTAATCCCAGCTATTCGGGAGGCTTAGGCAGGAGAATGTCTTGAATCCAGGAGACGGAGATTGCGGTGAGCCGAGATTGTGTCACTGTACTCCAACCTGGGCAACAAGCGTGAAACTCCGCCTCATAAAAAAAAAAAAAAGACTAAAGGTAAAAGTTACTGGTGGAATTTTGAAATGGTGGTAGACCTAAATTCCAAGGAGTTGGCAATTGGATTTGTAAGACTATGCAAAATAATAACAAGCATCCTAAATCTGCAATCTCTTGGTTTTTGTTATTTGTAATAGCTGAAACGAAAGTAAAAGTGTGAGTGCTGGGTTGGGCTTTGATGGTGGAGTAGGCTCAGATTTTGGTTGGTCTGAGCTTCAGTCACTAGCCTCAAAACTACCCCTAAAGGGGAAACTACGCTGAGAAAGTAACTCTAAATCCTCCGGTCACCAAGAAGGTAGACCACATCGGGGAGAGACAAAACCCAAAAACGACTTAAGCCAGTGGTGTGGCGTGAAGGAGTTGTCTCATTTTGTGGATCAGCTGTCATCAGCTTCCCAAAAAACCTTTACTAAAATGGATCGTGAGAGTGACAAATTTAGGGGCAGTTTCTTTGGTTTTAAATGCTGCAGAGTGCAAGAGCAAGTTTGGTTAATACAGGACCTGCAGCTAACTATGGAACAATTGCAGACCGCTAGACATCATCCAGACACACAGGAGGTTATTCCTGAGAAAACCGGCATCCTGGTGATCTGGATAAAAGCCACTGTAAGGTGTATTTACCCAAGGATGAGGGGCTGTTCAACTCTCTCTACAAACCAGGTAGAACACCCAAGATGAAGCAGCTGATGTTTTGTATGCAAGCTATGTTGGATTGACTTTATGAGGACCAAGATATTCATCCAGGAATATGCCTGTTACCCAGGACATGGTAAATACTGTGAGTAAGGGGGCCCTTCTTACAAGGGTACCCCATGAAATCCTACTACTGCAAAACCGAACAACAGTTTGAGTAGAACAAGTGTCTGGCGCCTAATGTGGGCTCTCAAATTGGTTTGAATCTTAGATACTTGTTCCAGATCCTGGTAGCAGTGAACAAAACAGACAATTCATGGTCCCCATGGAGCTAATATTTTGATGTTCTATTACAGAAATGGACGTGGGATGGAGACACCTGACATATTCAGAGAACTAAAGGCTCCTCCATCGCCAAAGGAGTCTTGGAAATTTACAGCCGTGATTCTATATTGTAATGATGGACAGAACCTTACATTGGGTGGAGGTCAGCAGGACTGTTGGAATGCCAAAGTTGGCTCCCTGAGTTTGTCTTTGAGCTATCTGGACATCTGTGCCACATTTTAGAAAAACTGATGATAATTTATTTTTATGTTAAAATTTATCTTACAAGTATTTCATCTGTTATGAGAGCAAAACACATTCCAGAGGGGAAAATGCACACATTCCTGTACTCCATGTCCGAGAAAGCAAAGTGAATACTTTCTGCTGCCAATACGCTTAATTAGGATAGACAAGGGAGACAGTACCATTTAAAGTCATGTTTTTGTGAAGTCATATAAGGAAATGGACATAATATTGAGTGGTCAGAAATCTATGTTCTAGGAATTTAAAAAAATGCACTGGGTCTGTTTTATAAGAAGAAGAATTAAAAGAAACATGAGTGGGAGTTAAGTATTATTATAAAATGTTCTGCAGATTTAATAATGTGGTTCTTTACAATTTGTCATTCCTGCACAGCAGGGAGATAAGACAATTATTTTTGGTGCTTTATGAGTATTGTTTAAATTATTCAGTATTCTCTTTTATAGTTAAATTGCTGAAGTAAAAATATATCAGAAAATTAATGTACTTTGATTTATACAATAACAATACCTTATAACTAAATATGAGCTGTTCACACTTACGTGCTCTTTCATCAAATACTCCCAATGCTTTGAAATAGAAATTATAATTGATATCACTTTAGGTATGAGAAAATTATGGTTCAAGATGGTTTTATAATTTTCCCAAGATGCAGGCGGTGTCGTTGGGACCAGAACTTGGGAATTCTGACTAGAGATTTTGAGCTGGGTAGATGTAGCGATCAAGAGAATGGGTGCTAGTGTCAGCTGGACCTGGGGTTGTTCCCCACCTGTATCCTTACTTATTACTTAACCTCTCAATCCTCACTTTCCTCTTCTGAAAATGGGGATAATATGACCTACCTCATAGCCTGGTAGTGAGGATTAAATGAGATAATTACTAAATGTGAAGTGCTTACTTGGCGTGTAGTATATATATGTTCAATTAAGTATTGCAAATATTATTGATAAAGAATAAAGTGGAAAATAAAAATAATGACTTACTATTGTCTTCTTATTTGGAAGAAAACAATAGATTAAAACAGTGGAGGCCAGGCATGGTGGCTCATACCTATAATCCCAGCACTTTGGGAGGCCAAGGCAGGAGGATCACTTGAGCCCAGGAGTTTGAGACCAGCCCAGGTAACGTAGTTGAGACCACATCTCTATCAAAAAAAAAAAAAAAAATTAAAAATTAACCAGGTGTGGTGGTGTGTACCCGTAGTCCCAGCTACCCGGCTACTGGAGATGGGGAGGCCCAAGATGGGAGGATTGCTTGAGCCCAGGAGGTTGAGGCTGCAGTGAGCCATGACGGAGCCACTGCATTCCAGCCTGTGTGACAAGAATGAGATCTTGCCTCAAAAACAAACAAACAATCAACAACAACAACAACAAAAGCCTAAAATGCAAAAGAACAGTGATTCTCAATTGGAGGCAATTTAGTCCCCCACCCCCATAGGACATTTGGTAATGTCTGTAAACATTTTTGGTTGTCACAAATGGAAGGGTGCTACTGGTGTCCACTTGGCAGAGGCCAAGGCTGTCATGAAACATCCTACAATGCATAGGGCGGGCCCCACAGTAAAGAATTATCAGGTCCAAGTGTCAGTAGTGCTGAGGTTGACAAGCCTTGCATTAGAACAACAAGAATTCATTGAATATACTTAAAAAATTGTATTTGTTTTTGTTTTTTGATAGAGATGGGGGCCTTGCTATGTTGCTCAGGCTGGTCTTGAACTCCTGGTCTTAAGCAGTCCTTCCTCCTTGGCCTCCTAAAGTGCTGGGATTATAGGCATGAGCCTCCACACCCAGCCCTTATTGAGTATACTTTTAATGAGCCATGTAAACATCACTTCTCCAAGCACAGAAGAATTTGAAAATAGGAGATAATATATTATCTTTGCAAGTGTAGAACACAAAAATTAGTGTAAGGAAATGGCATGGTTTATGTTGCACATATGAATAGATGATAATCTAGAGTTTTTAATAAGAAAGAAAAGTTACCAGTTAAGTTCTTTGTGGTTAAGAGGTGACAGTTTTCAAAACTGACAATTTATGGTTTATTTTTTACAAAATAAATTTTCCTGTGATAGGAGCCCTTAAATTCATCAGTAAACGGCCTCCTTCGCTGGCTTTCCATTATTCATTGAATAATAGCCAGGGCTTTAGTAACAGCAGTAAGATATGATTTAATGAAAATAAATTATAGAAATTTGTATTTAAGTGAGGGCTGGATGTGGTGGCTCATGCCTGTAATTCAAGCACTTTGGGAGGCCTAAGCGGGTGTATCACTTGAGGTTAGGAGTTTGAGACCAGCTTTATCAACATGGTGAAACCCCATCTCTATTAAAAATACAAAAATTAGCCAGGTGTGTTGGCACACGCCTGTAATCCCAACTACTCAGGAGGCTGAGGCAAGAGAATCACTTGAACCTGGGAGGCGGAGGTTGCAGTGAACCGAGATGGCACCACTGCACTCCAGCCTGAGAAACAGAGGGACACTCTGTCTCAAAAAAAAAAAAAAAAAAAAGGAAAGAAATTTGTAACTAAGTGGGAAATAATGTAATTTAGATGTATTAGTATTAAGACCAAAATGCAGTATTCTCCTACTTAGAAATCAGGAGACTCAGTACTTTTCACAGTGATCTTAGCTTCCCTTAATTTGAATAGTTTAAAGCTAATTATATTATGAAAATGGAATCCCACATACCAATTCACTTAGAGGTATTGATCATGATGGACTAATTTCTCTAGATTTATAAACTGAATAATTTATTATTATGCAATACACCCCACATTAATGGCTTCTACAAAGTAAAGGCAAAAAACTAATCTTTCACCAACTTCTACTCATGTTTGAAGAAGAACTTCCTGTATATATGTCAAAATCAGTCACCACAGAGCCCGGAGGTATCAGATTATATAATGTGCTGGTGTAGAGAGCAGATATAAAGGGATATTTTTTTAATTTTTAATTTTTGTGGGTACGTAGTAGGTGTATATATTTATAGGGCATATGAGATGTTTTGGTGCCAGCAAGCAATGTTATAATGATCACTTCATGGAAAATGGGATATCTGTCTCCTCAAGTATTTATCCTTTGTGTTACAAGCAATCCAATTATACTTTTAGTTATTTTAAAGTGTACAATTAAATTATTATTATTACTGTAGTCACCCTCTTGTGCCGTCACATAATAGGTCTTATTCATTCTTTTTTTTGTACCCATTAACCACCCCCACCTTCCCTCCCTTCCCCCAGCTACCCTTCCCAGCCTCTGGTGACCATTCTTCTACTTTCTATCTCTATGAGTTCAATTGTTTTTATTTTAGATCCCATATGTGAGAACATGTGATGTTTGTCTTTCTGTGCCTGGCTTATTTCACTTATCATAATCATCTCCGGTTCCATCCATGTTGTTGCAATTGACAGGATCTCATTCTTTTTTTACAGTTGTATAGTATTCCATTGTGTATAAGTACATTTTCTTTATCCATTCATGTGTTGATGGACACTTAGGTTGGTTCCAAGTCTTGGCTATTGTGAACAGGGCTGCAACAAACATGGGAGTGCTGATATCTCTTTGGTATACTGACTTCCTTTCTTTTTGGGTATATGCCCAGCAGTGGGATTGCTGGATTATATAATAGCTTTAGTTTTAGTTTTTTGGAGGAACCTCCAAACTGTTCTCCATAGTATTTGTACTAATTTACATTCCCACCAACAGTGTATGAGGGTTCCCTTTTCTCCGCATTCTTGCCAGCATTTATTACTGCCTGTTGTTTGGATAAAAGCCACTTTAACTGGAGTGAAATGGTATCTCATTGTAGGTTGTTGTTGTT
This sequence comes from Theropithecus gelada, assembly GCF_003255815.1. Taxonomy (NCBI): domain Eukaryota; kingdom Metazoa; phylum Chordata; class Mammalia; order Primates; family Cercopithecidae; genus Theropithecus; species Theropithecus gelada. The sequence goes on along the minus strand of NC_037679.1, from coordinate 27,457,331 downwards.
GTTGTTGTTGTTGAGACAGAGTCTCACTCTGTCACCCAGGCTGTAGTGCAGTGACGCAATCTCAGCTCACTGCAACCTCTGCCTCCCGGGTTCAAGAGATTCTCCTGCCTCAGCCTCCCAAGTAGCTGGGATTATAGGCATGCACCACCACACTGGGCTAATTTTTGTATTTTTAGTGGAGATGGGGTTTCACCATGTTGGCCAGGCTGGTTTCAAATTCCTGACCTCAAGTGATCCACCCGCCTTGGCCTCCCAAAGTGCTGGGATTATAGGTGTGAGTAGCCATTGCCTGACCTCATTGTAGTTTTGATTTGCGTTTCTCTGAAGATCAATGATTTTGAGCACTTTTCTTATACCTGTTTGTCATTTGTATGTCTTCTTTTGAGAAACGTCTATTCAAAATCTTTTGCCCATTTTAAAATCAGAGTATTAGATATTTTCCCATAGAGTTGTTTAAACTCCTTACGTATTCTGCTTATGAATCCCTTGTCAGATGGGTAGTTTGCAGATATTTTCTCCCATTCTGGGGATTGTTTCTTCACTGTGTTGATTGTTTCCTTTGCTGTGCAGAAGCTTTCTGACTTGATGTGATCCCATTTGTCCATTTTCGCTTTGGTCACCTATGCTTGTGAGGTATTACTCAAGAAATTGTTGCCCAGATTAATGTCCTGGAGAGTTTCACAGATGTTTTCTTGTAGTAGTTGCATAGCTTGAGGTCTCAGATTTAAGTCTTTAATCCATTTTGATTTGATTTTCGCATATGATGAGATAGGGGTCTGGTTTCATTCTTCTGCATATGGATATCCAGTTTCCCAGCACCATTTATTGAAGACACTGTTTTTTCTATATATGGTTTTTTTTTAAAAAAATGAAGAATATTAAAGAAAGATGCATTGTTTCAGCTAAAGCCAGGCTTACCACCATGATTGTACCCTGAACACTGTTTCAGAAAAGACCTCAAAAGTATTCATGGGCTCAACAAGGGGTATGGCATATGCTTCTCTGGTCCTAGCAGGGCCGGCGTGCTGCCATGGTTGGAGGAGAGGACCAGATGTTGTGCTGAAAGGAGAAGACTGGGGGTGGGGGAAGGGTGGTGGTATCATTCATTCAGTATGTATGTATGCATGTGTTTATTATTTATCCAGTTTTAAAATAGGGTGAGAATACACATCATTTAATATATATTTATTGATCAACTAATATGTGCCAGGCCTGTTTTTGTGCTGGCAACAGAACAATAATGAAGGCAGAAGAGAAGGAAAGGGAGACAGCTTGACAAGGAAACACCTAGCTCCCCCAACCCCTCATAAATTCACACGTTTATAGGTTGATGGAGGAAAAACTTATCTAAACTGAAAATTAGACAAACTATTTATTACACATAGTATACTAACAAAATACATAAATACAACAACAAAAAGTAAAGTGGATTATGAGTAAAAGAATAACTATAGGAACTAATCTAACCTAGGGGGTCAGAGGAGGTAGCCAGTAGGGTATAGTCTTGCTTAGTGTAAAACAAACAAAACCCCCCCCAAAAACAAAAGCATGACTTTGGTTTGATAAGCAGCATAGTTCAGATATGAAATATTCCTAGTTAAGCGTGTGGTTCTAGGCCTTTAAAAGACAGAATCCTGCGGCAGGTGGCGGTCAGTTTCACGATGAAGTTGGTAGAACAAACCAAGGATGACGGGATATCAAAAATCCTGATTGGCTTTAGTTACCGAGTGACTGCTGGGAGAAATGTGGTTTTAAGAAAGGGTGAGATTGGTGTGTAGGCAAGGAGATGGGAGAGAACTCCAGGTCTAGGAGATACTTTGGAAGGAGTAAAAAGCAAACAAGAGGTAAACAGAATAATGTGATGGGTGGAAAAGCACAGGAGCCCATGGGGAAGGCTGGGCTTTAAGGGCACAGACAGTGAAACCAGCTAGAAGGCAGGAAGTGCACCCTGGGGTGGCCCTCCCGCACAGGAACCTGACCTGGACAGGAAGTGAAGGGCATCATCTGAGGAACAGGAAGGGGAGATGTGAGGGAAATAAGTGTCTGTTGCATAAATTTTGCTAGAGCTTTTATCCTGTTACAGGGTTGTAGGCAGCTTGGAGCTTCTCTGACAAAATAATCTGGCCTGCTGGGAGGTATTCGTGAAGGACAAGAAGGGAGATGGGAAAGGTTAGAGTGTGGACAATTACTATGGGGCTCTGTCTTGTCTTGGCTCCCTTTTGGGTGACATAAAATATTTGTCTTGGATCCAAACAGGATGAAAATAAGTCTCATTTCCTCCCCTCTCCCAACCCCCTGCCTCCCATGATGAAATGATCTATATGGGACTCTTGGTTGACATATATCTTCGTGCTTTAATACAAACTAAAGGTTCAGGAGTGGGAAGTGGTTAAGAAGTTGTTTGCTGGGGATTATATCGATAATTCATCCTGTTTAGACTGAAGAATGACAATGATAAAGAAATTAAAACAACAAACAAACAAACCCACCAGGGTAAATGGGGCAGGGGAAGCTGAGAAGTTAAAATGAAGACAGAATTGAACATATGTAAATATAAACTTTTTTTTTTAAAACCAGCTGTAAACAAAGTGGTATGAGGACAGATGGGAAGAGATATAAAAATAAACATTAAGTTAAAAGGGATAATTATAGGAGCCAAAATGAGAGGTGAGTGTTGCAAAGGATCCAACTAACTTTAGAGACTTGAGAAGTTTCTTCAAACATTTCCTTTCAGGACACTGTGGGGCTTTCAATCTTTCAGGATTTACAAGACCTTAAATGTATATGCTTTAAATATACACAAACACTCACATTTTTTTTTGTTTATTTGTTTTTTCCCACTGGGGGAGAAGAGAGAGTAAGAGATGTGTTCTTCGTTGTCATTTGCAAAACAGCTTCCGGTACATTTTATTTGCTTTTAAAAGCCCTGGAGAATAGTCAGCAAATAGAAATTGGTTTGCAGAAATAACATGGCTTCCTGGAACTTAGGGGGAAGGAAATGGGTGGTTTCTTTAATGACTATAGTATTTGTTTAGTATAGTGTGTGTTATAACTAAAGATAGAATTCTGGCTAATGTCCAGGAGGGAAGGTGAATTTGGATATTAATGAATTCGGAAGCTTCATACAGTTGCGTTGAATGTACTAGGTTAAGTAAGACAATAATGCTCTTTGTTTTCCCTATCCTGGCCAGATCAGAGTGGACTGAAGTTTGTTTGCAGATATCTAATCAGTTTAAATTGAAGGGCATTATTATTTACATATGAAGAGCTAATGACTTTAATGTAAGCAAGTAAGCTTATTTACAACAAAGAAGTGATTGGGTGACAAGAGGAGTGTCGATACTGCCTTAATTAGTTGATTTGCTAATTATTCTTTTCTGCTGGGTGTGATAGTACTTTTCCTAATGAGCAAGAATGCTCCAGCAAGCGATTTTAACACAGTAGTAGTAGCAATAGCTTCTTGGCCATTTTAGGTCCATTCGTGCTGAAGTTGTTGACTTTATACAATTTTGCAGACTTCATAAGATCTAAGTGTATTCCTGTAGGTTTATCCTATTTATCAGCTGTATGACTTAGCTCAAGTCTGAGAAGCTTAAAAGGCATTTACTGAAAGTGAAAATAAATTAGATGGCAGGTTTGAATTTAAATAAGAATTAAAAATATGTCACACAGCAGTGCTATGCATTTATTTCTTCAGGCTTCTTAAAGATATTGATTGGTAATAGATGCATCCATGCTCATTGGTGTGGGAAGCCCTGGGGGAATGGCTAGAAGGCTCCTTCATTTTCTTTTGTGCAGGCTTGCATTTCTTCTGTATTTGAAAGTCATGATACTGAAGAAATTCAAAAAAATCCCCAGGAGATTCCATGTCCACATAACAAATGCAAACTTATCTTTATTTTAATGTGTTCACTTCTCATAACTCCCTGACTGGAACCCTTGACTTCTTCCAGTCTGAGAGTCCTGTAAGTTTCTGCCATAGGCATGCACATTCCTGACACCACACTTTTGCTTGGCTGTGCCTCCTGCCCAGAATGCTGTCTATTTTCTATGCACATCCTCTCTCTATCCCATTTTTGTCCTATTTCTTCCTGATTCAGAGAGGGTGGCGATTGGTGGATATGGTTAACATTATTAAGTATATCTCATGCTTTACGTACTGTGGTGGCAATTTATGTGCATTGTTTAATGATACCCCTGTTTTACAGGTAGGGAAAAAGAGGCTTAGAGAATGTCACTGGGCTCACACTAGTAAGTGGCACAAAGCCGGACTATAAATCTAGGTCTTTTTGGTCATTTCTGGACTTAATCTTATAGTGCCTTGAATTGTTTCTTAGCTATTGCATCTACTAAGGCCTTATTTCTCTAACCAAATTGTCAGTGGCTAGAGGCAAGGAGCTTATCTTTTAGTCTGCATAGAGCAGGCCCTCAATAGTGATAGCCTTCTATTGAAGTGAAAAATAACATGTAAAAAGTTAAAGGATTTTTATTATTTGGTTAAACACTGGAAGAAACAAATCCCAGGAAACTAATTTCTCAAAATTACTGCATGAACACAAGACACTGTGGTTCTTAATGTGGTCAGCGCCATTCCCATGGGTGTCTGGAAACGTGGGGGGCAGGTCTTAGGTTGTCGGGATTCTGAAGGTATCTTGCAGTTAGTGTGTGGTAGACGGGGATGTCAAACATCTTGCAGAAAGTGGGACAGTTTTGCACCCTGCAGGGGCCCAGTAAGGGAAGCAGCACCTGGAAAACATGGACCCAGACGCCAGATTGAGTTCCAACCAACCTCCACCTTTTACTAACTGAGTAAATCTTTCTCATGTTAACCATGTGCCCTCTCCACTCGTGGCACACGGTTAGTTCCCAATAGCATCAGCTCATAATCACCATCCTCTAGAAAAGTGTCGCCCATGGCAAGACATGATCTTTGTGGAGAGACAGAGCTTACTAGACTAGTAGTAACAGTATAAAAATCAAGATATAATGAACATATAGAATGGAATAATAGACAATGGAAACTCCAAAAGATGGGAGAGGGGGGTGGGAGTGGGGATGAGGCATGAGACATTACCTACTGGGTGCAATGTATAGTATTCGGGTGATGGGTACACAAAGAGCCCAGACTTCACCGCTACACAATATATCCATATAACAGAACTGCATTTGTATTCCCTAAGTCTAAAAAAAAGAAACCAAAACTAAAAAAAAAAAAAAAAGAATCAAGGTGTGTTCCAAAACAGTGCTTCTCAAACCTGGATGTGCTTACAAATCTCTTAGAAATCTAGTTAAAATGCAGATTCTGATTCAAGGAGGGCTAGGGTGGGACCAGAGTGTTTGCATTTCTGATAAGCTCATAATCCCAGAGCTGCTGTTGGGTACCAAAGTTCTAAAGTACCTTGAGGGAGAAGCCAACTTAATGAGTGAAATAATGAAGCATTTATTGCATATCTACTATATAACTTAAATGATAAAAATAGAGTAATGGAGGTTGGATATGAGGAGTATAGAATTTGATTTCTTCACAGAAGGAGCTTCCATCTGCTTTGCCACTTTTATCTGAGAGACAGAGAGAAAGAGAGAGAGAGCGCACGCACATTTTCCATAGATAACTATATTTTTCAGGGGAAAAAGGCAGAGAGGTATTTCTTATGTGTGTTTCCTCACACAAAAAGGCCATTTTGGGTACCCAAATAATTTTAGAGGAGGTATTATAACTAAATAAAGGAAAAACTTGGCAGCCATTCTTGGATGCAGGGGGTAAGCCTTGCATATCTCAGAACTAGTGCGAATGGTGTGCATTTGGGTGTTTCTGTGTGTGCACAGTTTTACATGTCTGTGTATGAGCTGGAAAGTGTATTGGGCCATTGCTAGGGAATTGATTTCTTAAACATCACTGGAGAAGAGGGATATTTTCCCTCATACAGATTAAAGCCTCAAGTTAAGGGGCAGGAGTTCCTAAGGCAGCCTTGACTAGGAACTTTGCATATTACAGGCAGTTGATGTTATTTGAACGTAGTCATTGAGAGAAGAGACTACTCATTATCCACTTAAAATACTTCCCGGCTGCAGCATGGTGTTGTACGGAAGCCAAAGCAATTGGCTTTGCATTTGGCCAGCTGATTTAGCAAGAAATTTCGCAAATGATGCAGTCCTTACAGATGGTGCTGTTGGGTTTTTTAGAATGTTTTAAAACACTGATGGATTTGACCATGAATTGAATTTCCAGTCTCTTAGATACACCTCTAGCCACCCCTTGACCATCTCCACGGCAGCTGGAGACAAGGAACAGACCCTTTCTGCAACCTTATGATAAATGATTTCCTTTAAAAACCACTCACTTAATAAAAATGATTTGGTGTAAACTTGGCCAAGGGGAACTCTTGAAACGTTCAGTTTCTTTGCCTAACTCTGAGTTGCTTAAGTCACATTTTTGCATGGCTCTTGATTGACTTTCTGGTGCTCTGCCTGGAGGTCCTTGCTTGTCTGTGAGTTGCCTGAGTCACATTTTTACATGGTTCTTGATTGACTTTCTGGTGCTCTGCCTGCAGGTTAAGAAGGAGCCAGTATCTCCAGGAGGAGTCAGAGAGCGCTCTGCCAGTGTGAAGTGTAAATTCTTGAGAGGCTGTGGCAAGGGTCCATGCCTGAATGTGTAGAGCAAGAACAGCTGGAGACTGTGGCTTTCTCTAGGAAGAAGTTTCTAAATTTGCCTCTTAGAAGATACCAGAAAGTTCAAGGTACTGTACCATCTTCACAGGCCGAATTCTTGTTCGGATCTTTACAACAGGGACCGGTTCTGATCTTTGCTGTTGACTGCTTGCTTGTTTTCTTGGTTTCTATTTGAATCATCACCTTTTATTTGTCTTTCTTGGTGCCCTTTTGGTTGTGCTTATTTCGGCTTTATGTAAGCAGCATCTCTGGATGCATAAATGAGGCAGATAAAATTCCCCAGGGTGACTGATCTGCCCTTTATCTATTTTTAGCACTGCAAAGAAGTTACCATAGCCTACAGCATAACTCAATCACTGTAAGCCAGTGAGCACATTCTGAGGTTTTTTTTTTTTTTTTCTTTTTTTAAATAACCTTTCCTGGAGGCATTTGGTATAGGCTAAGCTTAAAGGCACATGATTCAATCATTGATTATTCAAGACATGTCATACTTAGGCTTTTATAATCACCATATTGTCACTGTCAACTAGGTATTCAGCTCTGGTTTCTAATTTTGCACTGGAAGCTGTACAAAGTCTATTGTGTTGTGTGTGTGTGTGTGTGTGTGGCTCTGGCAATGCAGAAATGGCAACAAGGAAGTATCTAGCATCCACTAAAAGACTGATGAACACCAATTTGCTTTCTCTCAGTCAAGCCATCTTTCTGAAGAGAAACCTTGGCCTGTAGCTTGAACTGTTTGATCCTTGTATATCTTCCATCCCTTCCACCTTAAGGAACCTCCATAAGGTGAGGACAATATGTCTTATTTACCACCTGCTATGGTCTAAATGTTAGTGTCCCCCTCAAATTCATATGTTGGAACCTAATACCCAATGTAATAGTATGAAGAGGTGAGCCCTTTTGGGTAGTGATTAAGTCATGGTTCAGTGCCTATATTAGTCAGGGTTCTCTAGAGGGACAGAGCTAATATATATATATATATATGTGTGTGTGTGTGTGTGTATATATGTATGTGTGTATATATATATATATTTTTTTAATTTTATCAAGTTTATATAGTTTATTTAGTGGTATTAACTCATACGATCACAAAGTCCCATACTAGGCTGTCTGCAAGCTGAGGAACAAGGAAGCCAGTCCAAATACCAAAGCTGAAGAACTTGTAATCCAATGTTTGAAGGCAGGAAACATCCAGCAGTGGAGAAAGATTTAGTCTGGGAGGCTAGGTCAGTCTAGCTTTTTCACATTTTTTCTGCCTGCTTTATATTCTGGCTGAGCTGGCATCTGATTAGATGGTACCCACCCAGATTAAGGGTGGGTCTACCTTTCCCAGCCCACTGACTCAAATGTTAATCTCCTTTGGCAACACCCTCACAGACATACCCAAGATTAATCCTTTGCCTCCTTCAATCCTATTAAGTTGACACTCAGTATTAACCAAAACAGTGTCCTCTTAAAAGAGGTGCCTTGCCCTTACTGCCATTTGGTAATATAACAAGAAGGCATCAGTTTTGAAACAGAGAGCAAGTCCAGACACCAAATCTGCTGTCACCTTGATCTTAGACTTTCCAGCCTCCAGAAACTGTAAGCAATACATTTCTGTTATTTATAAATTACCCATTTAAGGTATTTTGTCCTAGTAGCCTGAACAGACTAAGATGTCACCTTACCTCTATGGTTCAGCACAGGGCTTAAGCTTAAGGAGGCAGTTATTCTTTTGTTCATTGATTGATCAGTTCTTTAACAAATGTGTGTTGGTACACACCTACATTCCAGCTTGTCTTGGAATGAAGTTTCCCCATCTTTGATAGGAATACATGCTTATCATTTCCATTCTGGCTGTAAGAGCTCCCCTATACCTCCTCTACTTCTTGGAAGCATGCTCCTCTAACGTTGTTAGCTCCGCCCTCTTATCCAGATTTGCTCTTTTCCTTTGCATCTGCAGAATCAGCACTATTTCTATAACAGAGTGGTTTCCCCTACTCCTGAATATCACTGGTTTCTGTTATTAATTTCTTTCATTCAAGGTTAAAGAGGTAGTTATATGATGTGACCTGTGATGGTTTCATGGTATGTCTGCTTTGGCTTGGATAAGTCACATCCCCCAGAACTCCCTTTCTAGTATGTTTCTGACTAGGGTGGTCTACAAGGAGAGTCTCTTGCAAAATTTGGAAGATGGAAGCGAGGCAGCAGCCACTTTGTAGCACACACGTACCTTCTCCTAATTATTGAAACACTAATCTAGGTGCTGCTGGGAAGGAATTTTGCAGCTATAAAGTCCCTAATCAGTTGACTTTAAGTTAGTCAAACGATATGTTATTCTAGGTGACTTAATCAGTCAAAAGTTTTTTAAAATTAGATTCTAGATCAGACCAAGGGAGAGAGTACAGTCATGGGTTCTTAGTTTCTATTTCTCATTGGGCCAGAAAAGCCCCTTCCTCATCCCTCTTTTCTGCTTGTTACTAGAGACAGAAACTAAAAACTATGGCTTCAGGCTGCTAAAAGCCTAAAACAAAACAAAACAAAACAGAACAACAACAACAAAATAAAGTGGTTTGGATAAGCTTGATCTATACCCTCCCTGAGGTCAGAGATTCCAAGTAGTAGAGCAGAAGGAAAGTTGTAGAACTTTTCTACATTTTGGGACAAAAATATTCATGTTGTTGCTGCTCTGCTGATTTGCCTTGTTGGTGTGAAGCAGCAGTTAGGTCTATAATTGCTTTACCTTCCAGATGTGTGTACTTCCAGTTTCACTGGCTCTTGGGTTAAGTGTGTGTGTACAGCTCCATGACTAAGAGCCCTGGCTTCTGCATGACATCCTCATCACTGAGCTCATCCTTGTGGTAGTCTAGCCTGCTTATGACTTTCCCTTTCTGATTACCTGCCTTGTGGATGTCAGGCCTGCTTAGCCAGCTCCTGCAGTTGTGTAAGATAATTCTTTGTAAAAACTCAATGGATAGATTAAAAAACAAAAACAAAAACAAAAAATCTTCTGTTGGTTCTGTTTTTCATGTCAAACCCTGACTGATACATAAACTGAAGAAGCAATTGTTGCCTTATATATCATGAAGTTGGACAGTCTGGAACCCAGATGTCCGCCAGCATTCATTCAATTATTCATAACTGTGCCATAGATGACAATATAGCAATAAACAAAGCAGATATGGACCCTGCCCTTGGAGAGTAGATCCTAGCAGGAAACAGATGTTATCTAATATTTATAGGATAATACATTAGCATGGAGTTGTCAGAAGGTGTAACTAGGAGACCCTGCCTAAACTTAGGTGTCAGAGAAGGGAAGTAAGGGCCTGGGAGAAAGAGTGAGGGTCTGACAACAAATGAAAGTAATTCAGGAGGTTCTGCAAAGTTGTTGTTCATGGCAGTAGAAGGGATGAGGCTTGGGAGATAAACCACAGAGAGCTATGCAAGCCAAGATAACGATGTCTGACTTTACCCCAAGGAACAAATATTTTTATTTAAATACCTTCATGTTCTGGAATCCTATATAGTTATTTTATAATGTCACAACATGGTTATATTTTGAACCTTTGAAGATCCCATGGTGTTAGTGTGTTTGATCCAGCCATTCCTGCCACTGTCCTCTTATTTTTTTGCACATTTTTTACAATCCTCTTGTGTAACCCATGTTGCCCTTTCTATTGTGCAAGCATCAGTTGGCTACTGTCATACTATTTTTAACTCGTTCTCCTGCCTTATGCTTTGAATTCTCACCCATTGAAAGGAAAATAAAACAAAACCTGCACTTTTCACATTAATTTACCTGACAGTTTCGTTTTGTCAGCGTTTACTTTCTGTTCTATTTAGATGTACAGAAAAGCTTCCAGAGGGTGGGCAGTTCCCCAGCCTCATTATTCTTGGTCTTCTGTCATCACCTGCGGTGTGGGAGCTCCGTCCTTCCTGAGGCTGTTAACCCTTTCTGACTGCTGAGCCGTCTGATGCTCTAAGGATTTTCTTAATGAAGTAATTGATTTACTTAATGAAGTAAATGCCATCCTTGAAAACTAGGGCAGTAAATACCATCAATTCTATGTAGTAGAGAGAGGAAACACTGAAACGGTGCTAGAAGCTGCATGACAAAACCAGTCACAAATCTGAATAAGGTTGAACAATGTGAGCCTAGGATCAGTTTTTTCCTTCTTTTTTTTTTTTTTTTTTTTTTTCGAGACAGAGTCTCACTGAGTTGGAGTGCAGTGGTGCAATCCTAGCTCACCGCGCGCAGCCTTTAAGTCCTGGGCTCAAGCACTCCTCCCGCATAGCTGGAATTACAGACAAGGACCACTGGGCCTGGCCAGATTTTGCCATTTTTTTTTTTCTCTTTCATTATTTTCAGGTTTCCCTGTATTCTCTATTCTGGTTTCCCTGTAGATGTCTTTGGGAAAGCAATGAAGTACAGAGGTTAAGCCAAACTGTAAAGTCAAACTGATTTGGGTTGGGAGTCAGGTTCTACTATAGCCTATTTCTATACTTGTAACATGGGAGTAATGTTACATACATGTAATAGGTAAAAAAGGTGACATGTGCAAAGTAACTAGCTTAGTGCTAGGCACATAGACGGGGCTCAGTAAATTTGGTATATTAAGCATCATGATCTTTATTTTTCATCTCCAAATATTTATTCTGGAAACTGGAACATGCTGATAAGGTAAGCATGTGACATTGGAAATGCAAAATAAAATTTACATTCTCTAAGCCACAAAGAGCTACATTCACATAGCACTGGGGGAGGTGGGCAGGAAGAGGATAACCTACTCCCAGCCAAAGGAGGCTTCTGACAACCTTTTCCAGCAGCAAAGACTCATGTGTGAGGATCTCAGCACCTGAGCACTCACCAGTCCTCAAATCCTGGAGTCTTAGACCCTCACATCTTAGAATCATCTCTTAACAAAATTTTATTTTTAAATTGACACATAATTGCACATATTTATAAGGTACATAGTGATGTTTTGATACATACAATGTAGAGTGATCAGATCTGGGTAATTAGCACATCCATCATGTCAAACATTTATTATTTCTTTGTGTTGGGAACAGTCAATATCCTCTCTTCTTGCTGTTTGAAAAAATATAATATTGTTAACTATAGTCATCCTACAATGCCACAGATCACTAGAATTTATTCCTCCTATCTAGCTGTAATTTTGTATCCTTTAACAAATCTTTCTCTATCCCTTTGTTCTGCCTATTCTTCCCAGTCTCTGGTAACCTCTGTTCCACTTTTACTTCTCTGAGATCAACATTTTTTAGCTTCCACACATAAGTAAGAACACGTGGTGTTTGTTTCTGTTCCTGGCTTATTTCACTTACCAGAATGTCTGCCAGTTTCATCCATGTTGCCATGAATGACAGGATTTCATTCTTTTTAATGGGGGGATAGTATTTCATCTCCTATATATAGCATATTTTCTTTATTCATTCATCTGTTGTTAAACATTTTGGTTGATTCCTTATCTTGGCTATTGTAAATAGTGGTGCAATAAACATGGTAGTGCTGATATCTCTGTGATATATTAATTTCTTTTCCTTTGGATAAATGCCCTGTAATGAGATTACTGGATCAAATAGTAGTTCTATTTGTAGTTTTCTGCGGAACTTACATACTGTTCTCCATAGTGGCTGTCCTAGTTTACATTCCTATCAACAGTGTATAAGAGTTCCTTTACAAAAATTAGCCGGGCATGGTGGTGTGTGCCTGTAGTCCCACTAGGGAGGCTGAGACAAAATAATTGCTTGAATTCAGGAGGCGGAGTTTGTAGTGAGCCGAGATTGCACCACTTTACTCCAGCCTGGGTGACACAGCAAGGCTCTGTCTCAAAGAAAGAAAAAAAAAAAGTTCATCTTTCTCTACCTCCTTACTCACATTTGTTATTTTTTGTCTTTTGATAATAGCCATCCTAACTGGGATAAGATAGACAGTATCTCATTGTAGTTTTGATTTGCATTTCTCTGATGATTAGTGATGCTGAGCATTTTTTCATATATTTGTTGGCCAACTGTACATCTTTTCTGTTTGGATCGTTTGCCCATTTTTTAATTGGATTTTTTTTCTTGCTATTGAGACGTTTGAGTTTCTTGTGTATTCTGAATATTAATCCTCTGTCAGATGAATAGTTTGTAAATATTTCCTACCATTTTGTAGGTTATCTTTTCACTCTGCTGATTGTTTTTCTTTTTTGTTACCCAGAAGCTTTTTAGTTTGACATAATTCTATTAATTTTTGCTCTTGTGTCTTGTGTTTTTGAGGTCTCATTCATAAAGTCTTTTCCCAGACTAATGTCCTGAAGCATTTCCTCTTTATTTTCTTCTAGTAGTTTTATAGTTTTGGGTCTTACTTTTAGGTGTTTAATTCATTTAGGGTTGGTTTGTGTATAGGTGAGAGGTGGGGGTCTAGGTTCATTCTTCTGCATATGGATATCCAGTTTTCCCAGCACCATTTATTGTAGAGACTGTCTTTCTCCAATGAATATTCTTGGTGCCTTTGTCAAAAGCAGTTGGCTGTAGATAGATGGATTCATTTCTGGATTCTCAGAATTGTTCTCAGTGAACAATTCTGTTCCATTTTTCTATGTGTCTGTTTTTATGCCAGTACCTTGCCATTTTGGTTACTATAGCTTTGTAGTATATTTTGAAGTCTGGTAGTATGACGCCCCCAACTTTATTCCTTTTGCTTAGGATTATTTTGGCTATTCAGGGTCTTTTATGTCTCATAAAAATTTTAGTATTGTGTTTTTCTATTTCACTGAAGAATGTCATTGGTGTTTTAATAGGGATTGCACTGAATCTGTATATTGCTTTGGGTAGTACAGTCATTTTAACAGTATTAATTTTCCCAGTCCCGGAACATGGAATGTCTTTTCATTTTTTGTGTCCTCTTCAATTTCTTTCATCACTGTTTTACAGTTTTCTTTGTAGAAGTCTTTCACCTCCTAGATTAAATGTATTCCTAGGTTGTGTGTGTGTGTGTGTGTGTGTGTACTTATTGTAAAAGTGGTTGCTTTCTTGATTTATTTTTCAGCTACTTTGTTATTTGTATATAAAGATGCTACTGATTTTTGTATGTTAATTTTTGATATGGTTTGGCTGTGTCCCCATTCAAATCTCAACTGAATTATATCTCCCAGAATTCCCACATGTTGTGGGAGTGACCTAGGGGGAGGTAATTGAATCATGGGGGCTGGTCTTTCCCATGGTATTCTTGTGATAGTGAATAAGTCTCACAAGATCTGATGCGTTTATCAGGGGTTTCTGCTTTTGCTTCTCCCTCATTTTCTCTGGCCTCCACCATGTAAGAAGTACCTTTTGCCTCCCGCCATGATCCTGAGGCCTCTTCAGCCATGTGGAACTGTAAGTCCAATTAAACCTCGTTTTCTTTCCAGTCTCGGGTATGTCTTTATCAGCAGCATGAAAACAGACTAATACAGTAAATTGGTACCAAGAGTGGGGTGTTGCTGAAAAGATACTCAAAAATGTGGAAACGACTTTGGAACTGGGTAACAGGCAGAGGTTGGAACAGTTTGGAAAACTCAGAAGAAGACAAGAAAATGTGGGGAAGTTTGGAACCTCCTAGAAACTTGTTGAATGGCTTTGATAAAAATGCCGATAGTGACATGAACAATAAGGTCCAGGCTGAGGTGGTCTCAGATGGAGATGAGGAACTTGTTGTGTACTGGAGCAAAGATGACTCTTGTTATGTTTTAGCAAAGAGACTGGCGGCATTTTATCCCTGCCCTAGAGATTTGTGGAACTTGGAACTTGAGAGAGATGATTTAGGGTATCTGGCGGAAGAAATTCCTAAGCAGCAAAGCATTCAAAAGGTGACTTGGGTGCTGTTAAAAGTACTCCATTTAAAAAGGGAAATGGAGCATAAAAGTTCAGAAAATTTGCAGCCTGACAATGCAGTAGAAAAGAAAAACCCATTTTCTGGGGAGAAATTCAAGCCAGCTGCAGAAATTTGCATGAGTAGCAAGGAGCCTAATGTTAACACCCAAGAACATGGAGAAATGTCTCCAGGCCATGTCAGTGACCTTCATGGCAGTCCCTCCCATCACAGGCCTAGAGACCCCCCAGGAGGAAAAAGTGGTTTCGTGGGCTAGGCCTAGGGTCCCCGTGCTGTGTGCAGCCTAGGGACTTGGTGCCCTGTGTCCCAGCCACTCCAGCTGTGGCTGAAAGGGGCTAACATATAGCTTGGGCTGTGGCTTTAGAGGGTGGAATTCCCAAGCCTTGGCAGCTTCCACATGGTGTTGAGCCTGCAGGTGCATGGAAGTCAAGAATTGAGGTTTGGGAGCCTTCGCCTAGATTTCAGAAGATGTATGGAAATGCCTGGATGCCCAGGCAAAAGTTTGCTGCAGGGGTGGGGCCCTAATGGAGAACCTCTGCTAGGGCAGTGCAGAAGGGAAATGTGGGGTCAGAGCCCCTACAAAGAGTTCCTACTGGGGCACTGCCTAGTGGAGCTGTGAGAAGAGGGCCACTGTTCTCCAGACCCCAGAATGGTAAATCCACTGACAGTTTGCACCATGCTCCTGGAAAAACTGCAGACACTGAACAACAGCCTATAAAAGCAGCTGAAAGGGAGGCTGTACCCTGCAAAGCCACAGAGGAGGAGCTACCCAAGACCACAGTAACCCACCTCTTGCATCAGCGTGACCTGGATGTGAGACCTGGAGTCAAAGAAGATCATTTTGGAGCTTTAAAATTTGACTGCCCCACTGGATTTTGGACTTGCATGGGCCCTGTAATCCCCTTTTCTGGGCCAACTTCTCCCATTTGGAACAACTGTATTTACCCAATACGGTTACCTCCATTGTATCTAGGAAGTAACTAGCTTGTTTTTGACTTTACAAGCTTATAGACAGAAGGGACTTTCCTTCTCTCGGATGAGACTTTGAACTGTGGACTTCTGGTTAATTCTGAAATGAGTTAAGACTTTGGGGAACTGTTGGGAAGGCATGATTGGTTTTGAAATGTGAGGACATGAGATTTGGAAGGGTCAGGGGCGTAATGATATGGTTTGGCCTCTCCGCATTCAAATTTCAACTGAATTGTATCACCCAGAATTCCCACGTGTTGTGGGAGGGACCTAGGGGAAGATAACTGAATCAAAGTCTTTCCCATGCTATTGTTGTGATAGTGAATAAGTCTCACGAGATCTGATGGGTTTTTCAGGGGTTTCTGCTTTTGCTTCTTCCTCAGTTTCTCTTGTTGCCACCACGTAAGAAGTACCTTTTGCCTCCCACCATGATTCTAAGGCCTCCCCAGCCACGTGGAACTGTAAGTCCAATTATACCTCTTTTTCTTCCCACTCTTGGCTATGTCTTTATCAGCAGTGTGAAAACGGACTAACATAATTTTGCATTCTGTAACTTTACTGAATTCATTTATCAGCTGTAAAAGTTTTCTGATAGAGTCTTTAGGTTACTCTACACATACGATCATATCTACAAACAAGAACATTTTTACTTACTCTTTTCCAATTTGGGTGCTTTTTCTTTCTCTTGCCCAATTGCTCTGGCTAGGCCTTTTAGTACTATATTGAATAAGAGTGGTAAGAGTGGGCATCCTTGTCTTGTTCCAGTTCTTAGGGGAGAAACTTTCAGCTTTTTCCAGCTCAGTTTAATGTTAGCTGTGGGTTTGTCATATATGGCTTTTATTGTGTTGAGGTATTTTCCTTTCATACGTAATTTATTTAAAGTTTTTATCATGAAGTGAAATTGCATTTTATCAAATGCTTTATCTTCATCTATTCATATGATCATGTGATTTTTGTACTTCATCTGTTGACGTGAGGTAATACTTGTACTGATTTGTATATGTTGAACCAGGCTTGCATCCCTGGGATGAATCTCACTTGATCGTGGCATATAATCTTTTAGATGTGTTGTTGGATTCAGTTTGCTAGAGGTTGTTGAGGATTTTTGCATCTGTGTTCATGAGGGATATTGGTTTATGGTTTCCTTTTTTTGCTGTGTCCTTTACCTGTTTTAGGTCTCAGGGTTATTAAGCATTATGATCTTGAACAAGGTGACTTCTCCAGAGGCAAAGGGGGATTTAACTGCCCTTTACTCAGCAGTTTACTCAACAGTTTATCTTTTCCCTTTTTACTCCTTTTCATACAGTGGGAGTAAGAAGCCTTGTTTGCTTTCAGAGCAGTACCTGATTTTTCAAGTTCCAAATCAGGAATCGTGAGAGGGAGCCAGGTTCATGAGTTGTGAGGACCCTCGCAGAGCTTGCCCAGATTGTTTTAAAAGTGCGTTGGGCCGGGCATGATGGCTCACACTTATAATCCCAGCACTTTGGGAGACTGAGGCTGGCAGATCACTTGAGGTTAGGAGTTTGAGACCAGCATGGCCAACATGGTGAATCGCCTGTCTCTACTAAAAATACAAAAAGTGACCAGGTGTGGTGGCACACACCTGTAATCCCAGCTACTTGGGAGGCTGAGGCAGAATTGCTTGAATCTGGGAGGCGGAGGTTGCAGTGAGTTCGTGCCACTGCACTCCAGCCTGGGCGACAGAGTGAGACTTTGTCTCAAAAAAAAAAAAAAAAAAAAAGAAAAGTGCATTGGAATGAAATATTTTCAGAAATAGTGGTAATAGCTTACAGTATTGTACCTGTGTAATTAATGCCACTGATTTGTACACTTAAAAATGGTTAAAATGGTAAGTTTTATGCCATCTGTATTTTACCACAATAAAAAAAGTACTAAAAAACCAAACCAAAAAAATTTCAAAAAGAAACAAAAAAGGAAATTAGAGACAGGCCTGCTGGCTGTCTGAATAATCCCCTCCTCCCACTACCAAATGTAGGTTAGCTCAGTAATAACGTGACCCACTTAAGAACTGTATGGGGACTATTATTGCTAACTGATTCCAGAAGGTGAGTTAGAAAAGCCCATATCTAACCTCCTCACTTATACAAGTGAGGTCAGAGACCCTGAAAGTGTGACTTGCTAAAGACTATGTAGCACCTGAATACTCTGGGGACGAGGTCACCAACGCTGCACAACACCATGCTGATTCACTGAGGCCACTGGAGCATTCCAGGCCTTCCGAGCGCTGAAATGAGGCCTCTTTTCTTCCATTCTTACTCCAGGTGCCTAATCCTTGTCACTAAGCATCCAGTTGCTCAGGGTTCTAAAATTGTACAAAGCAGGACGAAGGTATTAGGTTTCAGTCACAGCCAAGCAAGTGTGGACAGTGAATAATGTGTGAAGATTCCATAGCTTGATCACAGTCTCTCCTGTCCTGCTCTCTGAACTTCATTGTCAATCCTCGAACAGGTCACACTCTCATGATAGGGACTTTTCATATGCTGTTCCTTCTACCTTGAATTCCCTTCTCTACTTTGATAATTCCTATTCTTCAGGTTTCAGGTGAAACATGGCTTTGTTTAGAAAGCTTTCCTATCCTCCCAGACTATGTTAGCTCAGCCTATTGTGTAATTTCTTAGTAACCTACACTTCTTTGTAGCCTTCATCATACTGGTAATTATTTGTATTATGTCTGAGTTCCATGCATGAGTGCAGGATCTTGGTCTGTCCTGTCCACCACTGTTTCCCAAGAACATAGAGTCTGTCTGGCACATTTGTGTTCATTAAAGAAAAAAAATAAATTAACCCTGTCTTCTCATGGAAGAATGAAGATAATGAGATACCCTTACTTGTATTAGCAGGCATGTGTGCTGAAGGAAGTAGGGCAGACACTCCCTTTAATCTATAAATACTGATCTAGGCATTAGCTGATACACCAAAGAAATATACAAATGAGCAGGGTAGAGGGGCTGAGTGCAACTGCTCACATTTGCATTGTATGCATGTGAGAGTAAACAGTAAATCAACAGCAGAGGGGATATAGGTTGGATATAAGGCAACGTTTTCTGGTATGATATTAAGGATCGTTAAAAATGGGTCGGATAACAGAGGAAGGTGGTGGAAACACCTTCCCTAGCGGCTTCAGAAAACAGGCCAGAGTTCCATTTTAGCCGGTTATTTTAGGCCTACTCCAGGCAGCAGGTAGACTAGACATCCTCTTAGGGTCCAATCGTTCTGTTCCTCTGACCCATAATAAATAAAGCTATAGATGCTGTTGTTGCCAATACATACGCAAATGCAAAACGCTTCTGCACAGTCTTGTGGCTGTAAATGTTGCTAGTTCATTTTCTACTTAGCGTTCTCAATTCACCTTTTGTTTAAGAAATTACTTCAGTCTTTAAGCACGGCAATCTCTTTCTCTAAAGGACTTATTCTATATTTCAAAGCAAGAACTGCAATGCATATCAATTTAACTTTTGTATTGACATTTACCTTAAAAAGTGGAGAATACAAGCTAGGAGAAAGAATTTAAAAATAGCCTGCTAGTCCAACTAAGTTCCAGCATACAAACAGAGTGATCTGGACATGTTGTGTATTGTAATCCCAGTGAGGAGGCTGGGACAAATTTTCTTTCTCTGCCTTTAAAGTGAAGGAAGGGAATGGTCTTGAATAGGCAAATGAATCTAATTTAATTAACTTTTACGACCACAGCTCCTTTGAGATAACCATGGGAGCCAATTCGATTCCATTAAAATTCAACTATTTCCCTAACGCTTCCATGAGACACCCTTGTCTTTTATAAGAAAAAAACAAAACCAAAAACAAAATGTGAAAAGATCTAATCAGAAACAATGAAAAAGAGTAAGTTATCTGCTGCAGTTCTGCTATTTGGTCTCACCAGAAGCTGCTCACACAGTCATTTACTTCGCTGCCAGCAGCAGAGCGAAATCATTCCAGGTCAGTCATGTAACTGCTGACCCAGAGTTTATCCTAAACTGGGACTATGAAAGGTAAAGGTAATGATATTTCATGCTTCTGAGCAAAAACTCAAGCCTCATGAGGCTGAGGGAAGAATTGCCTTGACCTCAGGCCAGAGATGAAGACGAATTTATGCCACTTCTTCCTTTTGTAATATTCTTTCTTGTCTTTCCCCGAGTACAAATATAATACATATTTATTGGCTAGGTGCAGTGGCTCATGTCTGTAATCCCAGCACTTTGGGAGGCCCAGGCAGGCAGATTGCCTGAGGCCAGGAGTTCGAGACCAGCCTGACAAACATGGTGAAACCCCATATTTACTAAAAATACAAAAATTGGCTGGATCTGATGGTGCGCCTGTAATCCCAGCTACTCAGGAGGCTGAGGCAGGAGAATCACTTGCACTCAGGAGGTGGAGGCTGCAGTGAGCCGAGATTGTGCCACGGCAGTCCAGCCTGGGCAACACAACGAGACTCTGTCTAAAAAACAAAAAACACTCCATATTTATTGTGAAAAATAAAAAAGAAAACAGAATGACTAAAAGAAGCTGCTCAGATCTTGGAAGAGTTTGGAAGGCTCTTTCCCAATTTTGTTGCTTTCTTTTCCCCTTAATAAGCAGACTTTTAGAGGACTTTGTGAGTGGTGGTGGTGGTGGTGGGGTGCTAAGTTTGTGAAGTGGGGATATTACATTCAAGTTCTTTCTTTCCTTTTTTTTATCCTTAAAATTTTTTTTTTATTGTGGTAAAATACTCATAACATTTACCATTGTAATCATTTTTAAGCATGCAGTTCTGTGGCATTGATTACATTTACATTGCTGTTACCCATTACTGTCATCCCCCTCCAGAAATTTTTCATTTTTCCCAACTGAAACTCTGTGCTCATTAACAATAACTGTCCAGCTCCTGGCTACCACCATTCTACTTTCTGTCTCTGTGAATGTGACTATTCCAGGTACCTCATATCAGTGGAATCATACAGTATCTTTTTGTGATTGGCTTATTTCCCTTAGCTTAATGTCCTCCAGTTTCATCCATGCTGTAGCATGTATCATGTCAAAATCTCCTTCTTTTTAAGGCTGAGCCATATTTCACTGGACATATATACCACATTTGCTTATCCATTCGTCAATTGAGACTTGGGTTGCTTCCACCTTTTTGCTATTGTGAATAATGCTGCTATGAATATGGGCATACAAATATCTCCTTGAGACCCTGCTTTCAATTATTTTGAATATACACTCAGAACCTTCCTTTTTTTCTTTTAAACCTACATTCCACACCACTCACCCCTCTTGTTTCTAACACTATGCAATTACATAGCTGCTCATGGTTTCTAAATCCTGGCCCCTGAATCATTGTCCACAGTTGAAAAGTATGTGGTGGGTCCACCCATTATCTGATCCACCTGAAAGTGCCTTGAGACACATCCAGCAATGTGCAATTGGGTTTCTGGGAGCTGTGCTACCTGCTAGTTCTAGAAACATTAAATGTCATATGACTTAAATATTGCAATTAATTTTAGCATGACCAGAGGCAATATTTCTACTTCTTCACATAGGCGAGCTATGTCTAAAACACAAATCTTCTGAAGAGTAGGTCACAGTGCTCTGCATTATGTGTTTATATAATTGTGCAGGCTACTAATTGGAATGTAGAGTTAAAGTTACTGTAGAAGGTTTTTTAACTGAGTAGATTAAAGAACTCAAAGTTTATATTTCCTTTAGTTAGATTTTTAAAATAATAAAGTACTGACATTCTAACAAAAGATACACAATTATAAAATCATTAGAAAGAAAAAAGATGATGTGATAAACAGACCACTTCTGTGGTTATAGGACAAAGGAGAAAGAAAGATAATAAAAAACAATTAAAACCAAAGTTATTTTGCCACCAATAATTTTATCTGTCTTTCTTTTCAAGCCCTTAAGTCTCAAAATTATTCCCTCTTCCATGTCCTAGTCCAGGATGAATATTCTGTGCCTGAATTATTGCAATTTCAACAGCTAAGATCTATTGAACACTTAATTCCATGCCAAACACTGTTAGTCTAAAGCATGTATCAGCTTACTTTAACCCTTATATCAATATTCTGAAGTCGACTGTATCACTAGGGGCAATTGAATATCTAATATTCATTCTCCTCTCTTCTTGCTTGCCAACAGAACACAATTTTGCTTGGAATATCAATATATTCAACTAAATACTCATGTTCCCATCTCCATTACCAGTAATGAGGCTCTGTGATCCAGTTCTGGCAAATGGGAAGTAAGCAGAAGTCTGCTGGGGGCTTCTGGGAAGCTTTTCCCTTTCCTGGTAAAATAAGACACACATAGCTAGATTAAAGCTCTCGACCTGCCCCTGCTTCTTTCTGTTTTAAGTCTACGACCTAAGACAGAACTGTTATGGCTGGAGTGATATAGCAGCCACCTTAGAAACACAAGGCAATGAGCCAATCTGCTAAGAAAGGCAGAGTTGAAAGCTAGAGAGAACCTGGAATCCTGGTGGCATTGCTGAACAGTTGAATCATTCCCAGCAACTGCCTACCTCTGTACTTTCAGTTATAGGGGAAAAATAAACTATTTGTTTAAGCTGTGAGTAGATGGGTGTTTAGTTACTTGCAGCTGTAAGCCTTCCTAATCCCATGTTTCAGTTAAGGAAATAAAAGGCTAAGTAACTTACTAAAATATATATGATCCTTCAGTGGTGATATGGTGATTTGAACTTATATCATCTGACCTAGAGTCGGAGCTTACTCTCTTACACATGGTTCTATATATCACATCCCCTTTGTGCTATACTGCCAAGTCTACTTATGAGTTTTTCAGGAAATAAACTTGATCTTGAGCCTCCCTCTTACTTCTTCTTCTCACAGATGCCAGTGTGATACGTCTAAAGCCAGATCTGACCTTCTCACTTTCTTGCTTAAAACCATCAACAATATTTCTTTCTGTAGAGCTGGGATGTAACCTCAACTGTCTTGAGAGCCAGGTAGGTAAAATAATTGATAGAGACAAGCAGATCGTAAGAAAATCAATTTTGTTGGTGTATTAGTTATCTACTGCTGTATAACAAATTGCCCTGCAAACTTAGCAGCTTAAAACAACAAATGCTCATTTCTTGTATGGTTTCTGAGGGTCAGGAATCTGGGAGCAGCTTAGCCGAATGGTTCTGGCTCAGGTCTTTCATGAGTTTGCAGTCAAGATGTTGATGGGGGCTTCAATCATCTGAATGCTAGAATGGAAGTTCTGCTTCAAAAAGACTCATTCCTATGGTGATTGCTGGAAGCTTCAGTTTGTCACCATGTGGGCCTCTCCTCACAACATGTCAGCTGTTTTCCTCCAGAGCAAGTAATCTAAGAAAGGCAGAATGACAGCTAGCCTGGGAAATGGAATAACATCACTTCTGTCATATTCCATTGACATATCAAACATATCAAACCTGATACAGTGTGAGAGGGGACTGTACAAGGATGTGGATACCAGGAAGTGAGGATCAGTGGGGACCAGCTTGGAGGCTGACAACAACAGGTAGATATTGGACAAAAGGGTGATATTTGCTATTTAACTTCAGCCAATTGTTCCACTATGTGGAATACAGGTCCTATGTTATTGGATTTTCCCATTTCTCAAATAAAGTCAGAAATACAAATTTCTGAGTTATATCCCATGATAGTAAATGCTGGCTCAGAATTGCAAAAAATCCTGTGCAGGTCAAATAAAATACAGATACCATTCAGATATGGCCGGTGAGTTGCCATTTTGCAACCTCTCTGACCCATAGCTTGGAAAACGTATGTAGGTCCAATTCCAATCTGTGATACTGCCTAAAGTGATATTTTCAGTAGGATTTTGAAGACAAGTCGGGGCCTAGCTAGGAATGTACCATGGTAATTTAGTAATGTCTTCCATGGATAAAGGAGGGGAGAGTGATGACATATGTGCCTCAGATTGACACAGATGGCTATAATTCATTACCCAAACTAGGATACTTTTGAGAGTAAAAGGAGGTGCTATATTAATTATGCTGACACAGTGACCATAAATTAGCACTGACTCAGGCAAACCAGGATGTGTGGTCACCACCTGCACCACCCTTAGTGAAACCTTCCCACTTCTGAACCCCACTGCCCACACTCCTGCTGTTGCCCCGCTCATCCTATCTTCTCTTCCCCACTTATCTGCTTCCTCCTGGAGTTCAACTTCTTCAAGTTCCAGTGGAAGTATCACTTTTTTCCCGTTGTCTTCACCTCCTCCCCTCCTTTTCAGGTGAATCGCTCTTTTACTGGAGTTTTGTAGTATCTTATACATATCTTTAATGCAGCATTTCTGACAGCAACCTATGCACAGGGACCAGTGATTAAATCCTAAATACTCATTTAGGATTCTCAGTACCTATCTCAGCATCTGGCATACAGTAGGTGCTTGATGATAATTTATTGGAATTTTATTTTGAATCTCACCTCCCCTCTTTTTCTCTAACACCCTCTGCAGGAGATGATAATGAATAGTAAAAAATGCCAAGCACACAGTAAGCAGGAGGAACAGAGGAAATCCACAGATTGGATAATTGTTTCTTGAGTAACTGACCATCAATCTAAATAGTGGTTGCAGTAATTTCAAATTCTTCTCTTCTTTTTGACTTCAGGTGAATGAAACCTGTTTTCACCGAGAATGAGTTTCTGTCTTGACAGTAAGAATGGCTACTATCGCCCATAGTGTACAGACTAAATTCTCAGTGTATGTATGTGTTTTATAAAAGCTATCCCCTTGGAAGTTCATAACTAAGCAGTGAAACTCAATCTCAGGCATAAACAGGACATGTAGGAAGATTTATTCTCTCATGTACGCATCTAACACTTAGTAATACTTGTGCATTGTCTATAAACCTCAGGGGGGAAAATAGAAACCGCTGGATAGCAATGCTTTCTATAAATGCCCATGAGTGAAATTAAACTGGAAGATGTTAAATGGAAAGCTCCGTGGGACTGAGGCATGTTTTTGTTGGAGATGGCTAGAGTGAATGGTAGGACACTATTATAATCCAACAAATTATTATTAATTTTAATCCTAACGTCAGAGAGGTGGGGTGGAGCAAAGGATAACCATATGCTACCTTTTCTTTGGCAGGCTTTCATTTGGTCTCTTTTCAAATCAGAAGACCCAGAAAACTTGGATCCACTTCTGGCTCTGATCCTTCTGGGCAGTGTGATTTAGAGTCAGTCATAACTTTTCTCTGTGTTATCTTTCTGTTTAGGAAGGGACTACTAATGGCACCAATTTCACAAGGTTATATGAATAAGGTATGTGAAAAGACTTTGTAGATTGGGGTGAAGTCTGCAAATGGTAGTTGGGACTATTCTTAGGCTGATGTTCAGGCAGGGTGTTGGAGAGAGAGTGGGAGGGAAGAACGGAATGAACAACCATCCTTAAGCCGCCCCCAGGCCTCCCCTGACTGAAACCCTGGTTTATCCCATGAAAGCAAGGTTAATAATACTATCCAATAAAGCAGGAACACTTAGAAATTAGTCTGGAACAAGATGGAATTTGCCAAGGAGGGTTGGTCCTGACATCACATGCTTTAAACCTGTGGCTGGCAGCCAGTTGGTTGCTCTATCATTACCTGCTCTGGAGAGGGCGAGTCTAAATCGGAATGCTCTTTCCTTGGTTCAGGCTGTTTCTGCTGAGTCCCATCGTGTTGATTATAGTTCTTCTTCTCTGTAACTGGCTGTTTCATTCTTGACTCACCTCCAGACTCATAAATAGCCCACAGAAAACACAGAGGCTTTAAAAGTTGCCTGTCTTTTAACCTTGTGCCCTAATATGTTTTGTAGAATTGTCGAGACATACAGTATTTTTCCTGCCTTTCCAATACCCAGTCAGGAGCAAAAACCATGATAAACTCCCTTCGCATCTTTTGTAGGAGACATAGACAAACGCCGGAGAATTTCTCTGCAATTGTGTGGCCTTGGGTGGTTTCTTCAACTACAGAAAGAGAGGTAATAATAACTAACGTGGAGGCTGTTGTGAGCATGAGGAATAATTTAAGGAAGAACACCTGGTACATGGCAAATGTCCCATAAACATAATTGCCATTGTTATTAATAATAATGTGAAAAGCATTCAGAACAAAACATTTGAAATGAATCCTGGAAAGATTAATTTATGCTTAATAGTTGAGAGACTATCTCTCAATCTTTTCTATGTGGTGATTTAGAAGAAAGTGCCTGCTCTAGCTGGAGAGAGAAATGTCACACACAGACATTTAAATAATGCAATGGATGGAGGGCATTTCAATACATTGAAAAATGATTAAAGAAAGTAACCCAAGACGGACCGAGTGTACCTACAGTGATTTTGTTGTTGTTGTTTGGTTTTTCAGTTGAGCAGATGCTCTGGGTGCCACTCCATCATATATTGGAAACAGCATTACTGTATGGTAAATCATGACCGCGGTGTGTGACAATGAAGTTGCATCTGAAGCAGCCAGCACCCTATATGCTAGTTGGCTTTTAGACCAGGAGACTGTGAATGTGTAGTCAGGATCTCTTTAGGGCTGGCTAAATATATACTACCTACTATCACTCACTGGAGCTGCAGACCCCAGTCTTAGAGTTTCACTTCTTAAAGACCTTCATCCTTATTAAAATGGTAATATCCTTGCTGTCATCAATCACTGACACATTGGTATGAGTGAGTTTGAGTCTGGTTTGAAGAGCAGGTTTACTGGAGGGGGAGACTAACAGGGAAACTGGGGGGGAACCCACAGCTACTCTGCAGAGAAGGAGAGAGGGAGGTGCAGAGGAGAGAGGGAGGTGCAGAGGGGAGGGTGGCCATACTAAGACTGTCCTGGCTAGAGAGGAGGATTGGGCCATTTTGCTTTTTTTTTTTTTTGAGACAGAGTTTTACTCGGTCCACTAGGCTAAAGTGCAGTGGCATAATCTTGGCTCACTGCAACCTACATCTCCCCGATGCAAGTGATTCTTGTGCCTCAGCCTCCTGAGTAGCTGGGATTATAGGTGTGTGCCACCACGCCTGGCTGATTTTTGTATTTTTAGTAGAGACGGGGTCTTACCATATTGCCCAGGCTGGTCTTGAACTCCTGACCTTAATCCATCTACTTCAGCCTCCCAAAGTGCTGGGATTACAGGTGTGAGCCACCGAGCCTGGGTATTTTACATTCTTAAAGTAGCTTTATCGTCCATGCCTCTTCTCCTCTATGCTAGCACTGGTTACACTTACAGAGATGGAGCACGATTTTCTTCCTTATTCTTCTCTTTGTTCTAGGAACCAGAAAGTACAGGTGTCAATCTTACTAGCAAGGAAAGAAGGCCTCAGCAATAGCGAGAAACCGAACTTATTCGTGAGGCCTTGCATTTTGATGTAAATTGTTTCCAGGGATTTAAAAATATTCAATAAAACACAAAAAAAGTAATGAAAAATTTTTAATAGCCTGAGGTGAGTATAGTGTAGTTCTTCTGGTGGAAAAATTATGTAATGTTAAATCATCCTTCTTCATGAAGATATATGTATTCATATACGAAACTGAGGTTTCTTAGGTTATTGTGAATGGTTCAAAGAGCTATGGATAGGCTGGGCATGGTGGCTCACGCCTATAATCCCAGCACTTTGGGAGGCCGAGGCGGGGGGATCACCTGAGGTCAAGAGTTTGTGACCAGACTGGACAACGTGGTGAAACTCTGTCTCTACTAAAAATACAAAAATTAGCCGGGCATGGTGGTGCACACATTTGTAATCCCAGCTACTGGAGAAACTGAGGCAGGAGACTCACTTGAACCAGGGAGTGGGAGGTTGCAGTGAGCCGAGATCACTCCAGTGCACTCCAGTGCGTGTGACAGAGTGAAGCCTCATCTCAAAACAAAACAAAACAAAACAAAGCAAAAAAGAGCTATGGATAGAGTGATGGGAAAACTGAAAGTAGATTTACTGTGAATTTTTGTTAATCGCCATCTATAATTATTTTTATATTTGTGTACTTATTTATTGTCAGTTTTCCCCCCTAGAATGGAAACCCAGTGAGAGAAAGGACTATTTCTCTGTTCTCCACCATGTCTCCCACCACCTAACACAGCGGTTGGCATATGTTTGAGGAATGACAAATTTGTGATCCGGTTTTATCCACTGGATCAAATTACCTTTTTCCTAAATTTACTTTAATATAAGCACTAAAATGAGATACCTGAAGATTGTTTAAAACATAAAAACTCAATCCTGACATGAAATTATTTATGATGATCATGAATGTATCCTCTGCTAGACCCAGATTAGTATGACTGTATATTTTCAACATCTGTCATTTTAAAATAAATTATTCAACATTATTAGATTTCTTATAAATGACATCAATCAATTAGCACTGCAAGGCTGAGTCTTGAGAGTTTTTTTTTTTTTTCTTTCTTTCTTTTTTTTTTTTTAGAGGCTGGGTTGGTAAATGTCTTAACTCTTCATATTCCCTAGAAAGGATGAAAGCAATCTGGGTTCCCAGCAGGCTCCCTCCCGCCCATCCCTATTGAAGATTTAATTAATGTGCCCATTATTTTGGGCTGTCCATTCCAACACTGCTGGACATAGGTAAAGGTAAGAGTTTGAACCAGGAGAATGGGACTGAAGCCCCTGCTTCCCACCATTGGGAGAGTTACAACTGGCACTTCCCATCGTTTAGTGGCAGTGAATCAAAGACTCTTGTGCTGAAGGCTAAAGACTCACTTTTATATAAAGGCCCTGCCGGGCCTTTACATATTGAAATGAATCATTGTCACCTGTGTCAATTTTGCTCTTCATTTGCTTGATGTATTTCATCACATTTGGAGGTATTAAGAATCACTGTTTGAGCTGTTGTATTTATTGTCACACAGTCATACTTCGGGCTTTCCGCAAACCTGTAGAAAATATTCTGCTTTAAGATATTAATGGGCTATTAGCATCCTGCATCGTCAAGGCATTTAGTTCTAAGACACCTCTTAAAGTTTAATAAGACAAAAGATTTGCTTTTTCTTAAATCTCTAGATTAGGGTGACCGGCTTGTCCTGGTTTGCCAAGTACTTTCCTGGTTTTAAAGCTGAAAGTCCCACATTCCTGGTGTCCTTCCAGGCCTGGATAAATGGAGGTTAGTCACCCTGTCCCTACTTGTGTTGTTGGGAGACCTTATCAGGATTTCTTGAAACCAGAGCATACAATTGATTTGCTTTACAGCTTTACAAGTTAAAGAATAATAAATCTCCACCATGGCAAAGAAACTAAAGTCAATAAGTAGTAAAAGTATACTAAGGAAGAATAAGTAAAAGTATACTAAGGAAAAAACCCTCAAGACTCAGCCTTGCAGAGTTCTTTGAAGTACTGCTCTTTGGAACCAGCCTGGGATTCAGACATTTGTGCCTTGCTGCTTTTCAATCCAAGGAATGCAGGGTCAAGTTATCAGAAGCATTTGAAGTTGTTTAGAGAATTGTGAAGAATTTCACTGGGCTAAACAAATTATACATCTCGGGATTGATTGCAGAGGGGCATAGGATGATAGTGTCTGCATCAAAGATAGCAGCGATGCCTTTGATAGAATGAATCACTGCTACTAAATCGTCTTAAATGAGAACCAGCTTTTCCCTCCAAACCAATCGGATTGATCTGTGCATTGAAAAATGTTTCTGTCACTCCTTTTGCTGCGTTGGAGACAAGAATGCTGCAAGAAGTGCCAGAAGTCGTGCTTGCTGGGATTGAGAATATCGTATTTATGGTCTGAGCGCATTATCATTTGACCACTCCTCTGTTGTGCATGCTAATTCCTTGAAAATTACTAAAGGACCCTCTGAACTTCTCAGTCTGCTTTTCTAATCCTTTTTGTTGTTGTTGTTGTTATTGTGTTCCGTGTTCTTTTATGTGATGGTCATTGGGGTGTGGCCACAAGAGGCCACACAGCAGAGGCTCAGGAAAACAAAGCTTATTATGCCCATAGGGTCTGGAAACAGGAGGCATCTTTACTGGGGTTTTCATGGGAAAGGTATGGCAGAGTAAACTGGTTAGAACTGGCTATTTTGAATAATTCCTGTAAGCTTTGGGCTATAGGAGTGGTCTTTAGTTGCCTGGTATGTGACCCTGGGATGATTAAGGCAGAGGAATATTGCCTCCTGGTAGAGGAGGTATGGCTCTGGACTGGTTGGTTTGCATATCAAAGGCATTCTCCATGAGCCCTCTGCTATCTCTAAGAACTGGCTAACCCAAAAGGGGCAGTCTCTTCTCAGCTAGATTTTTAAGATGTTAAAACATCATAACAGGCCAGGCACGGTGGCTCATGCCTGTAATCCCAGCACTTTAGGAGGCCAAGGTGGGCAGATCCCATGAGGTCAGTAGTTCCAGACCAGCCTGGTCAGCATGGTGAAACCCCATCTCTACTAAAAATACAAAAATTAGCTGGGTGTGGTGTCGAGTGCCTGTAATTCCAGCTACCTGGGAGGCTGAGGCAGGAGAATGGCTTGAACCCAGGAGGCAGAGGTTGTAATGAGCCTAGATCGTGCCACTGCGCCCCAGCCTGGGCGACAGAGCAAGACTCTGTCTCAAATAGATAAATTAAATAAATAAATAAATAAATAAATAAATAAATAAATAAATAAAACATCATAACATATAGAAAAAAATTACAAATACAAATTGACACTTCATTGATTCCCAGAGAGTGAAGGCAGCATGGCATAGCAGAAGGAGTGAGGTCTGAAGTCAAATCGTATGGGTTTAAATCTTGGCTTTGCCTGATATGAACCGTAAAGTGTAGGCAAGTCTGTTGATTTCTTTGGGTCTCAGTTTATCATCTACAAAATAGGCTTAACAATTCTTTTCATGATTGCTGAGAGGACTAGATGGGATGATATATGTGAAAGTTCTTAGTAGGTACAGAAATTATATTAAAAAAGAAACAAATCCACATGCTATGATGCAGTGTGGACTATCTTCGGTTACCTACCGAAGATGTCAAAGGTGGTCTTAAACTGCTTTGGTTTGGTAAATGTTGGAGTAGACTAGAAGTCAGAGAGTACGGGATCCACCCTTATCTGCTCTCAGGCTTTGGTTTACAATGAGTTCAAGTGTGGGGATTGTGTCAAATGATTCCTGGAATCCCTTATATTTGTAAAATTCTATGAATTTGTGAAGTCTGCAAAATGTGAATCTGAGTTGTATGTAGAGCAACTATTAGACCATTTATCACATTATATATATAAAATATATATATATATATAAATATAAATTTTTTTTTTTTTTTTTTTTTTTTGAGACGGAGTCTTGCTCTGTCGCCCAGGCTGCAGTGTAGTGTTGCCATCTCGGCTCACTGAAACCTCCATCTCCTGGCTTCAAGCCATTCTCCTGCCTTAGCCTCCTGAGTAGCTGGGATTACAGGTGCCTGCCACCATGCCCGGCTAATTTTGGTATTTTTAGTAAAGATGGGGTTTCACCATGTTGGTCAGATTGGTCTTGAACTCCTGACCTCAAGCAATCCACCCACCTTGGCCTCCTAAAGTGCTGGGATTACAGGCGTCAGCCACCACGCCCAGCCCTATCACATTATATTTTACAGAAGCCATCATCCCACACCTTTGAGCCTAGCCCCAGAAAGAGCAGTCCCCTGCATACCATTCAACATGACCTTGGGCATCCTTTCCCCACTCCCCAGCCACAGCTGTTTGGGCTAGGGTTGGAAACCTGTCCACAGTAGGCCCCTTGGAGTCTCTTGCTGGACACTTGGGATTAGAATGGAGAGAGTCAAGTTAACAGACATAGCTGGACCTGGACGGTCGCCAGTACTTGTTGGAGGCTGAGGGCACCATCCAATGTAAGCCATGGTGGATGGTGTAATAGGAGAGCAAAGGAAGGCAATCTGGGAATGGGCTGGATGGGGAGGGAGAAGAGGTGGGGGAAAGAGAGAAATGTAAAATGAGGGAAGCAGAGGAAGAGATAACATGGCAATGAAGAAAGTAACATCTTTGGTCATTTTCTGTTCCAATCACCCACAACAGGCCTGTTGGTTCTCTTTTACCTTCTGTTTTCTTTTACCTAAGTATATTTTAGTGGCTTTTCTATTCTTGATCTCCAACCATGCCCTAAGACATACGGTAACACAGACTGAGGATTCTCTGATGGCAGGGCTTTGTCTCATTCCTTTTTGCAACAAGCACAAAGTAGATGCTCAATGAATTTATACTGAAATGACATGAAAATCATATGTTTGTGTATGAAGTGTCACTACTGATGGCATTTATATGAAAAATGTTAATTAAAATAGGTAATTATGTTTCAACAGGCATTTCCCTGGATCTTCTCATTTGGTCTACAAGTATTTCAAGTATTTTCTTTTCTTTACTTTTTTTTTTTTTTTTTTTTCAGAGATAGAGTCTTGCTCTGTCATACAGGCTGGAATGCAGTGGCATGATCATAGCTCAGGCTGGAATGTAGTGACACGATCATAGCTCACGCATAGTTGTCTCAACCTTCTGGGCTCAAGTGATCCTCCCACTTCAGCCTCTCCAGTAGCTGGGACTACAGGCTTGTGCCACTATGCCCAGCTAATTTTTCAAAAATTTTTTGTAGATATGGTGGGGGGTTCTCTCTATGTTGCCCAGGCTAGTCTTGAACGCCTGGCCTCAAGGGATTCTCCTGCCTCAGCCTCCCAAAGTGCTGGGTTTACGAGTGTGAACCACCACATCTGGCCCACAAGTATTTTTGAGTGCTGTCTTCACTGTGTTGTTGGGACCCACACAGGCTCTAGCTCACTGTAGGGTTTATTTTAAAATGTCTGTTGAACGGAATGGCTCAGGATTGCTTTACATACTGTAGAGATATAAAAAGAAACATAATTTATGGTTGCTCTACATAAGCAGTATCCAGTATAGTTGGGAAGATACATGGAAAAAAAAAATCAAACATAGTGATTTGCAGTGGATTTCAAATAGCTGGAAGAATGGAGATTCAGTGAGGTCTCATGTATTTAGAGAAGTTTTGTAGAAAATCAGGAAGTTGAGTTACACCTTGAGAGCTGGGTGGGATTTGGCATGGTAGAGATAGGTAGAAGACATGGTAGAGATGGTAGAGATAGGAAGAAGACAAAATGCTTAGCAAAAGCTTGGGGGACAGTAATGAGAATTTTGTTGTAAACACAACTTACAATTTAATGATTCACATGAAGAAACCTGAGACACTGTGTCCAAGTACGGGAGCCAATGGAGTGCCACGGCAAGGGTGCTGACGATGGTGATAGACTTTCTGGATTCAAATCCCAGCTCCTCCCTCCCCCCTACCTGCCCCCCCCAACTGGCTTTGTGGTGTTGGGCAATTTACTTAACCTTTCTGTGCCTCAGTTCCCTCATCTGTAAAGTTGGGGATAATAACAGTACCCACTTCATAGGGATGTTGTACAATTGGAGGGGAAGCTGTTTGTAAAGTTATTAGATTAGTGTCTGGCACTTGGTAAGCATTTGATCAATGTCAACTAATTGTTTTTGTAATGGAACTCTGGTGCTATGCTGATTGAAAGAACTATCCAGTTAATTTTGAACTGGATATAGAATAGCAGATCTCTTGGTCATTAAGTAAGCCAGTTACTGTCTGAATTGGTGCTGGAGTACTGGTAGGAACTGGTTTATGGTCAGAAGAACATCGAGTGTGTAGAACTCAGTGGAAGGCTTTGAGAGCCAGGGAGAGGAATTTGGACTTGGGGATGATGGGCAGGGCACAGTCATATTTCCTGAGCAGGGGAGTGATGTGATGAAGGTGACCGCAGGAGAGCCGGGGCGGGGGCAGTCCATGAGCACCAGTGAGGGAGTGAGGAGGTTAATGAAATAATTCAGGGGTGAGGTGATGAAGGCCAGGGACAGGACCGTCGCTGTGAGAGGGAAATGCGGTGGGAAATTGGAGAGACTTCAAAGGGAAGGTGTCCACTTCTCACCTCCTCTACTGCTGCCACCCTGATCCAGGTGACTGTCACTTCTTGTGTGGATTACTGCAATGTTCCCCTAATCCCTCTGCCTCTGGCCTTGCCCTGAGGTCTAATCTCTTCACAGGTACCCCTTTGCAGTCTGGCAGCTCTCCTACTGCCCTCTGAGGACAAGCTGAATGCCTCGCTTGGATCTACGAGGCCCTCGTGGGAATCCCGCTTCCACTGGCTTCATTCCCTACTAGGCATCCACCCCACTCCACGAAGCTGCCATCCCTGACTTCCTCCAACACATCAGGCCTTCCTCAGGGAACTTGCCTGTGCCTGTTCTTAAACATCTGCCTAGGCTGAGTGTGGCTGCTCACGCCTGTAATCCCAGCACTTTGGGAGGCCCAGGCGGGTGGATCACTTGAGGCCAGGAATTCAAGACCAGCCTGGCAAACATGGTGAAACCCTGTCTCTGTTAAGAATACAAAAATGAACCAAGTGTGGTGGCACATGCCTGTAGACCCAGCCACTTGGGAGGCTGAGGCACGAGAATTGTTTGAACCCAGGAGGGAGAGGTTTCAATGAGCAGAGATCGTGCCACTGCACTCCAGCCTGGGTGACGGAGTGAGACTCTGTCTCTAAATAAATAAATAAATAAATAAATACCTGCCTAGATAATTCCTTTACCTCTTTTCTTGTTTAAGTGTCTGCTTGAATGTCATCTTATTAGTGACAACTTCCTTAGCCGCCCTTTTAAAACAGCAGCCCTTCTCTACCTCGGCACTCCCTGTTTCCCTTACCCTGTCTGGCTTTCTCTTTGTGGCCCTTATCACTACCTGACCTAGGAGCTCTTTATTTGTTTATTGTCAGATTTCTGCACTGGGATGTGGGTTCTATGAGGACAGATATTTTTGACTGTCTTGCTTATGGATGTATCCCCAGGAACTAGAACAGTGCCTGGCATACAGTAGGTGCTCCATAAATGTGTTGAATGAACGCATGCATAAGATGCAGTCAGATTTGTTGTGCTAGGCACAGTGCCCAGTGGCCCTTCAGAAGCCACCTTATTTATGCTTCCAGTGACGCTGGTCAAGGAATGTATTGTTCTTCTTGTTTTACACATGACAGTGCTGAGGCAGAGACCAGAGGGGAGCAGGGGCACAGAGTTGGTAAGTGATGCAGTCAGGATTTGTGTCCAATTCCTTTGACGTTGGTGTCGCCATTCTGCATGGCTAAGATGAGATGGGGAGGGAGGAGTCAACAGGATGCCAGGGCTTCCAGGTTCTGGAAGATGGAAACGCGTCAGAAGCACTGACAGAAATGCAAATGCTGGGAAGAAGGCCAGAGCTTCAGAAAAAGAAGTAGCTGAGGGAGGAAATGTTGGATCAAGTAAATATTCAGGAAGAAAATCCTGCTTTTAAGGAGAATGACTAAATAATATATTGTCCAAGACCCTTGTGAGAGTGAAAGTGGGCACTATTTTTTTTTTTTTTTTTTTGAGGCAAGGTCTTGCTTTGTCGCCCAGGCTGGAGTGCAGTGGCACAATCTTAGTTCACTGCAACTTCCACCTCCCGGGTTCAAGCGATCCCCTTGTCTCAGCCTCCCAAGTAGATGAGATCACAGGCGTGTGGCATCACGCCCGGCTATTTTTCGTATTTTTAGTAGAGATGGGGTTTCACCATGCTGGTCAGGCTGGTCTCGAACTCCTGACCTCAGGTGATCCACTTGCCTCGGCCTCCCAAAGTGCTGGGATTACAGGTGTGAGCCACCATGCCTGGCTGCACTATTAATAATAAGGTGCAGCAAGAGGCATACATGGAGGTTGGCCCAGCAAAAGGGGACGAGCGGTGCCTTTGGACTTAAGTGATTGGAACATCCACGAGAGTTATGGCTAGAGATTTGGGTATCTCCCTTCTGGAGATACACAGGGAAGCCACAAGGTTGGGGTTCTCATCATCAGGGAGAAGGAAGAAGAGAACATGAATACCAGTTTTGAGACCCTATCTAAGTGGGAGGAGAAGAAGGAGCCCATAGAAGACAGAACTGGAAGGGAGAAGAGGCATAGAGGTCAGGAGGAGAGGGGACAGGAAGGAGGGGTAGCGGGGGAGGCCACATTTTTCGTGCAATTTAAAAGTAGGTCAGTGGGAAGCTGGTAACAAAAACAAGATTAGAGAATCACTTGTTTTTTGATTTTGTAACAAAATCTTCATATGTTTCTATACAGTGCTAAAAGGCATTTAATTAAAGCAGCTTTGAATTCATTTTGACTTGAGAACATTTTTTCTGTGACTCCCCTATAAACCTTGAGACTCTTTGGGATGCTTTCTTTTCTTTTTTTTTCTTTTTTTGAGACAGAGTCCTTGCTCGGTCACCTAGGTTGGAGTGCAGTGGCGCGATCTTGACTCACTGCAACCTCCACTTCCTGGGTCCAAGCGATTCTCCTGCCTCAGCCTTCCAAGAAGCTAGGACTACAGGTGTGCGCCACCATGCCTGGCTAAATTTTGTATTTTCAATAGAGACGGGGTTTTGCTATGTTGACCACGCTTGTCTAGAACTCCTGGCCTCAAGTAATCCACCCGCCTCAGCCTCCCAAATTCTGGGATTACAGGTGTGAGCTACCACTCCCGGCCTGGGGTGCTTTTAAAGGCTGGATCAGGAATCGATCGGGTTTTGGTGTCCCAGCCTGAAGTTTAAATTTTTTTTTATTTTTATTTTAAGAAATATTATTTGTTTCTGGGTAATTTATTTTTATTTTTATTTTTTTCCTTTAAGTCTGGGTTACATATGCAGAATGTGCAGGTTTGTTACATAGGTATACATGTGCCATGGTGGTTTGCTGCACCTATCAACCCGTCATCTAGGTTTTAAGCCCTGCATGCATTAGGTATTTGTTCTAATGCTCTCACTTCCCTGGCCCCCCACCTCCCGACAGGCCCCGGTGTGTGATGTTCCCCTCCCTGTGTCCATGTGTTCTCACTGTTCAGTTTCCACTTATGAGTAAGAACATGCCGTGTTTGGTTTTCTGTTCCTGAGTTAGTTTGCTGAGAGTGATCAGCCTGAAGTTTTTTCCTGTACCTTCGCATGGCCCAAGGCAATAAGAGGTCCTGCATTCAGAGTGGCATTGACACAGATCAAATGTGGGCCCCAGGTGGAAGATACAGAAGCAAAGAGGATAATTCTGTGATTTCTTTGGGGTCAGAAAGTTTAAAAATTGAGTTTCTGAGCCAGCATGAGTAATAGTGTCTAAACTCTGGTTTTCCATGGTAAAGCAGAAATTTTAACATTTCATGAACAATTCAAGCAGGTATTTTCCTACCTTGGCTTCTTCCTTCAATGGAGGGAGGGAGATGGGGTGGGGGAAGCAAGCAAGCCAACAGAACCCTAGTTCAAAACATAATTGAAATGACAGCATTAACAACAATGCTGGTGTCTCGCAGTAATGTGGTTCACCAACTCTGATGCTCTGTCTCATAATTGGGAAGAAGAGAGAGCTAGGTTGCTGAGCACAACATTTTTGTCCATACAGACATGATAGTCCATTTGGCTCTAGCCAGAAGGTGCCTTTTCCAGGTAGTGACGATGTGCGCTTAGCGCGTGGCTTAGTGTTCTCAGTTTATTAGACAGTAAATTCTCAGGACCGAGGCCCTGGAAACAGAATCACTCTCTCACATTCTCTGAATGCGAGTATGAGTAATTGTGTTGGGTAGCAGCATCCGGCAGAGGACAAGCAGCAGGCCTTTCCCGCAGTCTCTTTTTATCACAGCAGAAGTGTTGCTGGGCAGAAATCACTGTGGCACACAACCCCTGGGTACCAAAGGGAATAAAATCTCACAGGAATTCAAAGAGAACAAAGTTATTAACATTGAACCAAAGCCTGCTGGCGTACATCGCAGAAATCGAACGGATATAGAGGGCTCCTGAGAGGAGAAAATGCGTAACTCTAGGCTACCCTGCACCAGATGCTAATATCAGTACCTAAATACTGGTTTTCACGGAAGCGGTTTGTCTGTAGCTGGTGTTCATGCCACATTGGACGAGTGTGTGTCAAGGCTGACCTTGAGCAGAATGAGGAAGCAGGAATTTGTTTTGGCACACCACACCTCTCTGCCCTTCTCAACTCCACCCTAAAGACTGAGCCCTCTTCAACAGTCCCATGCAAGGGTTTTTATTCAAAATGAGAATTTATTGGCGATA
Source organism: Theropithecus gelada (assembly GCF_003255815.1). Lineage (NCBI taxonomy): Eukaryota > Metazoa > Chordata > Mammalia > Primates > Cercopithecidae > Theropithecus > Theropithecus gelada. The sequence goes on along the minus strand of NC_037679.1, from coordinate 27,419,751 downwards.
TAAGGTATGGCACCAACGATGCTCAGTACGCTCCTCCTTTCTCCTTTGATCACCTCCCTCCTTCCTCCTCTCCTCTTTTCCCATCTGTTTTATTTCCGTGGCTTTTCTTTTCCCTTCTCCCTTCTTTTTGACTGTTGTTCTTTTCTTTTCCAGAAATATGAAACAGGGAGAGAGAAAAAGGACGGGAGGGGGTAGGTAGGGTGGGGCTGGGGAAGACAGAGAGAGGAGTCAGTGAGGCAGGGTTATCTGTAGATTTTCAATCTGTAAGTGTTTGTTGGGGTTTCTTTGTACTGTTGGTGTTTATTTTCACCTCATAGGGTTGTTGGGAGGATTAAATGTGGAGTGTTTAGCTCAGGGCCTGGCATGCAGTAAGGTCTCAGTAAACACTATTTATTACTATTGAAAAGTTTACCCTTGGAATAAACATCTTCAGATCTAGGCCATCTATTTGGGGAATGGGGGATTTCTTCTCTCCTCTTAAAAAGTTCCTTTTTCTCAAGTTCTTGTTTTATTTTTATCTATTGTTATTATTATTTTTAGCGGCAGGGTCTCACTCTGTTGCCTAGGCTGGAATGTGGTGGCGTGATCAAAGCTCACCACACCCTCAAACTCCTGGGCACAAGCAACCCGCCTGTCTCAGCCTCTCCAGTAGCTGGGATCATGGGTGCATGCCACCATGCCCAGCTAATTAAAAAACTTTTTTTTTTTTTTTAAGAAATGGGGTCTTGCTATGTTGGCCAGACTGGTCTTGAACTCCTGGCCTCAAGCAACCCTCCAGCCTCAGCCTCCCAAAGTACTGGGATTACAGGTGTAAGCCACAGCACCTGGCCCCTTTTTCTGAAATTCTTTTAGGATAATTACGTATATACATGCACATAGTCATATGCACATGAATGTACATACATACACACAGACATTTTCTTTCTGTTTTACAGAGGGGGCTCGATGCAGAAAATAAAGCCAAGGCTTCAACTTTGGTCTAGTAAAGTAGCTTTCAAAAAATTTTAGCCTCCACAACTGCCGCCTATACATACTTCTACATAAGACAACACACGAATTTTCAATAAACAGTACTTATCTTCACTGCTGGCACTATTGTGTTCCGCTCTGTTCCCTTCTGTTTCATTTAAAAAATGCTGGCCAGGTGTGTGGTGGCTCACGCCTGTAATCCCAGCACTTTGGGAGGCTGAGGTGGGCAGATCACAAGGTCAGGAGTTCAAGACCAGCCTGACCAACATGGTAAAACCCCTGCTCTACTAAAAATACAAAAATTAGCTGGGCATGGTGGTGTGTGCCTGTAATGCCAGCTACTCAGGAGGCCGAGGGAGGAGAACCACTTGAACTTGGGAGGCAGAGGTTGCAGTGAGCCGAGATTGTACCACTGCACTCCAGCCTGAGCAACAGAGTGAGACTCCGTCTCAAAAAAAAAAAAAAAAAAAAAAAGCTGATTGTCACATACTAAATTAATTGCATGACCCACAATGGGTTTGTCATTGGCAGTTAGAAAAGTCATGGTCTAGTAGTTCTGTAGGACTTTGCTGGATGCCACTACCAATGTCCTAACCCTGGACCTACTGTCCCACCCTGACTCTCCAGATTTGTCATATTCTCAAATTTTTTCAGTTTTTCCTTTTTTGTCTTCTAAGTTAAGAAATGGTAAATCAGAAATGCCTCATCTATCTTTTCTTACCCTTCCATACCCCCATTTTTCCTTTCCGTCCCATGCATCCTCCATTCCCTATCAAGAAATGATCATTTTAACTGCCACTTCCTGAATAATAGTAATAATGACAATGCTAACAACAGTCATAATAACAATGGCAGCTAACACTCATTTCACATCTTCTTTGTGCCAAGCACCTATCCAAAGTGCTTTATAATTTTTTTTTTTTTTTTGAGACAGAGTTTTGCTCTTGTCGCCCGGGCTGGAGTGCAGTGGTGCGATCTTGGCTCACTGCAACCTTCGCCTCCCTGATTCAAGCAATTCTCCTGCCTCAGCCTCCCGAGTAGCTGGGATTACAGGCATGTGCCACCACGCCCAGCTAATTTTATATTTTTAGTAGAGACAGGGTTTCTCCATGTTGGTCAGGCTGATATTGAACTCCTGACCTCAGGTGATCCACCTTCCTCAGCCTCCCAAAGTGCTGGGATTAGAGGCATGAGCCACTGCATCCAGTCTGTGCTTTATAAATTTTAACTGATTTAGTACTCACAATCACTCTAACTGCTCTAGATAGTAGACTACACTATAATTACTCCAGGGGAAGAATTGCCTGTTCTTTTTTTCCAACATCTAGTCAGAATCCAGAAGACTCGCATATTATAGAATCTGGGCTAAATACTTAAGTAGAAACGAGAATAATATTATGGAACGAGCAATTGCTTTCATAAGTCCTGATGGGCAAACAATAGCTAAAGATAGTGACCACAAACCTCGAATCAGCAAACCTGAGATTTGGCCTATTGCTGCAGTTAGGCTGAAATTATTTGTGATGTACTGCAAACTTTTGTTGTAAAACATAATATAAAAATTTAGTCACATGTAAACATTGACCCAGAGAAAATGTCTGTAACATTTGTTGTTTTATCCTGATCTTAATGCAAGATAAAACAACAAGGGGCCAGGGCACCCCACCTACCTATTCCCCGTTGTCACCACCATCACCACCACCACCCACAGAAAGAACAACCTGGTGTCTGAAATGATGGGTAAAGAATTGTTTGTAAACTAAAAAAGAGAAAACTCAAATGTCTACCTGTTTAGTTAATGAAGTTTTAAATATTTGACAACCTTCATTCTTCTCTCATTATAAAAGTAATATGATGTTCACTGTTAAAATTCTGAAACAAGCAGTGAAATATAAAAATGAAAATATAAACAACCCCAAGCATCACCACCTACAGACAGCAGCTATTCACACTTGGTGTAGTGTGAGTGTGTTTAGGCCTTCCGGCATGTTTTGTTTGGCTTACCCAGTGTTTTAAAATGTTTTTCATTATAAAAACCTGGATTTCCAGTATCTCTTGAGAAAATACCAAGATCAGACAACACTGGGCCCACATTCTTCCACAACAGCTGCTGAGAGCCGAGTAGCCGCTGCCCATCGTGGGCAGGGCAGTGCAGGGCGTATGTATTTCCTCCACCCCAGTTCCTACCATTCCCATTTTTCTTACACTTGGTCAGCTTCATTTACTTGTTATTTTTATATTCTGGTGGGCATTTGAGTTTCCTCTCTTTCAGTTTACAAGCAATTCTTTACCCAACATGTCAGGGATCATGCTGTTCTTTTTGTGGGTGGTGGTGGTAATGATAGTGGTGACAAAGGGTGATGGGTAGGTGGGGTCCTCTGGTCCCTTGTTACAGAGGGTGGGGGAGAAGTCTTTTATTTCTGGATTCTGCTTTTTCTTTTCTAGTATATCTAACACTTTTAAAAAGTCCTATATGTAGAGGATTAATTTCTTTTTTCTTTTCTCTCTTTCTCTCTCTCTCTCTCATTGGTTGCATTCTGGTGGGACTGTTTTGCTCTGACTACCCGTAGCCAGGTGGAAACTGTAAGACCCAAGCTAATCTAACAGGGATCTGATTCTCAATCAGTGTGACAGACTGAAAATAGCTAAAGCTCACTTATTCTAGTAACACTGGACAAAGCAACACTGTGTCTAGACTAGACTACTGGAATATTTTCGCTACACAGACCCTGACATGGCCTTACTTTTTGTCATCTGCTGGCCTGGTTCTCTAGCTTTCCCTTTCATGTGAACTCCCCCATATCCTCCTAGTAAATTTCCCTCTGTTTAAGCTAGCCATAGTAATTTCTGATCTGACAAAAAAAACCCCTTAATTATAATGGACAATCTGACCTGGGATATCCAACCACCACTTTCCACCAAATCTATATAGTGAGGGGCATCTCAATAAACATTCATTCATTATCTACAATTTGCCAGGTGGTATGCCAGGGACTATCTTCTAAGTTATCTAAATTAACCTTGTAACAATACCACAAAATAGGGATTACTATTTAATTTGAGATGGAAATACCAAGTGTCTTAGTCCATTCAGGCTGCTATAACCAAATACCATAGACAAGGTGGCTTAAATCAATGGAAATTTATTTTTCACAGTTCTGGAGGCTGGGAAGTCCAAGATCAAGCCCCCAGCTGAGTTGGTGTCTGATGAGGGCTCACTTCTTGGGTCATAGACAGTCATTTTCTCTCTGTGGTCTCACATGGTGGAAGGGGAAAGGGTGCTCTCTGGGGTCTCTTTTATAAGGGCACTAATCACAAGGACTCCATCCTTATGATCTAATCACCTCCCATTGTCTTTTTTTTTTTTTTTTTTGAGATGCAGTTTTGCTCTGCTGCCCAGGCTGGAGTGCAGTGGTGCAATCTTGGCTTACTGCAACCTCTGCCTCCCGGGTTCAAGTGATTCTCTTGCCTCAGCCTCCTAAGTAGCTGGGACTACAGGCATGTGCCACCACACCTGGCTAATTTTTTGTATTTTTAGTAGAGGCAGGGTTTTACCATGTTAGCCAGGATGGTCTTGACCTCCTGACCTTGTGATATGCCCATCTCGGCCTCTCAAAGTGCTGGGATTACAGGCGTGAGCCACCATGCCCAGGCTACCCCACTGTCAAATACTATCACATTGGAGATTAGATTTTGGTATATGAATTTTTAGGGACACAAACATTCAGTCTATTACATCAAGGATAAGTAAACTGCCAAACGTCATATAATTTGTAAGTAGCACAGCTGGTTCAAACACATGTCTAATATTCTTTCAATATGTCTGTTTTTCCTTTTCCTCAACTGTAGTACTTGTGTTAAGAATCTAAAGGTATTCAATGAAGCTAAATTTGTTCTTTAGAAAATCTATCAGCTATTAGGAAGATTTAGGAGCCAAAAAATTATTCTGATCAATATTATAGAAAGCATACATCTTAGCAATAATAGACTCCCAGAAGATTTATGTGGTGTTTCATAACTACAGTGCTTCAGGACTATAGAGATTGATTAATTCAACCTTCTCATCTTATAGATAAGAAAATAGAGGCCAACAGGTTTCTGTATTGTAAGTATTACTGAAATTACTATTATATTTGCCAATAATGAAGTTTAGAACCCAACCAATTTAGTTTAGTCATAAAAAGGTGGACTGTGTACATTTATATAGCTCAATTAAAATCTGAGAGCTGAAAGAGACATCCACGTCTCTTACAATAATGTATCTATCTGCCTCTATCATGGTGAGTTTAAAACATATCACCAGGTTGTCTTTTTCTTTATAGCCTATAAAGAAGGCAATTCAGTCACCTCCCTTGTAAAGCATTAGAATATTGTTTATACCTCTCAACCTAACGACATTAAAAAAACTAATATATTCTATTTAAAGGTATTTAAAATTGTTATTTGAAAATTAGAAGCAGCCTTAAAATAGAAGTATTACTAGGCAACTGTAATAGTTAGAAATAACATAAGCCCGAGGTTTCAAAAGTAAGTAACTAGGGTGAAAGATGGAGAGGCAATGGAAAAGTTTCTTTTAATCTAGGAGAACAGTTATGGGGGTCTTCACAATATAGTGTGAACCTGTTAGACTCATTCTGGGACCCTCCACGGTTGAATTTTTTGTAGCAAATGTTTATTGAAAGCTTCTTCTATATGAGTTACTGAGCTAAGAGCTTTTAGAATACAAAGACAACCAGATGCAGTTCCTGACTATAACTAGCTGGGAACTAGTTAGGGAGATACGGCAGGTCCACACATACCTCTAACAGGTATCAAGTGAAAAGTGGTATCAGATCCACAGAAACGCACTGCAGGTAGGGCAAGGCTACATCATGCTGGGGGTCGGTGAAAGCTCTTGAGGATGAATATGATTTTGACAGAGACAGTGGAAAGGTTACGCACCCAGAAAGTATGGCATAAAGAGAGGCCTAAAGATGAGAAATGTTTGTATATACACTTTTCATTTCAGGTCCTAAATCTACATTGGGACCTGTACTTTCCTGTTTGGAAGCTCCTCTCTTCAGTTCTCTATATATTAAAACCCTAACCACCAAGGACGTATATAAAAAGATTGAGTGATGTGTTAAAAGGGTGAGGTTGTTGGTAAATTTGTTCTCTCTCTTTTCTTATTTAGTTTCGTTTTTCTTTGTAAGTAGGATTGTAGTATAGAAAATAATTATTTTTTAAAAAGATACTGTACATACCTCTCACAGCCAACTTAAATCCTTGCTTCTCAACATAAATTCCTGACTATCTGATAACATTACATTTGAATTGGAGGGTTAATGTGAACTCCTGATTTAAAGGGTGTGTGTGTGTGTGCGCATAGGCTCTGTCCACTGTAAGAGCCTAGAAGCAATAATGACTCACTGGCAAAGAGAACACTTACTGGTCTCTAAATAGCATTTTCTTTTCTTCTTCTTTTTTTTTTTTTTTTTTTTTTTTTGAGACAGGGTCTCACTCCATCGCTCAGGCTGGAGTGCAGTGGCTTGATCACTGCAGCCTTGACTTCCTGGGCTCAGGTGATCCTCCCGCCTCAGCCTCCGGAGTAGCTGGGACTAGAGGCATATGCCAACATGCCCAGCTAGTATTTTTGTACTTTTTGGAGACACGTGGTTTCACCATGTTGCTGGTCTCAAACTCCTGGGGTCAGGAGATCCTCTTCCTTTGGCCCACAAAAATGCTGGGTAATAGGTGTGACCCGCCATGCCCAGCCTCTAAATATCATTTTCTACTAAAAGTAGCCAAGCTTCTTTGGAGGTCTGGGGCAGGGAAATATCACTTAAACCAGGTAAGCCTAGACATACCAGAGTTCCACAAGGAAAGTCCCCTAGGACTAACAGGGGCCTATCAAGGGGTTGGCTTGAAGGAGCTCTCACTGACTAAATTTGGGACAATTTGGGCATTAAGAAGAAAAAGTGAAGAGAGAGAGAGAGAGAAAGAAGAAAAAGGAGGAAGAGGAAGAAGAGGAAGAGGAGGAAAAGAAAAGCAGCAGTTTAACATTCATTTGACTCTCACTTTGACAACTGATATATAAAGGAAAAGAAGTAAATATTAACTCCCTCTTTTTAGGAAGAACTGTAGGTTTTCTCCATTTGAGGAAAGATTTCCTTCCCAAACAGTGCTAGGTAATAAATATTTTCATTTGAACCTTATGAAATGGTTTATATTCAACCTTTTTTTTTTTTTTTTTTTTTTGAGACAGTCTTGCATTGTTGCCCAGGCTGGAGTGCAGTGGCGTGATCTCGGCTCGCTGCAACCTCCACCTCCCAGGTTCAAGCAATTCTCCTGCCTCAGCCTCCTGAGTAGCTGGGACTACAGGCACGCACCACCACACCCAGCTAATTTTTGCATTTTCAGTAGAGACGGGGGTTTCACAATGTTGGCCAGGATGGTCTTGATCTCTTGACCTTGTGATCCACCCACCTCAGATTCCCAAAGTGCCGCGATTACAGGCATGAGCCACTGGTGCCCAGCCTCAACTATTTTTAATGTATAAAATTTCAAATGATTTTCATTCCATATCCAAATATGGGATGAAAAAAATCAGAAAGATCAACATTTTGTGACACCTAATGAAATGACTGATTGTAAGAATCATCCATGGATGCTGAAACAATTATGCAAAAAGTTACTGGGGCAAAAGCATGAATCCCCCTGGTGCCAAGTGTCTCCAGCTGGATCACTTGCTGATTGCAAAGTGAAAACACACCTTTACATCTCAGTGGGGAGATGTGGTTAGCACTGCTTTAACGGAGGAGTCAAATCCAACTTGGTTAATGGGTGAGACAACCTAACATTTCGTTTCCCCTGATGTGATGCAGTCTGAAGTTCACAGCATGACCTATAAAGCATTCTAGCCAAAACTGTCAAAGCTGTGTGCTCATCATTCTCCATTTGCCTTTAGAAATCCATTCGACACCTTTCACCATCCTGCCCTGCACCCTTGGAGACTCCCCTCTGCAGACTCCATTGTCCAAGCTCCTTTGCTTTTGGGCTTCTGGTTAGATTTGGCCAGTGCAGGGGCTCCAACAGCCATTTTGAAGGTAGATGAGAGAGATGTTGTGGTATTTGTTCCCCACCACCCAACTCCCTGCCCGGGTGCAGTTTTGGTGGTGCCTGTGTTACTGCTACATCCATGGCTCCTGGTGGGGAGCCCTCTCCCAAAGCTCCAGCTCCTGCAATGCTTCAGTAACTGCGCTCAGCTCAGGCTGTTGCAGACCTAGGGGCAGCAGTCCCACAGTGCCTCACCATCGCTTGTTCCCTATGCCTGCCCACACATCTGTAAATAGTCCCTTCATTTCACATCCTTCAGTTAGACCCTTTGAGTATGCCCTCTGCTTCCGGTCAGGACAATGATTGATTCTGTCTGAACCAAACCTGTCCTTTATTTGAACAGGACATCAAGTCTAGAAAAACAAGTTAACACCTTGAGATAACAATCAAACAAATCTAGAATTTGGGACCATTTACTAGTCTGGTAGTTTCAAAGGTTAATGTTATAAAAAAAAAATAGTAGAAGAACTCTTCCAGATTAAAGTCAGCTAAAGAGATATAACTATCAAATGCAATGTATAAGTCTGGTTTGCAAAATCATATTATACTATATCCTATACCGTATTTATTTTTGGAACAACTAGGAAAATTTTAATATTGACTAGATTTTTGATGATATTAAAAACATTATCTTAGATATGATAAAGGTATTATGGATTTCAGGCAAATGTCCTTTTAAAAAAGGTGCCTACTGAAGGAACAAGGCTGACTATCTTATCCTTATACAGTGACTGCAACTTCCTTTAAAATGGGTAGCAAAATATTTAGATAGGTAATATGGCAGAAAATGAACAGGTATTAAATCTAACTGATGGGGTCATGGTGTTCATTGTACCATCCCTTCAACTTTTCTGTTTGAACATTTTTATAATATAATAAAATAGTGGAAAACATTAATTAAAAAAAAAATTGCTAACCTACCCAGCAACGATTTATCCTTTTCCCAAAAGGCTATAGTTTTTTTTTTTTACTTATACTGTTCATTTGGTTTTTGTATGTGCCTATTCCAACAGATTGTCAGCTCTTGGAAGGGAAGGACTGGGCTTTTAATTCTTTTTATACCCTACAGAGTCTCATGTAAAAGTTTTATTATTATTATTATTATTACTAGAGACAGGGTCTCACTCTGTCACCCAGGCTGGAGTCCAGTGGTGCAGTCGTAGCTCACTGCAGCCTGGAACCAAGTGAGCCTCTTGCCTTAGCCCCCTGAATAGCTGGGACTACAGGTGTGTACCACTATGCCTGGCTAAATTTTTTCTTTTCTTTTTTTTTTTTTCTTTTAGACAGAGTCTTGTTCTGTTGCCCAGGCTAGAGTGCAGTGGGGCTATCTCGGCTCACTGTAAGCTCTGCCTCCTAAGTTCTCCTGCCTCAGCCTCCTGAGTAGCTGGGATTACAGGTGCTTGCCACCATGCCTGGCTAATTTTTGTATTTTTAGTAGAAGTGGGGTTTCACCATGTTGGCCAGGCTTGTCTCAAACTTTTAACCTCAAGTGATCCTCCCAACTTGGCCTCCCAAAGTGCTGGGATTACAGGTGTGCTAATTTATTTTTTGTAGAGATGGGGTCTCGCTATCTTGTTCAGGCTGGTCTCAGACTCCTGGGCTCAAGCATCCTCTTGCCTTGGCCTCCCAAAGTGTTGGGATTACAAGTGTGAGCCACTGTGCCCGGCCATTTTAAAATTGATGTAAGCCAGTCTCATTGTGCACAAACATAGGCATGCGTGGTAAGAAGGTTTCTATTTCTTTTTTCATTAAAGGAAGGAAAAAAGCTCAAAAAGCTGAATGGGATGCAGAGAAGTGCAATTTAGACACTTTCTTGGAATTATCAAAGAGCAGTTTTGGGGTCCCTTCCTTGGAGTCAGTGAAGACAGATGGCATAGAGTCTGATACCTCACAATACCGTAGGAAGTTTTGGAACTTCAGACAAGCCGTTGAAGAAGCTGGCTCCCAAAAAAGATTCAGGTACATTCCAACTTTATGGTCTACTCAAGCCAGAGAGAAAATCAGGATTAGATTAAGTCTGAAGAGAGAAAAATTAATTTTGAGTAAACTGCCTAATGAGATCTAGTCTTGTATTTATTTAACTTAATTGAAATAGCATGTCAACACACAAAATTAATGTGGCATGCCGGGCGCGGTGGCTCACACCTGTAATCCCAGCACTTTAGGAGGCCAAGGCAGGCGGATCACAAGGTCAAGAGATCGAGACCATCCAGGCCAACATGGTGAAACCCGGTTTCTACTAAAAATACAAAAATTAGCTGAGCGTGGTAGTGTGTGCCTGTAGTCCCAGCTACTCGGGAAGTTGAGGCAGGAGAATCGCTTGAACCCGGGAGGCGGAGGTTGCAGTGAGCCAAGATCGCGCCACTGCACTCCAGCCTACAGAGCGAGACTCCATCTCAAAAAAAAAAAAAAAAGTAGTATGGCTGGGCATGGTGGCACGTGCCTTTAGTCCCAGCTACTCAGGAGGCTGAGACAGGAGGACTGTTTGAGTCCAGTGGTTCAAGTCCAGCCTGTGAAACACTGTGAGACTCCATCTCTAAAAACAAACAAACAGACAAACAAACAAACAGAATTAATGTAATTCTCTTCCTGGCAAACATTTAATCCTTTTTGCCCTGTAAACCTGCTGAAACCTCCATGGTGGGCCAGGGCAGAGACAGAAGCTCTGAATCATCTGGCAGAATGTGTGTATGGGCACGAGACAAATCCTGCAGATTCCTCACACAAACACTACCTCCTACCCTATTTCCAGCTAAGAAAACCCTGATTTTCAGGTATCAGGTGCCCATACTTCAGGGAAATTGTCATCCTGTTCATTTGTCAATCTTTGGTTAAAACGTGGGCATGTGACATAATCAGGCCAAGGAAGTTGGGAGGGTGAGGGTGGGGGTGGTGGATTTTCTACGAGGCTTTCAGAAAATGTTTCTCTGCTCTTAAAAAAAAAAAAAAAGAAGCTATATTTGAGAAATAGACCCTTTCTGTTTCTAAATGTTATTGTATGAAGATGTGATGCAGCATTAACCTGCTGCTAACACCCTCTCCAAGAAATGAAAAGCCCTGGTTTGTAGCATTTGTCTATTTCCATTTCTGTGGTGTAAATTCTCCCATTATGGCCAATTTCAAGCTCTACAACTGACTGGCAAACTTCCTAAATATTTAGCAATTGGCTCTCAGGAGCCTGTGGGAACCAACTCCAGCCCACCATGATCACTGACAGCTGCAGAACTCAACTTGTGAAAAGAGAAGGCATTGTGGTGGGGATGGCGGAGCAGAAAGGTGAAAGACTCTATGTCTTTAATGACACTTGAAAGCCATGAAATTAATCAACCCTGGAATCTTCCTACCTCTGGACTTCTTATTACATCAGTTAATAAATGTACTTATTGGTTTGAGGCAGGTCAAACTGGTGTGTATGTGTGGGGAATCTGGGATTGATGTAGCCAGTGCAGATATCCATGGGTTCTCACCCAGTGGAGGGAGGGGAATACAGCAGGGGAAAAGCTGAACGCTGGATAATGGAAATGTTCAGTTGGTCAGGAAGAGGGGGCAGCAGAGGATGGGGGGTGGGGAGGACCATCCGGGTTGAAACAGGACTCTGGCTGATTGCTGAGAGGAACAGGATGGTGGCTGGGGGCCAGCTGGGCTGTCAGGGCCCTTGCCAAGGAGGCTGAAGTTCAGGGCATTGCTCCAGCGAGAGCAGGCGACTAAGTGACAGTCAGGAAGCCAGGCAGAAACCCAGCTTGGGAAGGGCTGCCCTGCCGGGTGCTGCAGATCACGGTGCTGTGGGATAGAGGGAAAGGGATGCATGAGAGAAGGGGAAATGCAGAGAGAGGCAGCAGTATAATTCCAGAGGTCTAGACTACTCACTTGCCATAGGATGGGAAAGGGCTTTCAATGTCCACTAAGGCAGAGTCAGAATTCGCTCAGATGCTGACCAGCTGAGGCTGAAGGTTGGGGGGGCTTTCAGTAACTGCTGTGGATCAGGCTGAAAAATGCAGAAGAAACCAGCATCTTCTCCAAAGCTGCCTTAGCGAATTTTCTTGGTTGATTTTAGAGAATTGCCGCCTACCTGTCTTCTTAGACCTTCAAAAAGGGGCATCATTCCTCCCTCCTATTGTCACAGTCCCTGGGGTCTTGAGATACACTGCCAAGACTGATGTTTGGCCTTCTGAAATACGCTCCCTCCTTCCTTGTGTGAAGAAATTTGTTTGCCTACTTGTGGCAGAAGCAATTTCACTCCTGTTGTGAAATGCCCCTTACTTGCAGTGTGATTTCTCCTCTTATTCATTTACTCTTTTTCTTTATTTTCTCTTCCCATCCAGTTAGTAACCCACCCACAGGTATATTCTTCTTCAGCCCATTGCCATTCATTGAATGACTACCTAGGAAGGACTTTTATAATTGAATTGTATGGAGGAAGTAGGTGCAGGAAGAATGAAAGCTGATGTGTCAACAATATTCTCTGGGGATTTTCAGAACATTATTTTCCTTTCTGACTTAGCTGGGAAGCCAAAGGGCAGGAAACTGGGCTTCCTTTGCACTCTGTTACTGCTGGAAGTCATGGTTAGTGATTTTAATGTATTCAGTGGGCTGAGTTCTGTGACAATATCATTACCAAGGAGTAATTAAGGGTGGGATCAAACAGGAGAGGAAACCTTCAAAAGTGAAGTTTTCCCCAGTTCACGCTGCCTCTTGCCATCTAGGAAAGTTTGGCTTATTTTCTGAGCATCTCCCAATTTAGTGAGATGCTTCACAGAGTGAATAAAAGGAATGCTTTTCTGCAATGCAAAACCCATCATAAAAAGTCACTAGACAATTATAAAAAGGGAAAATATTTGGAACTCATTTAATAGACAAGGGCTAATTTTCTTTATAAGTAAAGAACTCCTAAAAATCCATAAGAAAAAGACCAATAGCCCAATAAAAAATATGCAAAAAAGTCCATAGGAAATGGAACACGAATGTTGTTTAAACATATACCGACATCCATTTTTCATGTATTAGATTGGCAATGATAAAAAAATTAACAACACACTGTATTGGCAAGAATGTGAAGAGACAGGTGCTCTCATATACGACTGGTGGGAAAATAAATTGGTACCATCTTATAGAGGGTTATTTGGAAATATCCTTCAAAATTATGAACATCTATTTGCTTTGACTTATTAAAGCCAGTGCTAGGAATTTATCCTATAGGTTTAGTCACATACATAGAGAATGAGGTGTTCACAAGATTGCACATTGCAGTTTTGTTTGTAACAGTGGAAGACTGAAAACAGTCTAGATATCTCAGTAAGTGATTATTTAAATAAATTATGCATATTCATATAATGAAATATGATATAGCCATAAAAATGAGGGTACTGTTAATAAAGGAGAACACTATCTTTATGTGTATACCTTGAAAGATCTCCAAGATATTTTAAGTGAAAAAATTAAGGTGTAGAAAATTGCTCAATAAAAGAGTGGAGAAAAAATACTTACACAAGACATGCCTGTATTTGCTTCTTATGCATAAAATATGTCCAGGAGGATAGCCAAGAAACTGATAATATTTTGCACCTTGGTGAGAGGAAATGGGTGCCTGGGGCATAGGGTGGCGGAGAGAGTTTTTCCTTTTAACTTTTGTTCATTTTGGAAATGTACTGCTAATTCAAATTAGTAAATAAAAATTGTTTAAGAGAAATGTTGGACACATTCCATCTGAAATGACCTAAATTCACCCAATCTGCACTATGTCCTTAATTTTCCATTTCGGCCTCTTTTATTATTGATGTTAGTGGCTTTCCATCTTCATCTTTACATTTTCTCTCTTCCTCCAGGTGCCACGCGTTTTCTCTCTGCTTCTGTCCTCAGTTTGCCACTTGATTTCCCCTGCAGTTGTCAAGTAACAGCCTTTTTAGCTGGAGATTACTACATAGACCTCTTTCTGTGCGCCAGACCGGGGTAATCATCTCAATCCTTTCTTCAACACCTCCTCCCCTACAGAGTAGAAAATAAAGTCATGGTTGGGAGTTAAGCCGGAAGCTGGCTATCCTTGCAGGGAAGCAGGCAACTGCCAGAGTAGTTAGTAACTTATGGCATATATGTTGCTAATGGTGGATGAGGTCATTTCAAGAGCTGGAATTGGGAAGAAGGATAAATACACACATGGAGGAGCAATAGAAGTCTACCCTATGGAGCGTGTGGTAGTGAGTACTGAAGTTGAGTCTCAGATCCTTGCTCTGCCACTTACTGGTTAAGGCAAGTTTTCTGAGGTTAACTTCTCTCCTCTGTAAAATGGGTTCTATAATGTTTAATGTGGCTAAGACTGCCGGGCTGGCAGTTAACCCGAATCCATTCTTGTTTTCTTTTGTGGTAACAGATACAGTAGGCACAGGGCTACTAACATATTTCCAAGTCTCCCTTGCTGTTAGACATGGTCAAGGAACTAATTCCCTGCCAGTGGAATATAAGCAAAGTGTGTGTCATATTCAGCTCTGGGACGTAAGACTCCTCCATGTGCTTTCCCCTTCCTACAAGGTGGAACCCGGAACAACTCAACCTTGACTATGGAGACAAGAGCAAGATCATAGGGGTTGCAGAGTAATGATTTGGGAGGAACCTGGTTCTCTAAATGAATATATGAAGCAGAGCTGCCTGTCCACCTGGAACACCTGCCCACTGTTACATGAGAGACAAATGAACTTAGATTTTTAAACCATTCCATCATTGTTGGGTTTCCTTCTTATGGCAGAACAGCTTTACCCTAATCAATAGAGTTAAGTGTTTTTATCTTGCAAGTAATGGAATACTCAACTCAGACTAGGTAAATTAGTAAGCGGTTTTACTTGGCTCCCATATAAGAGAAAATTTTTAAAGGACGGAAAATTTTAACGTTTTTGATTCGGTATTCAGTGATATCAAAATTTGATTTTCTCCTGTCCCTGTGCTCTTTTGTGAAGTCAACTTCACTCTGACGCTGGTTGCCCTTATGAACAAAAGCTCTCTTGAGAAGGAATTTGGAGGAAAGACTTCATCCCTGTGAACAGTTTCCCAACTGAGATCATAGCCGTTTGTGTGTATTCCAGTGAACAGTGTTCAGGTTTTATAGCAAAATTTCTTGTCTGGGATCCCAGTCAGGCCTGTTTATGCAAATAAAGGATTCAAACTTGCGTGGTTCTGATTAGTCAACACTGCTGATTTCTGATTGGTTGATACAGCTGAGCCCTGATTGGCTGAGGCAGGTGAACTCTGATTGGTTGGTTCAGGTCAGAGCTAAAAAGGTGTGGGTTTTCAGGGAACTCAGAGGACTTGTGTGACCTTTAGTCAGTAAATAACCTCTTGGCTCCATTTTAAATTTGGGACCAGTTAGCCACTCAGGAATCATCCGAAAGGCTGGGTCTTTCAGGTTCACATTTGTTCACATCCTGAAGGTGGCAAAAGGGCTATGGCAATTCCAGGCTTCATGTCAGCTCCTTCCAGAAGGGGAGAGAGAGAGAGAGAGAGAGGAAAAGTTTGCACAAGTGAGCGTCTTTCTTATGCCCCCAGAAAACTTCTTATTGGCTCGAATTTGGTGACATCTCTTCCCTGAACTGTGACCAGGCTTATACCCACCAGCTTAAGCCCTAGCCACTTGCCCTGTCCCTAGCAGCAGGGGTAGGCCAGCTTTACTAGAACATGCGGGCTATGTGGAGGAGGCGCGGTAAAAATTGGAATGCGTGGTAGGGAAATACCATATATCCACTACAGGAATGTATTTATTGTTTTAAGGATTAAATGGAGTGAGATAGCATATAAAGAGCCGAGCACAGGGCTTGGCACAGAGGGGGTGGGTACTGATTGTTAATTTACTCTTCCTTCCTCCATCTAGTTAGCTGTGCAGCAAAGTGGTATGGGGTTAAGGAAGGTTCCCTGTTTAGGTTTCTCAAGGCTGTGTATTTGCAGGACCAGTGAAACAGGACTGTGATGTGCACAGAGAAATCTCCTCTCAGTTTCAAGATTCCTGTCACCCATGGTAGTTATTGGCAGGAATCGCCCAGGGAGAGCACCACCACCTCATACTCAGTTCCCAAGAGAATGAATACAAGACTTGGCTCCACCCTTCCGGAAGCTCCTTTCCACAATCCTAGATGATTACTGGGCCATCAACTTTTTTTTTTTTTAATTGTTTGTTTGATTGTTTTTGAGACTGAGTCTCACTCTGTCACTCAGGCTGGAGTGCAGTGGTGTGATCTTGGCTCACTGCAACCCCTGCCTCCTGGGTTCAAGCAATTCTCATTCCTCAGCCTTCCGAATAGCTGGGATTACAGGCGCCCGCCACCATGCCTGGCTAATTTTTGTATTTTTGGTAGAGATGGGATTTCACCATGTTGCCCAGGCTGGTCTCAAACTCCTGACCTCGAGTCATCTGCCTGCCCTGGCCTCCCAAAGTGCTGGGATTATAGGTGTGCACCTTTGCGCCCGGCCAACTTTGAAAGACGCAGGTTTGAGATTCCAGAAGGGGCTGCCTACCCAGCATCTTGTGTTATCAGTGCTTCTTCAGGTGGGATGGTGATTGAGAGACGTGTCTGGGCCAAGTTAATAGCTTCTCCTCCATTCACTTGGTTAGAGGCTGTATCATGTAATAAAAAGGTTTTGGACATGAGTCTGAAACTTCATTTTACCATCCCTATCTGTGTGATTTTGTGTCATTTAATTCTTTTTGCTTTAGGTTCCTCATCTGTAAAATAGGGCCTTGACTCTTGCTCTACCAGCCATTTAGGGTTGTTGTGAGGCTCAAAGAAATGTATCTGAGAGGACTTTGTAAATAGAAAATGCATTTTAAATAAAAAGAGTTGGCTAACATAATAATGGAAATACCTTTCTAGGATCTAAATTTCTCCATACTAAGGGTCACCTGGGGCTTGTGAACAAAACTAGTTGAGGGAGAACAGGCCAAGTGGGATATTTGTGTTCATACTGACAGCAGATAGGGCTAGGTTTAATGAATAATTATGTATTGGTTACCGAGGTGTGTTTGTTACTGGTGTTTTACATGTTAGCTGCTAATTTAATCTTATTACTAACTCGATAAAGTAAATATTATCATACCAGTTTTATAGATGAGGAAACTGAGCCTGAGAGTGGTTAAGTGCCTGTGCCAGTATCACACATTTAGGGAGTGGCAGGTCTGGATTTTAAAGTTAAGTCTGTTTAGCCACCAAGGCAAATGAGGCCATCAACTGATTCAGGCAGGAAAAACGTGACCACCCACGATGCTGTATCCAGGTGGACTAGCTTATAAGACAAGGAGACATTCATCCAGGGGCTTGTAATCACTCTTTCACTTGCCTATTCATCCATGTAATCCACAAACATTGACTGAGCACCTCTCATGTAAGAGGAACTGTGCTAGATTTGTAATAAAACAATGAAGAAAATAGAGTTCCCAAGGGTTCAAGAAACATCACTGCAGCAGAGTAGCTTGTCAGACATTCTATTTATCCTTAGTTCAATCCTGTCAGGAAAATTGCTCCTATTGCTTGGCCAGTATTAAAGTTTTAAACATTATTGTTCTGTAGAAATGATCTGCTTACACTGTTTCCTGCCAAAGAATGGCTTAAGTCCATAATAACTGAAGGTCGTACACCCGATGATTTCTTTTCAGAGGCTGCTGCACAATGGTTTTGAAATGGTAATAATTGCCTATTGCTCTCTGGATTATCTTATTGTCTGGCAATGGTTATGAAGACAGTGGAGTTTTAAGAGGCCATTCAGTAAGAGTGACAGAAGGAACTATTTTTTTATTTTTCTCTGAATGACTCTCAAAGTGAGCATTGAATTCAGAGCGCATAAAGGTTTGAAAGAACCTCTGTAATAAATTCAAAGTTCTTAAAGCTGAAGGGAGACTGAGTTATAAAATAATATAGAAACCTAAAGGTGTGGCTCATACATAAAGTGTTGTTGAAGGATCGTGAGTGAGATGGAGATGGGCTGGGTGAGTCTCACGATTAAAATAGCTGCTGAAAGGATGGTTTGCATCTTGATTTAAAGGTGCTATGCTCCTCTCCTTTGCGAAGTGTTGTGCAAATAAGCATCCCAGTCTGAAAAAATTGTACAATTGTATATGTCCATTCCAATGCTACTTGATGACAGTTTCTTTTGAGGATAAAAAGCATACTTTGTTAAGCACCTACTAAGGACTGGACACATGAAGTATTTTGCTCATGTAACACTCACCACAACCTTGTGAGCTAAGTTGTGTTTTCACCATTTTGCAAAGCTCTTTCCCGTACTCAGATTTGTTGATTCATTCAACAAATATTTTTGAAGGGGTACTATGTGCCAGGCAAGCTTTACATGCTGGGATATAGAGCAGTGAACACAGCTACACATATCCCTGCCTCCATGAGCTTTTGTTTTAGTGGGTGGAGATTGAACTAAACAAACAAACAAACAAACATAATATTCAAGGCTTTGGAGATCAGTACTATGGAGCAAGTAATGGAGTAAGCGGGAAGAAATACTAGAGTGGCAGAGGTAGGATTTTGTGAATTTATATAGGATAGTCAATGTATTAGTTATCTATTGCTGAGCAGCAAATTACTCCAAAACTTAGCAGCTTAAAACAACAAACATTTATTATCTCACAGCTTCTGTGGGTCAGAAACCCAAGTACGGCTTAGCTGGTGTCTCTGCTTCAAGGTCTCTCAAGAGGATGCATTCAGTGTGCCAGCTGGAACAGTTGGCAGGATTCAATTCATTGCAGCTTGTTGGACTGAGAGAACTCAGTTCCTTGTTGGCTACTGGCTGGAAGCCTCCCTCAGTCCCTTGTCATGTGGGCCTCTCTTTATGGCAGTTCACAGTATGGCAGTTGGCCTCCCTCAGAGTGAGCAAGCAAGCAAGAGAATGAAAGTGTGTGTCCAAGACGGAAGCCACAGTCTTTTTTGTAACTGAATCTCAGAAGTGACACGCTATTATGGCTGCTTAATTCTGTTTGTTAGAAGCAAGTCACTAAAGCTAGTGCATACTCAAGAGGTGGGAATTACACAGGGTGTTGAGTACCAGGAGGTGGGAGTCATTGGGGGCCGTCTTGGAAGCTGTACTACCACAGTCAGTAAGACTTCTCTGGCTGGGCGCGGTGGCTCACACCTGTAATCCCAGCACTTTGGGAGGCTAAGGCAGGTGGATCATGATGTCAGGAGTTCAAGACAAGCCTGGCCAAGATGGTGAAACCCCGTCTCTACTAAAAATACAAAAATTAGCCAGGTATGGTGGCAGGTGTCTGTAATCCCAGCTACTTGGGAGGCTGAGGCAGAGAATTGCTTGAACCTGGGAGGTGGAGGTTGTAGTGAGCCAGGATCACGCCACTGCACTCCAGTCTGGGCAACAGAGTGAGACTCCATCTCAAAAAAAAAAAAAAAAAAAAAAAAAGATTTCTCTAAGGAGAGAACATTTGAACAGAATTCTAAAGTAAGTGAGAGAGCAGGTGCTACCTCTGTGACCTCATCTTACACTGGTCTTTCCTCAGCTTTTGCACTGGTTGTTTCCTCTGCCTTTCAGCTAGTGGAAAGGCTGAGGAAGGGCTAGTACAAGATGAGGTCAAGGAGGTAGCCCTAGATTTATGTGGGTTATATTGTGGAATTTGGATTTTACTTTTAATGAGATGGGAAGGCTTTGGAAGGTTTTCAGCAGAGGAATGACATGAGTTGACTTATATTTTAAGAAAATCACTCCTGTAATCCCAGCACTTTGGGAGGCCGAGACGGGCGGATCACAAGGTCAGGAGATCGAGACCATCCTGGCTAACCTGGTGAAACCCCATCTCTACTAAAAAAATACAAAAAACTAGCCGGGCAAGGTAGCGGGTGCCTATAGTCCCAGCTACTCGGGAGGCTGAGGCAGGAGAATGGCGTAAACCCAGGAGGCGGAGCTTGCAGTGAGCTTAGATCCGGCCACTGGACGCCAGCCTGGGCGACAGAGCGAGACTCTGTCTCAAAAAAAAAAAAAAAAAAAAAAAAAAAAGAAAATCACTGTGGTTGCTGTGTGAATAGTTTGGGGGAGTGGGCATTAGCAGAAACAATGAAAGAAGTTAGGAGGCTATTGTACTAATACACTTGAATGATAATTATGGCATAGACCATAGATAGTAGTGGAGGTGTGGGAGAGGTGGTTGGATTTTGCATATATTTTCTAGTAGAGCTGACAGGATTTGCTGATGGTTTAGATATGGAGTGTAAAGAAAGTGAGAAGTTAATGAGGACTCCAAGGTTTTTGGACTTAGCAACTGGAAGAATAGAATTGCCCTTGATTAAGCTGGAAAATACTGATGGAGGAGCAGATTTTGAGAGAGGAAGTATAAATAAGAGATTTTGTGCATGTTAATGTATGCTTATTAGACTTCCAACTAAAGATGTTGAGTTGGCAATTGGCTATTTTAGTTTGGAGCTTGAGAGAGTGCAGCGGACTATAAATATTAATTTGGGAATTCCCAACATTCACAGGATATTTAAAACCAATGGACTAGATGAAGCTACGGCAAAAGTGAGTATAGATTGAGAAGTGGAAAAGCCTGTGGATTGAAAACCAGGGGAACTTCAAGGTGTGGAAATTAGGAAAATAAAGTCAACAAAGAAAACTGACAAGTCACTAGAAAGAGAGAGGGAGAACCAAGAGAAATTAGTGCCTTGGAAGCCCAGCAGTGAAAGTGCTTCATGAGGGAGAGAGTGATCAACTTTGTCAAATACTGCCAATAAGTCAGACAAGATGAGGATTGATGATTAACAATAGATCTGGGAACATAGAGGTCATTGGTGGCTTTGATGAGTGCTGTTTCAGTGGAGTGGGAGCATGAAATGGGAGCAAGTGGAGAAGGTGAGAACTGAGGTTTTATTAGAAATTGATGTCTTTTCAAAAACTGGTTTACTGAACACATGCATTGCAACAAGCTCCCCTGTAGTGTTTATTAGAAATATTGATTTGGGGGGCTCCACTTCAGGATCTCTGGAGATGGCAGCCTATAATCCTCATTTTTAGCAAGTCTCACAGGTGATTTTCAGGCACATCAAAATTGGAGAACCAATATCCTGCCCCATGCACTTAATCTTGCATCTATTAAAGCCACTGTTTGACTTAAGATATTGTAAGGATGTTCCGTTTGTGTAACCCAAATGAGCATTTGGTGGATAATAGTTTGTCCTGGATGCATTTCTACATTTTCCTTTAGTCTTTTTTTTGTTGTTCTTATTTTTTTTTTATGAGACGCAGTCTCACTCTGTCACTCAGGCTGGAGTGCAGTGGCACAATCTTGGCTCACTGCAACCTTCCCCTCTGGGTTCAAGCGATTCTCCTGCCTCAGCCTCCCTAGTAGCTGGTTCAAGCGATTCTCTTGCCCAGTCTCCCATTAAGTTACAGGCATGCACCACCACGCCGGGCTACCTTTAGTCTTTTTATTCCCTGAAGTTTTTAAGAAAACCAGACAAAGATATTCTACAACCCCAAAGAGTAGCAGTAGGTAAACAAATCTCTCTTCTGTAATGGCTCCTAGGAACCTCTCACATTTTGGAAATTTCAGAATCAGCATGTTAGCTTCCTGAGGATGCTGGAAATAGACAAAATTCATGCAGATTCAGGAGGAATTCAATATTTTCTTGGTCACTGAAGTGCTTAATTTACTTAGCTTGTCCACCTGGAAAGACAGAGGCATTATTCCAGTTGGGTCTACTGGGAAGGATGGGGGTCACCTGGGCTTTCTTTTTCTTTAGAGCAAGGGTTGCACC
The DNA here is from genome assembly GCF_003255815.1 of Theropithecus gelada. NCBI lineage: Eukaryota > Metazoa > Chordata > Mammalia > Primates > Cercopithecidae > Theropithecus > Theropithecus gelada. The sequence continues at coordinate 27,397,948 of NC_037679.1, read as the reverse complement.
ATTCAGCAGTATCTGTGGATTGTTTTTTATCTGGCCTGAGATTTTTGCCCTAGGAACAGATGTGTTTCAAAGAGAACAATGTGGTGTGGGAGGAATAGAGGTGGTAAAAATTTAAACTTAAGTTTTCCATTGTGTACTACGCAGAAGAAGGGCCTCATAGGTTTTAGGAAAGGTTGTTCCTTCTCTCCTCAATCCTCTTTTCTTTTTTATGGCCCCTTTCCAAGGCCTAGAGACTTGTATTTTAATCCCCTTAGTCCTTTCTCATAGCTTGCAAACTTCAGGACCTGGAGGCCAGTGGAGGTTCTCTGCTCAGGCATTCTGGTCCCAGAAGAGAGTGGGAGGATCTAATCCCATTAATGGAAGCTCTATTTTCAATCCTCCCTTTGGTGAGAGCTGCTACTGATTTCCTCCTTAGTTTACTCAAGAAGCAAGGGACCACTGACAATGTCTTTCTTAGAGGTAGACCAACGTGGCTAACAAAGGTGTATAGAAATTGTATTCCAGTTACTCTTATATGTATTTATGTTATCCATTGTGGCCAAAGCAATTTAAAATATAACAGAGACTAATGAAAAACATGACAATGGTGCATGTAAATTTAACTGTGGGGCCCGGCATGGTGGCTCACGCCTGTAATCCCAGAACTTTGAGAGACTGAGAACAGGTGGATCACTTGAGGTCAGGAGTTCGAGACCAGCCTGGGTAGCATGGTAAAGCCCTGTCTCTACAAAAATATGAAAATTAGTCAGGTGTGGTGGTGTGTGCCTGTAGTCTCTGCTACTCATGCGACTGAGGTGGGGTTTGAGGCTGCAGTGAGCCATGATTGCTCCACTGCACAGAATGACATCTTGTCTGAAGGAAGGAAGGAAGGAAGGAAGGAAGGAAGGAAGGAAGGAAGGAAGGAAGATTTACNAAGGAAGGAAGGAAGGAAGGAAGGAAGGAAGGAAGGAAGGAAGGAAGATTTACCCAAGAATGGCTCCCTGAGAAAAGAAAGTTATCTGCTGATCAGAACCCCTACCTTCATCACCTTCTGTATGAGACCTGGTAGCCCTGGCACGCAGGCAATTAATGGTAACATCTGGAGTGGGAGTCACATGTGAACACATGGGCATCCTTCATTATTCCCTTTGGGAAGATCTCCATGAAGACCTGTGATCTCTGAGATTGATCTTTTTAGTTTATGACATCCCAACTGATGGTGTTAGTAGATAGTTTGCAATGTTAACTGCATTTTTTTCTTTACATGTTTGAACCAAATGCCTCTTTAACTCACAGTGAAAATCTGTGCAAAACAATGCACAAGTTAGCATCCTTGGGGTGCTTAAACATAACAGACAAACAAGACTGGAACTCTAGTTCTAGCTAATGAAAAAGCTTTAAAGTCTGGAGTAATTTCTTTTCCTGATAATCACTCAGTATGTTTATAGCAAATGGCACCAAGTTTCTTTCAAGAATATATGTGGTTTAAAAATTACAAAGTCTAACATTTTCTTTCTTTTAGTGAATAGATTTGTCAAACATTTCCCAAATGTACTTCTTTTCTCTTAAGAGATGCAGCAGTGACACTGAACAAACAGTAATTCTTGCATAATTAATATGTAGCAGGTGGACCTAGCAATTTCAGTTTGGAATCCCCACTCCTTAATCCTTAACTGCATTGCCCTGTCATACTCCTACCACATCTCTTATCATGCCCAAGAACCTCTCCTGACTCTTGTAAATAGCACAATGGACACAATTTAATTTGCCTTTGAGGGCAGCTCTTAAATTTACTGCAAAAGTAAAGACAGGCACTCTCAGATAAATATATGTGTGTGCATATGTGCAAACGCACATATTCATTTTCCTCAAACCTCATTCTCAAAGCTCTTTATTACCTCTTTAGTTCAATACACCTTCCCTAACATTCTGCATCCCCATCTAACACCTGCTTGTTAATTTCATTCAATTTTCAGCTAGTCTTTTAGCAAGCGAAGGCAACCCACTCAAATGATATAAAAGGACTTTTCCTTTTTTTTAAATTCTCAGATCCTTTTACTAACACTAATCACATGCCTACCATATGCTTTCCAAGATACTGGTTTCCATCCTTTTGTTAACTTGTCTTGTGTATCACCCAAGGTCGAGTTTCCTTTGTTGAGTGCAGACAATACCACAGGGTAGGGGTGGGATGATATGAAATGAGTATCTGAAAGCACAGCTTCCTGCTTCCTGGGAAGTGTTGCTTCACTTGTGCACAGGGGATGGTGTGAGAGAGGCCGGAGTGTCAGAAGTCCCCCTGCTCTTTTCAGGTGTGGCATGACTGCCTTTCCCACTAAGTTACATCCCTGATGGAAGAGCTACCTAGAGTTGTCTTAATTTAACTTCTTTTATTGTTCTTTTTCTTTTTCTTTTCTTTCTTTTTTTTTTTTTTTTTAGACAGGGTCTCACTCTGTCACCCAGGCTGAAGTGCAGGGGCATAATCTTGACTCAGTGCAGCCTTGTCCTCCCGGGCTCAATTGATCCTCACACCTCAGCCTCTCAGCTAGCTGGGACTACAGGTATAAGCCACCATGTCTGGCTAATTTTTTATATTTTTTGTAGTAACAGGGTTTCACCATGTTGCCCAGGCTGGTCTTGAGCTCCTGGACTCAAGTGATCCACCCACCTCGGCCTCCCAAAGTGTTGGGATTACAGGCGTAAGCCACTGAACCCTGCCCAATTGTCCTTCTTTTTTTTTTTTTTTTTTTTTTGAGACGGAGTCTCGCTCTGTCACCCAGGCTGGAGTGCAGTGGCGGGATCTCAGCTCACTGCAAGCTCCGCCTCCCAGGTTTACGCCATTCTGCTGCCTCAGCCTCCCGAGTAGCTGGGACTGCAGGCGCCCGCCCCCTCGCCCGGCTAGTTTTTTGTATTTTTTAGTAGAGACAGGGTTTCACCGGGTTAGCCAGGATGGTCTCGATCTCCTGACCTTGTGATCCGCCCGTGTCGGCCTCCCAAAGTGCTGGGATTACAGGCTTGAGCCACTGCGCCCGGCCCCAATTGTCCTTCTTAAGCATTTTTCTATCTCATTCCAATAGCTGTTTAAGTTTTAAGTTACAGATAAAATATCTGGTTTTGCTTGCTAGTAACTACTGTAAAGCTTTGGGCAACTTACATAACTGCTCTAACCCTCAATTTTCTCATCTGTTAAAAAAAGAGAATTAGATTAAATAAATTCTAATGTTCCTTTCAGCATGATGTTCTCTTAGTCAAGAGGTAAAACGGCTCAAGAGAAAGATCTGTGCTGCCGCAGATCTGTCTGTGTTCAGCAGGACAATAAGAGGAATGCCCCCTTAACACGCTACCACTTATTGAGCACCTACTATATGCTGGATACTCTGTCAGATGTTTATACACATGGTGTTTCATTGAATTTCCATGGCAACCCCAGGAGTTAGACTTTATTATTATTATTATTACTAATCTGTTCTACAGATGAAGGTGCTAAGACTCAGAAAGATAAGTAGCTCTTTCCAGATCATAAAGTAATTGACATAGCTGGACTTTGACCACCAAGCATATGTTCTTAACCATGCTGCTACCCTACTTCCCACTTTACTTGCTTTTTTTCATTGCCTGACAATTTACAAATGCCTGTTCATGGCTGCCATCTCGGAATCAGATGGTCTGGGATCCGGTCTTGGCTCTATTGCTTACTGGCACTTTGGCCAACTTGTGTAACCTCTTCAAACCTCAATTTTCTCCTCCGAAAAGAAGACAATACCTACCTGCTATGGTCTGAATATTTATGTCTTCCCCAAATTCATATGTTGAAATCCTTACTTCCAAGGTGACCGTATTGGGGATAAGGCTTTAGGAGCTGATTAGGTCATGAATGTGGAGCTCTCATGAATGGGAATAGTGACTTTGTAAAAAAGACCTGAGAGAGACCCTTCACTCTTTCTGCCATGTGAGGTTAGAGTGAGAAGACAGCTGTGTATGAGGAAGTGGGCCTTCACCAGACGCTGCCTCTGCCAGCACCTTGATCTCAGACTCCCAGCCTGCAGCACTGTCAGAAATAAGTTTCTGTTATTTATAAGTCACCTAGTCTACGGTGTTTTGTTATCATAGCCTTAACAGACTGAGATACTACCTCATAGCACCGTGGTAAAATGAAAATATGTAAGATGTGTGGCAGTAGTTGCCTGGTTCCATATTGTTTCTATGTGGCCATCATTTAAGCACCACCTGCAGGCTCAGCCCCAGCTCAGGCTCCAGGATCCGTCCTTCCTCCATGGGAGAAGCTTTAAATACCTCTTGTTTATGCTGAGAGGGATTCAGCATCAACCACGGTTCCTCCTGGTCCTGATGCCTCAGATATAGTAAGTGAGCCTCTAGCCTGAATGCAGCATGGTAGAGTTAAGATGGACCCTGGGACCATACTGCCTGTGTTTTAATCTTAGCTCTGTATTACTGATGACTTGGGCAAGCTACTTTGCCTTTCTGTGACTTGAATTTCTCATCTGTAAAATGGAGAAGAATAAGAGTAGCTATTTCAGAGGGTTGTTGTGTAGATACATTAAAAATAGAAATACATATAACAGCGTATGGGAAATATTTGTTATTTTTATTTTTACAGAACTTACCTGATATATACACGTATATGTAAGTGACATCATACATGCTTATATCATTAATGCTTTTTAGGTCCCTGCATGGTTGCCTCAGGTTCTTGAATCACTTGCCCAGTCTCTGAGGTTGCAGGCCTCATTGCAATCATGCACTTGGGCAGGGCTCCTGCCACTGAACTCCTCTTCTGAGGTGGAGCCTTGCAGTCTGCCGAGAACTTCCTTGATGCTGACTCCCTTCCCGCATCTCTGAATATTGCTTCTCCAAAACCATGTTCTGGAGTTGTATGTGGTTCCTTGGTGCAGACCACTTGTTACCCATCAGCCATATTCCCTGGAGCCTGCATCTGCTCCCTCCTGCATCCTTCCCCATTGCTTGTGCTTCGGACCTGCTTGCCCGGTCCTGAGCTGGTACAGTGTGTGTGTTTAGAAGTTACCACCTCAGCTTGACACAACCTTATCAAACAACTTTGTGAAACAGTTTACACATAAAATGGTTATGAATCTCAGTATACATCAGGTAAACAAGAGACATCACATTTCTCTACTTTTTTGGGGTAGTAGCGATATAATTCACATATACAATTTATCTATTTATAAAATTCATTTTTTGGTATATTTGCAGAGTTGTGCAATCAACACGCTTATCAATTTTGGAATGTTTTCACCTGTGCCTGCAAATCCTCTATTCTTTAGTTGTCACCCCTCATTTCCCCTAGCCCTAGGCAACCACTAATCTATTTTCTGTCTATAGATTTGCCTATTCTGGATGTTTCCTATAAATGGAAACATACACTATGTGGTTTTTTGTGACTGACTTCTTTGATTTAGCATAATGTTTTTAAGGTTCATCCATGTTATGGCATGACTTACGTACTTCCTTCCTTTTTATTGCTGAAAAGTATTTATTCTTCTCTACTTTTGGCTCAATAATCAATTATTACTTTTGGCCCCTGTTCCATAGGTCGGTGAGAAATTCAACTTCAGTCATTCTTGTGCTTCCCATCTGGGGCTGTGTCAAGATTCCAGGCTTTCAAGCAGAGCCGAGATCTCAGAGGCCCAGGAGGGCATCAGACATATGAGCACACAGGTTACTGCTGAGATGTCACTGTCTCTCCCTATGTGGTCTTTAAGAGTCTCCCCTCTCCTGCATTTATGCTAGCCTCTGGAATATGAGAACTGTTGTGGTTGGGAAAACCTGGGCTAATGTTCTGCCTCTTGGTGCACCAATGGCCAGTCTCTCTGAGGTCCTGCTGTGTCCTTGGGGCCCTGCTAGGGAGTAAGGCAAAATACAGGGTACCTTAAAATCTGACTCCTCCTCTAAGTCAGAGAGACTTTCATTTTAGATGGGGGTTATTCTTCCCCCAGAACTATTTAAATTTTCTTCCATGCCCTCAGGTTTTTAAAAATAAAAATCAAACATTCCAACCTTGAACTTTCCCCCAGGCAAAAGCAGCACAGATGTCAAAGAGGAAAAACAGAAGGGAAAAACATAAGCAAACTTAAAAAAGTTATCTTGTGTTAGAATTCTTTTCTGGTTGTTCAAATCTCTGTACCAGCATAGGCTCATAATGTATTTGAGCATTTTATCCCACTATATCTTTTCATATTTCCAGTCAAGTCACTGTAGCTCTTTCCTGTACTACCAGCCCACCTGCCACTGTTCTCTGACAGCTTTTTAACTCCTGCAAGCCACTGGTTACTGTGATGGCAACACCACAACCTGGACGCTGTTGCTTGAATTTTTACTTTAATTGCATAATGGAACTCTCTCTCTTGTGGTAGAATGAAAATATTAAATATCTCATCTATGCTGTCAGAAATGTAGGATTTGCATTTCTGTTACACATTTCTATCATACATTTTTTATTTCTATTACATATTTCTGTTATAACTATCTATTGTACTAGGTTTTGTTCTCAAGATTCCTTTATGCTCTTAAAAATAATTAAGGATCTCAAAAAACTTTTGTTTATTTGGGTTATATCTGTGGATATTAACTATGTTATAAACATTTTTCTTTCTTTTTTTTTTTTGAGACGGAGTCTCGCTCTGTTACCCAGGCTGGAGTACAGTGGCATGATCTTGGCTCACTGCAACTCCTGCCTCCCGGGTTCAAGCGATTCTCCTGCCTCAGTCTCCTGAGTAGCTGGGATTGCAGGTGCCCGCCACCACACCTGGCTAATTTTTGTATTTTTAGTAGAGACAGGATTTCACCATGTTGCTCAGGCTGGTCTCAAACTCCTGACCTCGTGGTCCGCCCACGTCAGCCTCCCAAAGTGCTGGGATTACAAGCGTGAGCCACTGCACCCAGCCAAACATGCTATAAACATTTTAAAAATAATTATTTATTCATAAAAATAATAAACCCATTGCATGTAATATAAATAACATATTTTTAATAAAGAATGTATTTATTTTTCCAAGCAAGAGAAACTTAGTGATTAGCATAGCGTTGTTTCACGTTTTTATGTTTTTTGCTTTTTAATGTCTGACAATAGATGATGGCTGGATTCTTATATTGGCTTTTGCATTCGATGTGGTATGTTACGTTGTTTTCATTGAAGAATATTAAGAAAAACCTGGCATCACAGAGTGATGTAGTTGGAAAACAGAGGAGTATTTTAATAGCCTTTTGGATAACTGTATCTTCTATCCTAAACCTCAGCTAGAGGTAGTTTCTTAAAGGTTATTGGGCAATAAATATTGCCATATATTTCCTTTGGAGTGACAGGCTCACTTTGTACATTTTCAAGGAAAGGTTTGGCAAATACCTAAATCTGAATACGTTGGTCTTTCACGTGAAATGTTGTTTCATGAGGAGAGTGGTTAGTTCAACTTGCAACTCAAGGAATATTTTATGGTAGAGACAACCATGCTACTTCAGTATTCAACAGAAGTGCTTTCTGTGTACTTGATAGTTTGTCACACAGAATATTACAAAGACATGTACTGAAATGTTGAAATTCAATGAGGTTAACAATTTTTAATGCTTCATCAAGGACGTTCTTAAGTAAACTGGCTTCCTTCTTTGTCTGTTCCCCACTCCCACCTCTTTTATTGTGAGTGTGTGGTGTGAATAATGTGATGACTGTTAGGTGCTGTTTGGTGCCACTGCTTTGACTTGTACTAAGATGCTGGCAGTTTGACCCAGGATAACTTTTGTACCAACATTGTAAATGTCCACACAGTGAAAAAGGCAAATCATTTTTGTAGTATTATTATGAAAATAGTTTTGATTTCACAGATGCCCTGAAAGGGTCTCCAGGACTTTGCAGACCACACTTTGGGAAGGTGAAAAGCAGGGGTGATGAAAGGCTCCAACGGAAGAAAGTCTTCCTTTCTTTCTGACTTGTTGCTGCCTAGGACCTTGTATTCTGTATGTGCCCAGGTCTATCCCAGCACCTGGGATCACAAGGTCCTAGGCTTGTAGTGGGATGGCCACGACGCAACACGACCGTGTCTTTGGGAGCCCTAGGCACTGAGCCTTTTTACTTGCTCTGCTTGCCCAGTGTAGTAGCACTGGGAGGGGTAGTGGCATGAGACGATGTCTTTTCTCCTTTCCTTCCAACTGTAAGAATTTAGTAATGAAAATACTGGCACAACTCCATAAAATCTTCAAACTGCTGAATAAACCGTCTAGAAATAGAACTGACCAGAAATGTACACCCTTCTCCTTGTGGTTTGAAAGCATTTGTCCCTTAAAGGGGCTGTATTGATTACCTTCAACATTTTTCCTACACAGTTTAATTTCACTGGATTGTAACTGAAGAGTTTGGGGAAAGTTCCTGGCCTTCTATGTTGTACAGAGGAATAGCCTGAAAGACAGCCTTTCTGAGCATCACCACATGTAAACGGATCTGGAAGCTTTGAACTGTGAGTCTGTTGGGCTCCCTTCCAAACTCACGATGGTTTATTTTATGTAAAAACATGATACAAGTTACTTGGCAACTTGTATCAAGGGTCTAATCCTTTATTATGCCACCATAACTGGGTTAAAGAGTATATGTGGTAAGCAAAAGTACTTACCTGTGATAGAAGATAAGCATAGGATTAAGTACATTTTGTGATTTCTGAATTAAATATGCTAGAAAAAGCTTTTATTTAAATCCAAAATTCTGTTTTGCTCTTGGAGATTTTAGACAAGAAAATTATATGTTTCCAGAATCATACATGTTGGCAGATCTCTAAGCATCCAAGGCTGTGTGGTTTTTTGTTTTTTTTTTTTTAAGAAAAATTCATCTATTTATTAAGAACAATATTTATCAATGGGCTAATTTGTGCCACTATTCTTCTAGATATGGGGATGGAGTGGTGAATAAGATATACACAGTCCCTGTACTCATGAAGCTTTTAATCTAGAAGGAGGAGAAAAAAAGTAACAATTAAATAAGCAAGGTAATTCTAGACAGACGAGCATATGAAGGAAATAACATAGGGTGTTGAGATCATGAAACACAGGTGAGATGGGGTGGTCAGAGAAGGTCTCTCTAGGGAGGTGACATTGGAGCCGAAACCTGAATGATGAGGAAGAGTCAGGTGGAAAAGCAATTGAAACAGAGTGAACAGCAAGTACAGAGGCCCTGAGGTGAGACTACATTTGGTGGCTTTGAGGAATGAAATGAAAGTAGTATGGCTTGAGTGCAGTGAGCAAAAGACAAAATGGTGCAAGATGAGATCAGACCACATATAACTTTGTAAGCCATAGTTAGTGTGTTAGTCTTTTTGGGCTGCTATAACAAAAATAATATAGACCAGGTGGTTTAAACAACAACAATTTATTTTTAAAAAATTTCTAGTATTATTATTATTTTTTGAGACAGTCTCACTCTGTCACCCAGGCTGGAGTACAGTGCTGTGAACACAGTTCATTGCAGCCTCTACCTTTTAGGCTCAAGCAGTCCTCCTGTCTCAGCCTCCTGTGAGGCTGGGACCACAGGCTCATGTCACCATGCCTGGCTAAGTTTTTGACTTTTGTAGAGACAGACTCTCACTTTGTTGCCCAGGCTTGTCTTGAACTCCTGGGCTCAAGTGATCCTCCTGCCTTGGCCTCCCAAAATTTTGGGATTACAGGCATGAGCCACTTCACCCAGCAAAAAATTTATTTCTCATAGTTCTAGAGCCTGGGAAGTCCAAGAGCAAGGTGACAGCTGATTTGGTTCCTGGTGAGGACTTTCTTCGTGGTTTGCAGATGGATGACTTCTTTTTCCTGTACCTTAACATGGTGGAGAGAGAGAAAAAGAGAGAGGAAGCAAGCACTCTTATGTCTCTTCTTAGAAGGGCATTAATCCCATCATGAGGGCTAGACTCTCATGACACCCTCATGACCTATTTACCTCCCAAAGTCCCCAATTTCATATGCCATCACAATGGAGTTTTGATATATAATTTTGGGGGGACACATTCAGCCCATTGCAGCTAGGCACTTGGATTTTATTATGAGTAAAATAGGAAGCTATTGGAAGGTTTTAAAATTGAGAGTGACATGACCTAATAGGTATTTTCGAATGACTGCTCTGAATGCTATGTGGAGGATGATTGCAGGGGGTCAAGACTGCAGCAGAGTGGGCAGTTGAGAGGCTATGATGATGGATTGCATGGGTAGGTGGTGGAAGTAAAAAGAAGAAGATAGGTTTGAATATATAGTTTAGAGGTAAAGACAGAAAGGAAGCATCAAGGACATACCCAAATTTATATTTTCTTGAGCTTCTGAATGAATGCTGATGGTAGAAATTGACATGTTTATGATTGGGAAAGAAATAGGTCTGTGAGATGGTTGGGGAGGTGGTCATCAGGTGCTCTCTGAAGATGAAAATCAAAATGTTTATTTTGTATGTTATGTCATGTGTGTTTGTGTTCAGCTGCAGAGGAACCAAAATCCTGACAAACCATATCTTAAACAAACAAGCTCTTTGATTAATCAATTAATCTATTGTCCACACAAAAAGCGTGTCAAAGATTGGCAGACCCAGCTAGTATGGTAGCTCCCAAATGCCACTGAGATCATGGGCACATTCTCTTTTCTCCTTGAGCATCCTTATCATGTCTTTCACTCTCACCTTTACAAGAGAGGGACTGAGCTTTAGGCATAGGGTCTGCATGTAAGACAGGAGAAGGGGAAAGCTGAAAGAAGTTGGGGTGGTGCCTATGTCAGGAAAGCAAAAGCTTTTTCAGAAATCCATCCCCCAGACCTCCATTTTATGTACCAAAACTATATCATGTGTCCAATTCTAGCTGCAAGGGAGGCTGAGCTTTTTAGCTGGTCACAGTGGCTCACTGAACAAAACTGGAAGCATTTTCATAAGAAGTAAAGGGTGAAAGTGTACTGTGAAGGTAGGCAACCAGTAATGCCACCAGGGACACATTAAGTTTAAGGTCTCTGGTGAGCATTCACATGGAAAAGTCAAGTAAGGTTGAAATTATAAGCCTCAAGTTGAAAGTTCAACTTTCAAAGTTGAAAGAAGGAGCAGAGCTGGTAACAGTTCAAAGAGAGAGCAGAGCTGGTGACAGTTTGGAAATCATTAGCATGTAGATTATATTTAAAGCAAAAAGGGCAGATGAGATCAATTAGTGACAGATTAGAGTTGAAAACTTGTCAATTTTGTATTTATTACTGTGACTTGCTTTAATTAATTTTATTAAATTCAACAAAATTTTAATATATACCTTCCATGTGTTTTAAATTGCTTTGAACCCTCAGGGCAGAAAGATGAAGATGTATCTTTTGCTTTTAAGAAGCTTAGAGATAGAAAAAAAGATAAAAATTAGTTTTGTTAACTGATTCACTACAATATATATTAAAAATTAACCTATTTAAGTATATTTGTGACATTTGGATAATGGTAGTAGCTCTACTGAAGATTTACTTTTTAAGTGAGAATTTAAGTAATTTATCTTGAGTAATGCAAGATTCACCTGTCTACATATGTACATTTGCGTATTTTAATTTGGGAATGCATTAAGAAAAGCCTGAGTGTTTTAATGATTAAATAATAATCTTATTATTAGTAAATTTGCTGCTAAAATGAACACAATGCATTATGGAACCTTAACCTAAAACTTTTGACTTCTAAGGAAGAGAAAGGAACTACTTGTCAGATGACCTTGTTTAGATTTGGACTGAAGAATGGTTTAGCGACTCATTGCTACCTATAATTCCACTTGGAAGACTCATGGGTCTCTCAAACTAATCATGTTTCAAACTGAGTTTTTTACCTTACCCATCCCTCATTCTTTTCCCAACATCATGCTTTTCTGTATTACTTTTGAAGTGGCATTACTATTTTGACTCAAGCCAGAACTCTAAGTATTATTCTACACAGTTCTGTCTCCTTCACTCCACTGTTACCAGTAAAACTTACAGATTTTACCTCCCGAATATTTTTTGAATCTGCTCTGTCTTCTCTGTCCTGGCTCACCATTATTTCACATCTTCTCTCCAAGTGTGCTCCTTTAAACTCCATCTCTGTAGCTAGAGCAATTTTATGAGGCTAAACTGCTCAATTCATTACTCTTGTTAAAATCTGGCAAAATATCTTTCAGCATTCTGTAAAAATGGTGTCCTGAAGTACAATCTATTTAAAAAATATTGAGCTAAATTGAGACAAAGAGGTTCCTTTATTGTAAGACTTCTCAGAGCCTTCAACATGCTAACGCATGCACTGTGAATTACTAAAGGGGTGAAATTTAGGATGTTTCCAAACAGAAGTCACAGTGAAGCTATTATGTTGAGGAATACCAAGGAAGGTTTCATGAAATGCCTCTGTGAACACTAGAAATTTCTATAAACTGTCTTAGGAAATTTGGTCTATAAGGAGGAAATTCAGTCACCTCAACATGACCTATGAAACTTCTTGTGACCTAGTCCTTATCTTCCTCATGAGCCTCAATCTTTTATTCCTCCCCGTCTTGAAACCACAACCAGTTCCTGTACACAACATGCTCCTAATGATTTTGCTTAAGCTCTTTCCCCTGAAATACTTTTTTTTTTTTTGAGACGGAGTCTCACTCTGTTACCCAGGCTGGAGTGCAATGGCACGATCTCGGCTCACTACAACCTTCCCCTCCCAGGTTCAAGCAATTCTGCCTCAGCCTCCTGAGTAGCTGGGATTACAGGTGTGGGCCATCACGCCTAGCTAATTTTTGTATTTTTAGTAGAGATGGGGTTTCATCATGTTGGCCAGGCTGGTCCTGAACTCCTGACCTCAAGTGATCCATCCTCCTCAGCCTCCCAAATTGCTGAGATTACAGGTGTGAGCTACCATGCCTGGCCAAAATAACTCTCTTTATCTGGTTAACTCTACTTACCTTTTGACTTTCAGCTCGAAGACCTTCCTTGGATTCCACATTGAGCTAAGTGCCTCTTTTCTGAAGTCCACTTACCATCTCACAAAAAATGGGCATAATCTGTGTGTGTGTGTCTTTTCACCCTAGTTTACCTGGGGATAAAGACTGTGAGAGTATGCTGCAATGATGATGGTGGCGATTATAGCTAGTTATTGCACATACTAGATGCCAGGCAACCATATACAAATTATCTTATTTGATAGTCACAAACTCCCATGAAGTGGGTATTATTAGTATCCTTATTTTGCAGATAAAGCAGCCAGAGCTTAGAAAGGCTGAGGAACTTGCCCAAGGCTATCCAGCTACTGAGAGATAAACTGTGGTGTGAATTTACAGAGCGTGACTCCTGAGGCTCCACCTGTGCCTATAATTCCAGCATGACACTTGGGAATGCGCACTTAGTAGATGCTTGTTGATCTAAACTTTGTGTGTGTGTGTGTGTGTGTGTGTGTGTGTGTGTGTGTTCCTGTCACATCCAAAACTACTAGCACCAAAGAAGTTGGGCATGGTGTAGGAAAGAGAAACCTTTGTTGTTAAATCTCATTTCCAGCAAAACTGTCAATGGAAAGGTGGCATGGAAGGGACAACCAGCTCATGTACCAAATTACTCTCAGCTTCCTTGTTGTCTTAGACATATGTTCTGGGAGTGGCCAACCCTTGTTTTACATCTGTGTTAGTCTTTGCAGAATAAAAAGCAAATTAGTGTTTAATGGGGACTATTAATCTTGTCACCTAATTGAGTAGATCTAATAAATCTTGTCATTCAAAACCCAGTGGAAATTTCCAGTTGGAAATGAGTATGGGGAATATCCAATCTCAAAAATATTTTCATACACAAAGATTATATATAAGTTTGTGAAAGATGTTGAATGCTCAATGAAATTTAATGAGTATGAATTGAACACTTATCCTGGGCCTAGAACTGTTGGCAGTTGCTTTTGAGAGTTACAGAATACATTTATGATAATTACTGCACTTACAAATTTTGCTATGTGGTTTGGGAGTATCTGAAGTGTCTTATAGTAGGTCTCTAAATAGGTAATAATAAAAAGTTCAAATACATTATTTCGTTACACTCCACGAGGATCAAACTTCATCATGACATGATTATAATTTGAAATATGAGTAAGAAATATGTAGGGTCATGATCTCTATAAGCCCATTCTTTGCTTCTTAATTAAATTTTGCAGCTGATAGAAACATTGAAAGCAGAGCACTAGCTTATAAATAATTCAGAAAAGGATTGGTAACTCCCATAGTATATGTTTTATGAGTTTTGTTTAAGAAGAGTCTATTTCGTGTTAGGTAAAGTTAGCCATTGTTTAGAATAAAGACCTGCATTACTTCCTATTCTAAATTAAACTGTTAAAGGGAGTGCTTGCAAATAAATGCCTTGGTGCTTTTTTTTCTGTTTAATAGGAGCAACATCACTTTGGATCAATTATTTAATTTCCTTATGTCAGAGTTCTTTCAATTTAAAGAAAAATATTTCCTTTCCTCATTTCTTTTTGTCTGAGGATGAACCAGACATTGGAAGTTGTAGCCTGGGATTGTACTGGAGTTCTCACTGTGGTTGCATTCCTTCTTCACATTCAGCGTCCTCCCTTAAGCACACATTTTCATGCACATCTATTAAATTACCTGGGAGAGAGTTCTAGACATTATCAGTCAGTAAATCCGGTTGTCTCATTTTTCATTTTAGCTATTGTTGGGGTCATATGCCAAGGCTTGTATGAAGGGTCTAGAAAAATATCTGCTGCAATGTGATTTCTTTTATCCTTGTATGAGACCATAGCATGAGACAGTAGACTGGCGAATGGCAGGGCGGGGAGTGTGTGCTTACAGGGAGCAAAGAAAAGAGTTTTGATTCTTCTTTAGCTAAATGTTGTAAAACTTTAAAGCTTACATTTGAATAATCGTTGCAGATGGGTTAGATAAAATCCATCAACTCACAATGTTTTTCCTGTTTCCATTCACTAGTGAGTAACAGAAGCTTAAAAGAAGGAATGTTCTCTAAAATAAGATATAGAATGTGGGTTAGGTTTACAAGTTAAGAGTTCCTCTTTGCCCTGCCCCCAAATTATTTTTAGGCCCCAGGCCTCTGAAGCCAAGGTAATCTGCAGGCAGCTTTCTCATTTTATCACAAGTCAGTGGTCTCTCCCCTTCCTTGTCCCTCCTATCTTGTCGGCAAATGGCTCTGTGGGAAACCAATTCTGCTTCCTGTTTAAACTGTAGAAACAATTCACTTAATTCAATATCTAGCTTTTGATTCTATTTGCAAAAATAGAGTTGTAAATAGTTCCATTCATTAGTCAATACTTTTTTTTTTTTTTTTGGTCTGTTAAGCATATTTGGGTCATTTTATAGTTAACCTTGGCTGAGGGAGAAAAGTTCTTTGAAGCTCTTACTTACTTGTGATTTTTTGGTTGTGATATGGAGGATTTGCAGGGCAGAAGCATGGCTTGACTGACCCAATGCCCATTTCTGGCTCTCTTCATCCTCTCTGACCTCTATAATAGAGAAAGGGGAAACTGAATATTCACTGCTCTAACCTCTCCTGAAGCAAGGGTGGCCTTGTAACAGTTCTGGCCAATGTGGCATAAGCAGAATTCTGGTGAGGTGGGTTTTGGGAATGGCTTTTGATTTCCTAATAAAAGAGGCCAGAACTGCAGGCACTATTCCTTCTACCCCTCTTGGTCTTGAACATGGCTACAATGTCTGGATCTATAGCAGTCAGCTTGCAACTTTGAGACAATATGCCAATCTAAAAATGGCAGAGCAGAATTATAGATGAACAGATGAAGCCTTGGTTTTTATTAGATCATGGAGCCCCATATTATACAGGACTGCTTCCCTTTAGACATCATACATGAAAAATAAATCCCTTTGTGGTAGGTTAATACAAGGCCACAAATTCTTTGACACTCCTCCCAGCAAAGTCTAATTCACCCTCCCTTGAATATAGGCCAGCCTTACCGGCTTGATTCCAACCAATAGATAGAATCAGTAGATGTGACACTGCATGACTCTCCATGCTAGGTTCACAAGGTAATGCGGTTGCTGCCTTTTTCTTCTTCTCTCTGATATGTGCCTTGGGAGAATTGAGCTGACATGTTAGAAGTCAATCTACACTGAAGCTGCCATGCTGAAGAACTCATGTGTGAGAACACATAGAAATCGAGATGCCTGAGGAGCCCCAGCTGTACCAGCCTCCAGCTCTCTGAGTCTTCTCAGCAAGAACTGTCAAACATGAGAGTGAAGCAGCCTTCAGATGACTCTGGCCCCAGTCTTCAGGTGCCCTAGTTGGTGCCAAGTGGAGCAGACAAGCTGCCACCCACCAAGCCCTTCCCAAATTGCAGACTAGGAGCAGAATAAATGTTATTTTAAGCCACTAAATTTTGGTTTGTTATATATTGTAGCAATAGAAAACCAGAACCCCTTTTGCCACTGTTAGTTGGATATTCTGTTACTTGCAGCCAAAAGCATCCCTATCTGAAATACTTAGTAGTAGAGAAGATTAAAATAAATCACTAAAACGATTCTTTTGAGTTGCTATATGCATTGATTATCCAATCTACTCCTCTCTTATTCTGTTTGCGGCAATCCATTTCACTGTAGTACTAATATCATAACTTCCCATTGAAGTCAGTACTGCTTTAGTTATATACAGGTTTTATTTACAAAAGGGCTGGACTAGTAGAAACATGGAAAAAGAGGGACTTCAATTCAGGGCACCATACTGCTGTTTTCCTGCTCTTTTGGCATTTTGATTATAATAAAGACAATATTAGTAACTTTTTCACTAGCAGGTACAACTTGAGAGTTCCTAACTTTATAAAACTCTCATCAGTGTTTGAAGCTGCTTTCTTAATAAAATGCTCCTAGCATTTGACAGCTTTATTTTTTTATTGACATTTGAAGCTTTTAAAATAGATGAGTATTGAATATCATGTTTAATAGGTCAGATTCTTTGAAGAAAATTTCCATTAGTTAGTTCCCATTTTCTAAAGAATTGATGGTCACTCAGTATTGTTGGAATTCTTAAAAAAGGTTTTAATCATAAATTTATTTTTAAGTCTGGCATATGGAAACTAGCAAGGTTGTTCTAGATTAATATTCATATCCTTACATGGGAGCTACACTATAAATTAAAAATCTTTTATTCCAAGGTAAAATAATACTATTTTTAGTGATGGAGATTCCTAAGCAGCTTTGCAATATTGTTTAGGCAGTCTTCTTATCCTATTGCACTGAAACTTTAAACCTGAAAGAACAGAACTGCAACTCCTGAAAGCTAGTTGCACAAAAGCCAACTTCAATTTTGTGTCTTTGTTTACTCAATGTCCACATCCTTAAACTGTTGGCAAATTTGCAGCTGGGTGGAGCAGCAAAAATGTCGTTGTGCTGATGATATGGGGAGGGATGGGTGTGGAGGCTAGATTGGGGCACCAGAGGGGTCTTTGCAAAGGAAAGTTACGTAAGTGATATCATATGCAGAAGCAGCCTCTGGGTTGAAAAATAACTGCACAGGGAGTGTCAGCCTTTCTTGGATTTCACTCCCTGATTTACTATCCTTAAGGGTCAGACCTATATTCCTGGGTGGGCTGGAGAGTCTAAGTGCAGTGAGTTCCTAATAGCAACCCTGCGCAATAGCTTCAAAAGTCTGGCAATGTTTTTTTGTTTTTTGTTTTTAAAATTTTGTCTCAAGGCAGCAAGGTGCTGTATGCAAAAGCTGAACGAACATCTCAATGAGAAGCCAAAACAGGACAGATGTTTCATGCTGCGCCTCAAATCTGGTTGCTTCCAGCATGATTTCCTTAAACAAACAGGAAACACAGAAAAACGGAGAAGACAACTGGTTTTCCATGGCAGCTCAAAAGCAGATTAAAACAAGCACTAATTTCTCATCCTGTCCTTCTTCCGCCTAGCCATTTTTTTTGGAAACTAAATTATTAATTCATTAGATAATGCCTTGTATTCATGCCACCTGGTATTTTTATTTTTGTAACCTGTGAAAAGTAAATTGTCATTGTGTGTCTATCCTGTGTCAGAGATTCCTTGGGGGCCCATGTCATAATTTACTTGGTACTGAACCCCCATCTAGCACCTGAGGGAAATTATATATACGCAGTCCTATAGACCCAGGGAATGGTGGGAGTAGGGATGAAATGTAACAAAACTGAGACAACTGCAAGTACATATGAGATCTGCCACCTGCCTAGGGTGACCCTGAACTCTGAGCACCCTAATATGTTAAGTATCACTTGAGATCTTCACATCATTAGGGAGAAGCAGGTATTTCTGTTCTTTGGCCATCGTGTGCTCCACATCTTACTTGATGGCATTCTTTGGATTAGGACCCTTGGTGTCAGTCCTAAGCTCCTCGGACACCCTCTCTTAGCTAATGCCTTTCTGTGGGTTTCTCAGATGCCTGCAGCATTCTGCTTCCCCCAAGCTCATTAGCAGATACAGCCTATTAATTCCTTTCTAATGCCACTGCCTGTTCCTGAAGTCCTACACAGCTCCAGAAAACAGAAAACCTTCACCCATATAAACGATTGCTTTTAGAAGCATCAACTTCTCAAGCTGCAGCTAACTCCTTCCAGAAGCTTGAGTTTTCTCATTCACAGAGGCAGTATTTCCCAAAGGATCAGAATTATGTAGCATGCTTGTTAAAATACAAATTCCCACTGAATCAGACTGTCTCAGGGTGGGATTGGGAGTTGGCATATGTAACAAGCTCCTTATGCAGGCAGTTACAGCTTCCATTTCAGGATAGAGAGCTAGTTAATTTCATCCTTGTACACATCAAGTTTAGCATTTCCTCTTAAGAATGAGAATACTTTTCCCCCTCACAGCTTGGAGACCTTAGGAAAAGGCTGTCAATTTCAACTACCACCCAACCCTTCAACCTGCAGCAGCCTTAAGAAAATTGAGGCTTTGTGGGTAAAAACTGAGTCTAAAACCTGCACCAATGTTTCACCTTTGGCCTTGGCCAGACTTCCATGCTTACCTTTGAGGACCTGCCTGCAAAGTCATCCATACTCTCCTGTACTCTCATGTTTTCATTGTTTTGCCTCCTCACCCCTGCCTTACCACACTTCATGTTCACCCCCATTTCTTCTACCCTCTGGACTTTTACTCCATGGTAGACTCCCTCAGCCCCCAGACCTCAGCTGAAATCTGGGTCTCACTGGGATGATCTTTGCCTTTCAGTCTTCCCACATGCCGGTTGCCCTTTTCTCCACTTGCATTCGGAACCATAGAGCTGTGGGTGACAGACGAGGGATAGAGTTAGAAAGGGGTTGGCCAACTTTTCCCGTAAAGAACCAGAGAGTAAATATCTTTGTGGGCCACACAGTCCTTCATAACTACTCAAGTCTGCTGTTGCAGCACAAAAGAAAACATAGACAGTATGTGAATAAATGAATTTGTTTCAATAAAATTTCATTTATCGACGTTGAAATGTGAATTTCACATAATTTCCACACGTTACAAAATAGTATTCCTTTTCTGAAAAATTATCAACCATCGAAATGGTAAAAACCATTCTTAGCTTCAGGGCAATACAAAAATGGAGTAGGGGGGCGAGGCGGGGGGAGTGCGACTGGAGTGGCCCATGCGCTGTGATCTGCTGATTTCTGATAGAAACCAGTGCTTCTCAGACTTCAATGTGCTTACATGTCACTAAGGATCTTGCTAAAATGCAGACTCAGATTAAGTACATCTGGGATGGAACCTGAGATCCTGCATTTCTAACAAGCTCCCAAGTGGTGTTAGCGCGCCTGGTGAGCGCACAGCACTTTGAGTAATAAGGCACTACAGTCAGTCAGGTGTAGAAGCTTCTCTTTTATATAATAAAGGCATTAAAAATAGCTTAATGACATAGGAAAATGTCCTGACTGTAATGTGTGTTAGATGGAAAGTGAGACAGTTGAGAGCACAGGCTTTCAAGCCAAACATACTCCCACTTACCAACTATATGCATCTGGACACATTTCTTAACCTTTCTCAGTTTCTGTTCATTCAACTGTAAAACAAAGAAAAATTGTCTCTGCCTCGAGTGGTTGTTTGGATTCTAACAAGACAATGCTTGTAAAACAGCACCTAGCAAGGTCTCAATCCTAGCCCTTATTATTTTTACATTTAAAAAGCAAGACATGAATCTGTATATAACAAACTAATAGGAATGTTAATTTTGAGTGTCTCAGGGGATTTCCTTGCCATCTTTTTTAGAAAACATTTGCAAGAGTCATGCCCATTCATTCATTCATTCATTCAAGAAACATTTGTTGAGTTCCTACTTCTGCCAGGCAATGTGTTTTGCTGGATCTGCCAAGACGAGCGAAACGTAAGCTCACATAAGTTGGGGGGCTGGGAACAAAAAACAATCTCAGCATAGAGGAAGAGCTGTATGGGAGTGCGCAGTGTGCTAGGGAACATAGAGGAAAGAGTGTTCACTCTGCTGGGAGGAGAGGCCAGAGGGATTCCACACAGGAGGCCACTGTTACGTTGCACTTCAAAGGATACATATGGACTGCCTAATGGGGGAGGAAGGAAGAGAGTACGCAAAGGCAGTGGGGAGTCCAGAGAACCTAGACCATAGGAGTGTGTGGGAGTGACCAAGGAGAAGGCCCTGGCTAATCAGAACAGGTGTAGGCCTTTATGCAGCAGAGATTTGAACTGGCTGGGTATCAGTTCTGGAAAGGCCATTATCCCTTTTGGAAAACATCCTGACAATTACAATAATATGTGCTAGCAGGGACTTCAGAAAGGACAGTGCCAGAAAATCCCTCACCACTTTTGCGGGAGCCGTCTTCATAAGTAGTTCTCTGGGACCGTACTTGACTCGGTAATTGCCTACCAAGTGTCTGTTACAGGAGGGAGGCTTTGCATAGGGCTGCAGGGATGCTGCAATGAGGTCTGCCATCTGCCACAGGAGAGGTTAATCACTACACCACAGGGTGAAGGGAGCCAAAAACGTCTCCTGGAGCTTTATAAGAAGGAGAAAAAGATGAAGGGGTATGGGTCTGAAAGTGAGAGCTCCAGATGGGCTTCATGGAGCAGGCAGCATTTGAGTTGGCCTTGGAGATGGCCCATTCTGTCTCTGGGCATTCTCTCCAGGGTCTCCAGCTTGATGGGGGATTCAAGTCTATTTCTGTAAATTGCTAACTTCAATCAAGGGCATGGGAACTAACAGTAGGTTCCTGAACTGACCTTCTAGTGCTGAGAAAGGGACAGAAGGTGTCATCTGAAAGGGTCCTTAACCTGTCTCTCTAGGGGAAACCTTGCTATCAACGAAAACTTGGATTATAACTTACAGAATTAAAATTTAGAAATGGTTCCTGGCAATCTCTCTTCTGTCTTCCATTCCTGGTTCTCTGAGGCCTTCTGTCCTCTATAGTAGTTCTAAGACAGAGGGTTATGTGTGAGACAGAGTAGACCCAGCAGCATGGGGAGGAGGTACCTATCTGGGTTGGTCCATTTGCATTCTGATTCACCGTGTCCTGAGTGGCTTAATACTGTTTCCAGCCTGCTCTCTTCTCTGTAAATTCCTCCTTTCTCAGTGGTACGAGATGGATTTTTCTGCCCTCATAGTCTCCTAAACCTTGCCTGATCTTTTTAAAACTGATTTTTCTCCATCTTGTTTGCCCTTAATTGAGATTTAGCCATGCCCAGACCTGTCTGGTGACCCCAGGGGGCCCAAGCTGAGTGGCTCTGCCCCAGGGGAGATTTGTGCCTGGGTCTTGGAGCTGAGAATGTGGGGAAGGCACCATGAGGCTGCTCCCCAGACCAGCCTGTGGACTAGGTTTGTGCTCAGTAGAGAGGGGTCTGCAGGCAGAAGCAGAGGTGCTGAATTTTACGAGGAACTCCCTGAGACAAAGATTCATAAGCAACGTTGCTCAGGGTAAACCCAGACATTGTTAGTTGCTTCTAGAGCTAGTGCTTACAGAGTCCTAACACTTGACCTGAACTGGCTCAGCTCGGTCTTTCCACAGTGTTAGGGGAAAGGGATACTTTCTCCACGGAAGAGAGTTTTTCTGTCCCCAGAGTTGTAGTTTGGGGGATTTCTTAAACTGCTTCCTGAGCAAGAAAACAGAATGCCTATGAAGGGCTGGGCTGAGAAGCTGCTCCAAATCGCTATTTCTGTAGCCGGGTTGCCAGAACATAAATAAGAAGTGTGTTTGTGAACACACGAGATGCCTTTGGATGCTCCCAAATATAAGCATGGGAGAAAAGATTGCAAAGGTCTCCATTTATATGGTTGGCAGAACACATTACTAAAATGTGTGCCGTTTAGTGTAAGCTCATTTGTACTCACTGGCTGGCCAGATCAGGCGAAGTTTGAGTTACATTTGTAACTGTACATAGGTACATAAGAAATCGATACTGAAAGCCCTGTTCTAGTAACAGTGTTACCCAACCCAGTCAATCCAGTCACAAACACCATGGCATGCATAGGTCTCTGTTTACAGGTGCCACATTTAGTGTGGCTATGAGTCATCAAACCTCTAATTACTTCTTAAAGTTTCCTAAACCACTCTTGTCAGTAAATAGCAGTATTGCATGCGGCTCTACCTCTGCAAATGAGGGCGGGAGTACAGTTAGCTGAATTTTTATTCATAGATAGTCTATCTTATTTCCTAGAATGTGTAACTGGGACTTTGTCATTTTGTTTACTTCTGTATCTGCAGTGCCTAGAACAGTGCCTGGTACACAGTGGGTGCTTAATATTTGTGAATAGATAAAAGAATGAATGAACGCTTGGATTTTATGTATGAGTTGGAGGCCATCTCTCTTCTCTCTTCCCGCTCAGTTGCTGTTACATCTGCCAACTTCTGCTTTTACTTGAGTCCCTGGCGTATGGAAAATTACACCCTCTCAGTGTAGACTGTGGGCAGAACTCGGGACATTATGGGTCAGCATGTGGGTGTAAGTTCTTGTACAAACACAGAGGCCCCTGGCTTAGCAAGTCCCAAAGGCTCTGAGCGACTTTCAGGCAGAACACTATCACGCTCATCTTCCTTAAACCATGCTATTTTTTTCCCATTATGAAAATAACACATGCTCATTAAACAAAGTTTGGAAACGCTAGAAAATATGAACGTAGAAAAATTACCCACAGTCCCTTTACCCAAACACAAATCCACACTTCTCTTTCTCCCAGTTTATCAGATAGCTTTTAAACCTGCACCATTCTCTTCAGTCTTGCATCCAATCCAGTCACAGCGCCAGGAAGACATCTTTCTAAAACACAGATTTGAAAACACTTCAAAGGCTTCCTGTTGCCTTTAGTGTCCAAACTGCTCCACAGGATTGGCTCTGCTTGTGTCTGCAGCTTCCGAGCCCGCTGAGCCCCTATCATATTACACTTGTGCCAAATGGAATTTCCTTCAATTCTTCAAACAAGCTGCACCTTCTCAGGTTCACTCTGCTTGGAACCCTCTCCACCTTTCTTGGCTCTATTGTTTTAGTCTGTTTGCTTGTCCGTGTTTATCTGTTTTTTTCTCGTGTATCTCTTTGATTCAGCATTTAGCTAGCATTTCCCCTAAAAAATTTTCCTGACTGTCCTTCCCCTTTTCTCTACCAAATCTGAGTTTGGAGGTCCTCTTGTGTGTTTCAAAAACCCATACATTTCTCTCGTCATGTAGCTAGCTCATCATGCAGTATTTTAGTGCTGCTTTGTAAGGGCAGTTTTCTAACCTCAGTGCTTAGCCCAGCCCCTGGCTCATGGCACACAGCTCAATAAACAGTAGTCAAAGAGAATTTAGATTGATCATTATCTACATTTTTAAAATATTTTATTAAAATGTTTTTAATTGACAAAAATGGCATATTTTTATGGTGTGCTAGAAACATTGCCTCTTAATCTTTGCTTTAATCACATTGTGGTTTTTGTTTTTGTTTTGAGACAGAGTCTCACTCTGTCGCCCAGGCTGGAGTGCAGTAGTGTCATCCCAGCTCACTGCAACCTCTGCCTCCGGGGATAAACGATTCTCCTGCCTCACCCTCCCGAGCAGCTGCGATTACAGGCGCATGCCACCACGCCTGGCTAATTTTTGTACTTTTAGTACAGACCGGTTTTCACCATGTTGGCCAGGCTGGTCTCAGAATCCCTGACCTCAGGCGATCCATCCGCCTCAGCCTCCCACAGTGCCGGAATTACAGGCATGAGCCACCGCGCCCAATCTACAATGTGTTTTCTATTTTACATAGATATAATTGTGCAAATTTAATGTTATAGATCATATTGTATCCAGAATTCGTGGGTTCTTGGTCGCGCTAACTTTAAGAATGAAGCCGCGGACCCTCGCGGTGAGTGTTACAGTTCTTAAAAATGGAGTGTCGGAGTGCGTTCCTTCAGACGTGTCTGTAGCTTTTTCCTTCTGATGGGTTTGTGGTCTTGCTGTCAGGAGTGAAGCTGCAGACCTTAGCGGTGAGCGTTACAGCTCTAAAATGCAGCGCATCTGGAGTTGCTCATTCTTCCCAGTGGATTTGTGATCTAGATGGCTTCAGCAGTGCAGGAGCAGACCTTCCAGATGAGTGTCACACCTCTTAAAGACAGCATGGACCCAAAGAGCGAGCAACAGCAAAATTTATTATCCTAAAAAGCGAAAGAATAAAGCTTCCACAGTAGGTAAGCAGACCCACCAAGGCTCCCTCTGGCTAGTTCAGGCAGCCTGCTTTTATTCCCTTATCTGGCCCCACCCACATGCTGATTGGTTCATTTTACAGAGAGCTGATTGGTCCACTTTACAGAGAGCTGATTGGACCATTTTGACAGGGTGCTGATTGGTGCATTTACAATCCTCTAGCTAGACAGAAAAGTTCTCCAAGTCCCCACTAGGTTAGCTAGATACAGAGTACCAATTGGTGTATTTACAAACCCTGAGCTAGACACAGAGTGCTGATTGGTGTGTTTATGATCCCTTAGCTAGACATAAAAGTTCCCCAAGTCTCTACCAGACTCAGGAGCCCAGCTGGTCTCACCCAGTGGATTCTGCACCAGGGCTGCAGGTGGAGCTGCCCACCAGTCTCAAGCTGTGCCTGCACCCCTCAGCCCTTGGGCGGTCCATAGGACTGGGCCTCACGGAGCAAGGGGCAGCACCCCTCAGGGAGGCTTGGGCGGCAGGGAAGCCCACGGCAGAGGGGAGGGCTTGGACATGGCGGGCTGCAGGTCCTGAGCCCTGCCCCACCAAGGGGCAGCTGAGGCCCCACGAGAATTTGAGCACAGCGCAGGCAGTCATAGGGGACCCGGCGCAACCTCTGCAGTTGCTGGCCTGGGTGTTAAGCCCCTCACTGCCCTGGGCCGGTGACCCCGACTGGCCGCTCCCAGTGTGGGGCACAGGAAGCCTGCACCCAAGCCTGTCGGAACTCGCTGGCTGACCCGGTTCCTGCCCAGGCCTCTCCCTCCATACCTCCCAGCAAGCAGAGGGAGGCAGCTCCGGCCTTGGCCATCCCAGAGAGGGGCTCCCACGGTGCCGTGGTGGGTTGAAGGGCTCCTCAAGCGTGCCAGAATGGACTCTGAGGCCGAGGAGGCACCGGCAGCGAGGGCTGCTAGCACGTTGCCACCTCTCGATATCATGTAAAAATACTAATCTTAATTCTTTTTACTTAACATTGTGTGAAGTATTTTCACTTTTAGCCAATCTTCATATACTTTTTTTTTTTTTTTTTTGAGACGGAGTCTCGCTCTGTCACCCAGGCTGGACTGCAGTGGCTGGATCTCAGCTCACTGCAAGCTCCGCCTCCCGGGTTCACGCCATTCTCCGGCCTCAGCCTCCCGAGTAGCTGGGACTACAGGCGCCCGCCACCTCGCCCGGCTAGTTTTTTGTATTTCTTAATAGAGACGGGGTTTCACCGTGTTAGCCAGGATGGTCTCGATCTCCTGACCTCGTGATCCGCCCGTCTCGGCCTCCCAAAGTGCTGGGATTACAGGCTTGAGCCACCGCGCCCGGCCCATATACTTTTTAATAACTGCATACTATTCCATCAAGTAGATATACTCTCGCTTACTAATCTTCTATTGTTGGATGTTTAGACATTTTAGGTGGTTTAGCTTCTTGCAAATTATGAATAATTTTGCTATAAGTGTCTGGATATCTTTGGGCATAAAGGTTTTTCATGTTTTGAAGTTTTCCCTTAGAATACCTAAAGTAAAATTTCAGAGTCACTCAGCATTTGGAGTTCCTAATGCTTGGTGCCTAACTGCCTTCTCAAAGTGTTATCAATTTCTATTGGCACCAGCAATTTATGAAATACTCATTTCACTTACCCTCACCAAGGCTACTTCCTTCTCATCCACTAAAATCTAAAGAACTTGGACCTTCCAGAGGCAGCAGCACTGAGTACCCAGGCCAACACTTGCCCCTGTTCTCACTCCCTTCTAAGGACAGTATTTCAGCTCCAGTTTGTGGAGGGCAAACTTTCCTGGTTCTCACCCACTCAGGCTGTGCAACCTTGGATAGCATATTAATCAGAGCATGTTTCCTCCTTCTAGGGGAGTGAGACAACTCTTCGGTTGCTGTTTATTCTATTTCAAACTCTTTAAATGGACCTAGGGCATCCTCCGCTTGCATTTCCTACCCTTTCATCAACACACATGCACATGTGCACACATGCGTATACACATGTGCACACATGCGTATACACACATGCGTGCTCCTGCACACACCACCCTCTGAAGACCATCTTTCCTCTCACCTCGTCTTTTTCTTGGCTCTCTGATTTCTTTGCTTTTCCCTGTAGTTCTCAGCCTCTCCCTCCCCACCCCATCTCCCTTTTTCCCTCCCTCCCTCAATTCCTTCCTACCTGCCTTCCTCCATTCATCCAACAAATTTATCAAGGACCTACTAGTCCAGCCATAAGTGCTGGGAAACATGGAAAAGAAGACAGCAGCAGTTTCCACCTGCGTGGACTTTACATACTAGTGGGGATGACAGGTTAAAAACAACAATAAACAAACCCATACAATAGAAAGTTGCACATTGTGATGGACATTAGGAAGGAAATAGATGAAGGCTAAGAGAGAGAACCTCAGGAAAGATCTTTTGATAAGGGAGTAGTACCCCCCTCCCTCACCCTTGCTTACCCCCTTCACTCCTTGCTGGGCTTTCATCTCCACAACACTTACCACCAGCTGACAATAAACTTTCCTGGTTTATTTGTTTATTGCCAGTCTCCTCCAG
This sequence comes from Theropithecus gelada, assembly GCF_003255815.1. Lineage (NCBI taxonomy): Eukaryota > Metazoa > Chordata > Mammalia > Primates > Cercopithecidae > Theropithecus > Theropithecus gelada. The sequence goes on along the minus strand of NC_037679.1, from coordinate 27,370,827 downwards.
CTTGAATGTAAGCTCCACGAGGGCAGGGCTTTGCTGTTCACTGCTGTGCCTGGCCACTGCGAGCCTCCATAGCATGTATGTGGAACTGGGGCTGTTCATGAGGATAGGTGGTGTCGGAGGTACAGGCGGAGGGAACGTAGTGTTCAGAGGCTCTGAGAAAGGGAAAAGGGGTGGAAAGGAGCCCACAGGGGCTGAGTCGGGTGAACAAGGGGGCAGCAGCACCAGGAGAGGTTTGCCAGTCCTTGCAGGCCATGGTCATGGGTTTGGATTTCACTCTTAGGGCAGTGGGAAGCCCACGATAGTTTTGCTGCGATGAGACACTGAGATACGCCTCCCTGCCCTGGCAGAGTATGATTAAAATATTTGTGAGTGGGAGTGGAGCTGGGAGTGGGGAACCCACATGGTGAGTTCTTGTGCATGGTTTTGTCTTAACCCTATGACCAAATACTCCCTGCTGGGCGTGGGGGACTGGACTCCTTCCAAGCCTGTTGTTTTGGGACCCTGTGATTATCAGGCAGCAAACATATGACTACACTCCCCGAGTTATCATGTTTCCTTGTGTTTTGACATCCAGCCTAGTGGCTGACCAGATGGGAAACCTTGCTCCTGAAACAGGCAGGCTCCGGAGCTGCCATTTTTAGGATGATAGTAGATCTGAATGACATCTGGTGGTTTACAGGAATATCTTGTCACTGACCATTTCAAGTGCAAACAACTTCTTTCTCACCCACTTGCTTGCTGCCTGCTTCCCTTTCTTTGCCTTCCTTTCCCACTGGGGAATGCCAGCCATTTGATCTGCATTTGTCAGCTCAGTTAAGCCACATCATTGTCTGCCCAGAGGGACCTATTTCCCTTTGCTCAGTCCGGGCCCTTGAGCAAACCTGGGAATTCATGGGATCTGTGGAGCCAGGAGGTTTGTGAGTAGCACAGAGTAACACAGAAAAGTGCAAATGGGAAGCTGGACAACTCAGGAGACTGTAACATGAGGTATGTGAGAGATACCATTTCTCTTCTTCCTGGAAGGGGGATGAAGGTGTCTTTTTGTTTTGTTTTGTTTTGTTTTGATTGTGAGCAAATGGCCCAGCATAGATCCAATTGTTATAACTGAATTAAATTTACAACAAACTTAGTGTGGCACATTTTGAATAGAGCACCTAATTATTATTGGGTTGCATGGCAATAAGTAACACCCTATAAACCATTTATTGATACAGTATAGCTTTCATTCAACCAAACTACACTTTGTTTCTCTCATCTCCCTTTGCCTCTCCAGCATCTATAATTGGCATTCCTGGTATTCCCTGACGGTGCTAGATTAATATCATATGGGCAACTAGTACTTGGTAGCAATTACTATCCTGAAGAAGAAATTAGAATCCACTCACATCATTAACAAGTGGAAGACCAGCACGATGTTCCAGTCCTGGGATTCAGACTTCAGCCCATCATTCATTCAGCAGTGGTATGCGCTATGGTGTGATCACTGTCACCCCGCACATCCAAAGGTCTTAGGCTGTCCTTTGCCAAGAGTGGAGTGGCTGGGGGCGGGGTAGAGACATTCTTGCAGCAAAGTTCACTGGATCCTGGGGGCTGTGGTCTTAAGGCAGATGGGGGTGGGATAAGGTTAAAGGAGTGGGGCTGGCAGCAGGATCCAGGGACTCTACATTTCCTTTACCCCCACTCCACCCCTGCATCAAAAATACGTAGAAAGAGCAGGGAGGGCATGGTGGCTCACACCTGCAATGCCAGCACTTTGGGAGGCGGAGGTGGGCAGATCACCTGAGGTTGGGAGTTCGAGACCAGCCTGACCAACATGGAGAAACCCCGTCTCTACTAAAAATACAAAATTAGCCAGGCGTGGTGGCACATGTCTGTAATCCCAGCTACTTGGGAGACTGAGGGAGGAGAATCACTTGAACCTGAGGCAGGGGTTGCGGTGAGCCGAGATCGTGCCATTGTACTGCAGCGTGGGCAACAACAGGGAAACTCTGTCTCAAAAATAAATAAATAAAATAGAAAATATGTAGAATGAGTTTGGATCAGGATTAGTCTTACTGTAATATCAGAAAAATTCACTGATCAAACGATGGCTCTCTCACTTGCATATTCACCAAAGAGACAGAGTGTTTTATTACAAAAAAGGCATAAAGGTGAGAAAATAATATAAACGATCCAACCTTTGGGGATATCTGAAGAGGGGAGGCAGAGAATGCCTTAGGAGGGTGGGGAGCAGGTGGAGCAATCAATGGGAGGGTGAGGTGTATGTGTGAGGGGAAGGAAGTCAAAGCGGGGACTGAAGAGAAGACAAACTTCTCCAATTGCTGATGTTGCCACGTGGTCCTGTATGTTACAGAAAGAGGAATCTTCATGACAGTCTTTTCTGTTTGAGAGCACCACACCCATTCCTTTGGGAATATGAGTTTTCTCCACTTATTTCCTGCCCTAGGAGTTTCATGAATTGGCTTGCCAAGGACAGGGTCAAACTATCTCTGACAGCAATTAGAATTGCTTAGTGGCCTACAGAGTAAGCGGCTTACTTCAGACAGATGGGACAGCAGTGGAAATTTGAATTCTGCTTCGTGGCGGTCACGTGGATACTTCATTTTTCTTGGTCATTGAACCTATGTACAACCGCAGAGAAGGGAACAGCAAAGTGTGAAAAGATGCTAAAGCCAATTGAGCAATCTGTTCTTTGCAGGCTTGGGAGTCCTTAAAAAAAAAGCTACTTCAGAATAGGTCAAATGGACGGGTGGCAGGCAGTTCATGGTTGCTGTGGTGACCAACAAACATGTTTGGCTTCTAGAGGCCCTGCCCCTGAAGAGGATGATGGCTTTTGTTATGAAATTTGTGAATGTCCCTTCATCTGTTTCTTCACTATTTATTTTCAAAGTTGTCAATAGTAACGAACTCTGCATCACTTGTGGCCCATCTCTGTCCAGGTTTGGTGCAATCCTTGGCCCTGACATTTATCTCTGCTGCGATGTGAGGTTCTGACCTCTCTCAGAGCCTGCAGAGGTTTATGGGAACCACAGAAAAGCACTGGGGAGTGTGGCCATGAGGAAACCAGGGCTCTGCTGTGTGACTTTAACTGTTGTGGCCCTCAATTGTGTTAAAAGGGGGGTAAAAATATCTGCTCTTATTAGGAAAAATGACTAACGCATGCTGGGCTTAATACCTAGGTGATAGGTTGATAGATGCAGTAAACCACCATTGTACACGTTTACCTATGCAACACACCTGCACATCCTGCACATGTACCCCAGATCTTAAGTAAAAATAAAAATTAAAAAATACCTGCTCTTCCTACCTTCTGAGGTTTTGTGAAGGTATATGAGATTTTAGATGTAAAAGTAATTTGAAAATATTGAGTGCATTATATTCATTTGTAAAGGAGCATAATAATTTAAGTCCACAATCCTGGGATACAATGCTTATTACAGATGGTAAATATGTAAGTGTCAACCCTAATTGAATGATGGTGGCTGCCTCTGTGTTGAGAAGGATGTGAGGCTGCATCCAGGCTCAGCTGGCAATGGTGCCAGTCATTTAGTGATGTCTGCTATGTGTATATGAGGCAGAAGTGGCATCACAAGTGCCATGTATTTGCTGCCTTGGTTTAGGACATTCTTCCCTGCTTCTTGCTGCTGCCTTTGGAGGTTGGGAACTCATTACTACTCTGTAACTTGCCTGGTGTTGGTTTGTCAGGGCTGATTCATGGGAGTAAACTCCTACCCTTTCAGCCTGAAACCTGTAATTTTGTTTTTTTCAAATCAACATTTTGATTTCTTACTGGTAAAAGTGAAATGTGTTTATTGTTAGAAATTTGACAAATAGTAGAGAAGCAGACAGAATAAAATAAGAACAGCCCATAATCTCATCATTCCTGGATAACTTTTAACATTTTGTTTATAGGTTTCATGCCTTCTGATGTAATTTATTTTATAAAAGGATCATTAGTTGCTTTATGGAGAACAGATTGTAGGCGGGCAGTGTGAATTCAGGGAGACTAACGGGGTGGCTCTCATAGAAGTCTAGGGGAGAGATGCTGGTGGCAGAGGAGTGGGCAGTGCTGATGAGGAGAGGGGCTGGATTTGGTGCATATTTTGAACATAGAGACAAAAGGACTTGCTACTAATGGGTTGGAATGTAAGGTATGAGAGAAGAAGGAAGGCATCAAGCATATGATGCCCTGGTTTCTAGTCCCATCTCTGGTGAAAGGATGATCCATTTACTGAGATGGGAAACAGTGAGACGGAAGCAGGTGTGTGTGTGTGTGAGGGGAAGGAGACAGTAATGGAAATCAAGAGTTCCATTTTGGATATAAGAAGGCCAAGTAAGAATTTCACACGTAAGCAAGGATTTCTAGTCGGGAGCTTTGGGGAAGAGGATGGGCAGGGAGATTTTATCTGGCGGATTGTCGGCATAGAGAGAATGTAGAGGAGATGGTCTCAGGAGTGACATGTAGATGGCCAGGAGGTCTGAGGACGGAGACTGAGCCCTCCAATATGGATTGGTTGGAAAGAGGAGAAGGATGCAACATGGAAGAACAAAGGAGCAGCCAGTGGACTAGAAGAAAACTAGGAAAGAATGCAGTGATTGGAAGCCAAGGGCAGAGGTTAGTTCAAGAGAAAGGAAGCGCTCCTTCTCTCTTTGTACACAGAAACACTCACATGCATATATACATATGCACACACATATTTTTACATGAGACTATGTCCATTTTTATATAAGTGTAGGGCTTTTCATTTATTATGGTGACTTTTTTATGCCCTTAAAAGCCTTCCAAAAGATTATTTTGAATGGCTTTAGTCTATACTTGTAGATGTAACCTTAGAAGGAACAACCTTGTATATACATTTTACGTTTCTTTAGATTAAATTCTTGAAGTGGAATTACTGTGAATATGAAAACCTTTAAGGCTTTTGATACCTGTTGTCAAAGTGCCTTTCAGAGAGGTTGTACCAAGGTTGTACACTCCGCCAGCAGTCAACTGAAACCAAGCATTTGGCAAGCACTATTAGCGTTAAAATTATATATATGTGTGTGTGTATATATATACGTAATTTTTAAATATATATAAAGAGAAAACTAGATAACATCACACACACACACATATACACATATGTATGGATATATATGTGTCTATATATGCGTGTGTATGTATATGTGTATGTGCAATGCTATCTAGTTTTCTCCACTTGCATGACTTGATTACTGGAGGTTGAACAAGTTTCAACATAAGGCTTCTTGTGTGCGGTCTGAGTGGTGAACAAGTTGATCTGGCACCCACACCCCCTTAAGTATGAAAAAAATGAGTGTAAACATCCCCCAAGTCAGTCATTCAGGGCATGAGGGCTGCGGAGGAGGAGGAAAGCTGGTTCTGAGCTAGTTTCTCAGTGGGGGTGGAGTAGATCTTTGTCAGCAGTGAAGGAGCCGGTGTGGTTCCCACAGCTCGCAGTGCCTCCTCCCTTCCCGGCCCGACTTCCTGTGGGCCCAGCCTGGGAGAGAGCGTGGTCACCGAGAGGCAGAAGCAGCCCTTCTCAGCTGCACCAGCCCCGATGTGATAGGTGGTGAAGTCTGTGTTGCCCTGTGAACCGCAGCCCACATTGCCCAACTCGGCAACAAACACGAGCCATGGGGCCCAGGCCGACTGCCCCACATATAGTGTCCTTTGCTGCCTGGGTGGAGCCTTTTCGGTCTGAGAGGCCGGGCCTCTGCAGAGAGACCTTCGGAATCCTCCCTACGGCCTGGCGGGGCCTCTGTCCAGCTGAAGCGGAAAGACCCTGTGTGCTGTGAAACTGCAGCAGGGCAGCATCCTTCTGTTGCTCTGCGGCGTGGCAAAGGGCGATTGCACCACCTTGTTAGGCTGTGGGTGTGGAAATCGACAATACTGAGGCGATAGAAATCTTAAAAGAATGTGTGGGACATAAAGATAGGCCAAAAATGAGGATTGTGGCAATCTTGTGTGTAATATTTCTCATTTCATCACTGTGCCAACTGCAATGGAACTCAAAGGAAAAAAGAAAGCACCACAACCCTTTGCTTTCTGGGTAGCACAGACACCTGTAATATTTTCTATGGTCGCCAAGGAGGAATTCCTGAGAGACTGCGATTAGCACAGGCCCAGAGTCGTCAAGTCCAAAGGAAAGGATTCTGTGAGAAGTTAAAACTGCAAGATGAAAAATGTTCAATAGAGATGGCGCTGATATTGTTTCTTCAGATGTTTTTCTTTTTGTATTTATGAAATATTTCCATTGTAAAGCATTCAATTAATGAAGAATGGTGTAAAGTAAAAGCTAGTCTTCCCTCACTCCCTCAAACCTCACTCCCACTTGCTAACAGTTTGGTGTGTGTTTTCCAGTGCTTTTATTATGCAATTATGAACATTTATGTAAGAGTATAGTACATAACCCATGTATAGTCTGTTTATCATGCTGCTAGCATACAGTTAGTGTTCAATAATATATGCCCACACATATAATTTAAAAACTGAAAATGAGATTATGCTATGCAAATTCTGCAACTTGTTTTAAGTTTTATTTAAATGCAATTTCTCTTTGTCTTTTTGGCAGGTAGTTTAGTTTCATAAAGACAAAAAATCAAAAACTTTTTCCAGCCAAGGACTACCAGGTAGATGAATTCATTCGACTATTATTTGTTGCATGCCAATGATGCATCAGGTTTTGCTCAAGGAGCTGGGAATGAATGAAATAACAATCCTCACCCTCATGGAACTGACATTTTGGTGGAGGGAGGCAGGCAATAAACATGTTTAATAAGTGGATTGTCAGATGTTGATAGCAGAGCAGATAGCAGAGCATGTTGGGGATGGTTAGGGAAGGTCTCCCTGAAAAAGTGACACTTGAGCCAAGGTCTGGAGACGGAAGGGGTAATGTCACATGGCTATCTGAGGAAGGGTGTGTCAGGGAAAATGAACAGAATGTACAAGAGCTCTGAGGAGGGAGGTGCCTTCCTCAGAAACAGTAAACAGGCAATGTGGCTGGGTAATGGTGAGAGAAGGGAGGACAGATGGGGTGATTGGAAAGGACCGGTGGGGCCTTGTAGGCCATTTGGAGGTCCTGGGCTTTTAGTCTGAGGGGGATAGCCGGTTCCTGGGGGCATGGAGCAGAGCAGCCTCATGATGTGATGCATGTTTTCACATGAGCACCCCAGCTGCTGTGGAGAGTAGACTGTCTCAGGCAAGGGCAGAGGTAGGGATGCCAACTGGGCGGCCATGGTGGTGATGACGCAGAGGAGTGATGGTGAACGTTGGGCTGGGGCGTTGGCAGTACAGGTGGGGACGCTGTTGGATTCTGGGTACACTCACAAGGTAGAGACAATAGGATTTGCTGATGGAACAGATGTGGGATATGAGACAAAGTGCAAAGTCAAAGATGACTATCAGGACCTAGCAATGCATGGAATGTTCCTAATGAGAGCTTTATTCATTAGTCAATGCAAGAAATAAACAACATGAGAGTATGGATGACAAGAGACATCAGAACATGGAGATCTGGAGGGCCATTATAGACCCTCTTTTCCTCTATTTTTGCCTCCACAGTATCATGTGCTATGCCACATGTGTGTCTCCTCCATACCGGCACCTCTCAATCCTCACCCTGGGAAACCCCCAATGGCAGAGGAGAACAAACTATGAATCCCAGCTGTCTGGGCCAGAGCTCATGGGGCCCATTACAAGCATGGCATTACGTTAATACCTTGTACTAACAAAATCCATGTTAATGCTGGATTCTGCTCCAGAATATCTACATGTTCATTTTGATATATTCATTACCGATAATTAAGTAAAATTGTTGGTCTTGTATGATGGGCCCTTGACATACAGCAAGAATCCCTGGGGAGATACAAGGCTTGGAGATGTTTGGCCCATGCCTTTCCTATTGTATGTGCAGGAATACTGCCTCCCAAGAAGAGCCCACTTATTCGTGGGTTGCCTGGTCCCTGACGCACCTCTGCACTTCCAGGACCATGCTGTACACCTGCACTGAGATGAGCAGGCAACCGGATCAGTCACAATACCGAATGAATTTCTCAGCAGCTTGGGCTCTTCCATCTCTACACTGTAGTACAGGCGCTTTCTTACACATTGAAATAGATTTTTCTTCCTTCCTTTTACCTTAGAACATTCTACTCATCCTTGGGTTTTTAAACCCGTTAAAGCTTTTCTCAAATTTCATATCCTGTTCATGATGCCTTATGTTAACACTCAAAGTGATAACTTGTTTCAATTAATCCTTAGAGCACTTACTTTCTTTGAGGACCATCATATATATTGGGAAAACAAAGCTTGAGTCAGAAGAGCAGCGCCTTGGAATCAGACTACTTTGGTGTAAATGCAGGCTCTACCATGACCATCTGTGTGATTTTAGGCAACTTTCTTCACCTCGAAGCCTATAAAATGGAGTTCAAAGTGGAACTGGAAGGATGATTAAGTGAAATGGACACGTGAAGCACCTAGCACAGTGCACAGCCATTTGATAAATATTGTCTCTTCCCCCTTAACCTCTTAATTTGGTACTTTTAAGTATTCTACTTGTATGGTTCCATCTTTTGAATTTTTATGTGTTTTAGTTCTCTAACTAGACAATAAACTCTTAGAGTTTGGAAACCACATTTTATATTTCTTGACATCCCTGAAACATCCATCACAGTTCCTTGAATGTGGGAGATGATTAATAAATGTTTGCTGATTGATTTATGGATTTTTTTTTGACAAGTTTAAAGCTGAAGGACATACTACTGTCTGGAGCTGAGAACATAGCAATGAGCCTCAAAGAAGAAAATGAGCCTCAGTGTTCATGGAGGAAGGTCATTGCTTAGCACCTTGGGGAGACATGCAGCTGATGGATGAGGAGGATGCTGGATGGCTATGCTGAGTTGGCTGTAGACTCTGTTCACCAGCTTTGGAAGTGTTACCCAGACAGATGACAATATCCTGATAACCCCTCCACGACCAAATTCTTTAGCAAAACATTTTAAGAGGCCATCACCGTGGCATGTGGACTGACGGGTTGCACAGCTGTTATTATGTGCTTACAAGGGAAATTAGGAGTAATTAATGGACTGGGATCAATTAACAGTATTATATTGAAGCGAATGATTTTTCTTTCTAAGTGAAGAGGTAAGCACAAAGATTTCACATCATTAAAACAGATGTGAATCAGCATAGCAGGTTTGAAGAAACTACATTTTTTGCTGTATATAAAAGTTTGATTTTTAAACTTCTGTTTACTTTTTGAAAAGGTAATGCATGCATAAGGTGACTTGAACAGTTCAAAGTAGCATTAAATGATTACTCCCCAGAGACAATCACTATTGCTAGTGTCTTGAGTGTTCTTCCAGAGGTGCCATATGTATTTGTGTGTGTGTGTATGTGTGTGTGTTCCTTAGCTGGAAGTAGTTTCGAGAATCCAGGAACTTCCTGTTGGTCTGCTATATCTGTTTGGTTCATTCATATATCTCTGGTTGTTACCCCACAAGCCAGCCTATACAGCCCAAAATTTATGGTCAATAATTATATATTGATTGAGTAGATCTATTTTAGTCAGTGACTGATTTAATCTGTTTTAGCAGTTTTTAAAAAATGATTGGCATTTGCTTGATACATCTTTATTGTGAATTAACAAGACATGTAATTTGACATGTCTAGATAACAGAGCATCTTAATGAATTCTAATGTATTGGTACAATAATTTAAAACCACTGGTGCAGAAGCTGCCTCTCTGAATATTCTTCACTGACTGGAGGGAGCTCTTTGGAAAATATGTGCCATCTGGGTTTAAATAAGAATGAGTTAAGAAGCAAGAAAAGAAGTTTAAAAAACATGTCAGAACACACATGCAAATTGGTGCAGTTATTGAATGTTGCTAGTTGGGAGGTTATATATTTTAAAAATTGCCTCTTTGAGTTTACAAGCCACGTATTACTGTGGCTGCTGCCACTTCTACTGTTATTGCTGTTGCCACTACTAACATTATTATTTATTTGGCATCTGCCCCAGTACCATGTAAGTATTTTATATGCATTATGTCCTTTAATCTCGTAGCAACATTATCAGGTATTATTATCATCTTCATTTTATAGGTGAGAGAACTGAGGCAAATAATGATTTCATAACTTGCTTATGTTCACAGAGCTAATAAAATGGTGGAAGAGGGATTGTGGCCCAGTGTGATACTGGAGCACATACTTCTGAGTCATGCTTCATTTTTGACCAAAAATGGAACATTCTTATTGATCATCCTTTCTATTTGCCAAATTTAGCTCCAAATGACTTTTTAAAAATTTTATATTTTTTATTAAGATGGGGTCCCACTACATTGCCTAGGCTGGTGTTGAACTTCTGACTTCAAGCAATCCTTCCACTTCAGCCTCCCAAAGTGCTGGGATTACAGGTGTGAGCCACTGTGCCTGGCCATCAAATGACCTTTTTTTTTTTTTTTTTTTTTTTTTTTGTGGAGATAAGGTCTTACTACGTCGCCAAGGCTGATCTTGAACTCCTGGTTTCAAGCAATCTCCTGCCTCTACCTCCCATAGTGTTGGGATTATAGGTGTGAGCCACTACACCCAGCCAACTTTTGACTCTTTCGACAAATGAAATCCACTTTCAAAAAGAATGCTGTTTTGTTAGCAATGGCTTTTCAAAAGATAAGTGTCAGTTGCTAAAATCAATTTTAAAAGAGGAGTTCCCAAAATGGTTTGCATTATTAAAATGGGTGAATACTTTGAAAGGGATAATAACTCATTTGTGTGTCTATACATGTGTGTTTGCTTAAAAAAATCTGCCCTTCTATTTATTGTCACATCTCATATATTTAATTTATTTAAATATAAGAGAATACAGGAATTTCCTGTTAGAGTTACATAGTCGGAAAATACCAAATTGTCTGTATTTCTTCACATTTCATTACTAGGCATCCAGATAGTCCTAGGCAAATCTATGACTTATGCAAAATGTGTCTTGCCACATCCCTTTCTTTCAGCACTTCCCTTTAATTATTTCTCCATCTACACTCTCCTCTCCTCATTCAGAAATACCAAGAGCTTGGTGACCCTCTGCAGCCATATGCAGAGTCCTCAAGTTCAAGGTCCTACCCCATCCTATCCTTTCTGGGTACTCCTTTCATGTTCTCTAAAATCATTCCTCTCTTTAGCCATTCAACTAAAATTTTGTTCTTGTAGAATAACGAATAACATGTAACGTTCAGGGGAAAAGACAGCAGAGAAAACTAATCCACATTAAGGTGTAAATGACTAACAGCTCTAGCTTAATATAGAGATCCTGACAGTAGCACTGATAGTTAGAAAGAGAAGATTATCAGGTCAAAAGGAGTATATTCTTTCTGGCCTGGGTCCCATTCTTGTCCTTTCTCGACCATAATAGATCCTGTGTGGGGAATTTTTTGTCCTACTTCAGCTCATGCAAATCTTGTATCTATGGTTGGATATTATTCTTTGATGACATCAGAGACCTACTTCTGCTTTTGGAATATGATAGGGGGCACTTGTTTATTTTGGTTGGGAAAGGAGGAGATTGTTATAGGCACTGATGGGGGAATGGGGGCCATGTTTCCCAAGGGGATTCCAGGATGTGTCCATGAGAAACACATTTAATATATTATTTGGGAAAGAAGTGTTTATTATTGTTACAGTGGTTTTGCTTGATGATTTTTGTTTTTAACAGTGAGAAACTGAAAAATATTCTATGATCATCTCGTTGCCTCTAACAGTGCTTTTGACTTACAGGGTGTGTGTGATTCCCTGAGATAGCAACTTTTCTGCCAGTTTCAAAGTTTAATAGTATTTGGGGCATGCCACCTAGTGGTGATAGCTTTTGGTTTATTGCTCATTGGAAGAGAATAAATCAAAACCCTAGTAAATCAGTCTCCTAGACTTGAAAGCCACATGGGAGGCCATCTAGGTCATCCGTTAGCTTTTGCGTAAGCAGGCAAGTAAATCACCCTTTCTGTGGATCTGAGACAGAAAAAGCAGGGCATCTAAAGCCTCCTGGGCTCAGAATTCCTCCGGCTCCCAGTTCCCCAGTGAACTTTGAATGTTTGTGGCCTGCATGGCTGAGACGAGGCCCTGTATCTCTGTAGGCATTTTGACAATCTCAGCAACAAATGCTTGGAAGACAAGGCTCCTCTGACTCTGAGCCCTGACTTACCGCGTCCTCGCTCTGACCTCTTTTCTCCCTCTCCCCTCCCCCACTCTTAGCTTCTCCTTACTCTCTCCACACTCCCCGCTGCTTTTATTGCCTTCCTTCCATTGTCATGCTTGATGGACCCACCATGCATACTTTTTTTTTTTTTTTTGCCATAGCGTCTTTTAAAATTTCTATTTTAATTTTCTGTCCCTAAATAGAAAAGGATTCATGCTTAGTACAGAAAAGTTTGGTAAAAACCCTTTTTGTGTCTATGTGTGTGTGTGTATGTGTTGAGTGTTGTTTAAAAAACAAAAATAATACAAAATACTATTCACTTAGAAATAGATCATGAGCATTTTCCCCATGTTAATAATGTTGTACTCTAGGATTTTAGTAACTGCATCACAGGATATACCAGAATTTATTTAATTACTATTAAATTCTAGGAAAGAGAGAATGATAGGAAATATTTTTAATTCACGGTCACGTTCAGTTCACACTTTATTGAACATCGATTGTGTGTTATGCTCCTGTATAAGCCATTTTTATATTCATAAGTACTTTTAACTTTCATAAGATCTCTATAAAGGCCGGGAGCAGTGGCTCACACCTGTAATCCCAGCACTTTGGGAGGCTGAGGCGGGCAGATCACCTGAGGTTGGGAGTTCAAGACCAGCCTAACCAACATGGAAAAACCCCCGTCTCTACTAAAAATACAGAATTAACTGGGTGTGTTGGCACATGCCTGTAATCCCAGCTACTCGAGAGGCTGAGGCAGGAGAATCGCTTGAACCTGGGAGGCAGAGGTTGTGGTGAGCTGAGATTGTGCCATTGCACTCCAGCCTGGGCAACGAGTGAAACTTCTCTCAAAAAAAAAAAAAAATTTTCTATGAGGTAGGCATTGTGATGTCATTTTACAGAGGAAACTTGAGGATCCGAGAAGCAGCTTACCCAAGATCACATCGTTTGGAAGGAGGAAACACAATAAAATTTTGATCTCTGGATTTACAGTCCCTCAGCCACTTCCCGAGGTCCCAATAGATACTGAATATGAACATAGCTTTTCTGAGCATTGTTGCTCTTTGTCTTCAAGATGGGAACAGAGAGAGACCCCTGAAAGGAGATTAGTATTAAAAGGCTTTAGAGTCAAGGTGGGGATTGCAAAATAGGGTATGAGAAAGAGGAAGGAGAGCTACCTAGATAGGAACTGTGTTTTCATAGCCTCAGGAATAACTCTTGCTAAATGCTCTATATACATTATCCAATTTTATGCTCACAACACTGGGAAATATATACAAATATATTTTTACTTTATAGATGGAGAAAATTAAGATCAGAGAAGTAGTTGGTCTAAGGCTACTTTGCTGGCAGGTGGCAGAGGCAGGATTAGAACCCACCTTGTCTGATTCTAAAACTTCTTCAACTGTAATATGAATTTCCTCTCCAGGTTAAATGAGTGTCCTAATCATTCTAAGAATGAGTAGTAATAAGAATTTTATAGTGATATAGTCATCGGTCCCACCCCTGGTTTTCAGGGTGTGTTTGAAGGGGGGTTATGGAGCAGATGAATGAAGTAAGGGGAAGGGAGGGGGAAGAAGAGTAAAGTGAAACAAAGCCCCCCCCAAAATTTAAAAAGCCTGAAAGAATGCCAGTTGCAATGAAAGCAAGCCATGAGGAAGACAGACAGGCAGTCTTTGATGCAAAACATTTGGAAAACAATGCTCAGCTGTTGAAAAGGTTGAAATTTCTGCTTTCTCATATTTTATAGGTAAAGAAGAAATCTAAGAACACTTGTTAGAAAGTTTTTTCTCCAGTGGTTGGTCCAATGTACATTTCCCAAAAATGGTTACCTCAAAAAACTCATCATATTACTTAGCCTAAGCGCCAGTGAAATAGTCTTTATATCAATTATCCCACAAGTTTATAGTGCAGGGTGAGAGATTAGCAGAAAATATACTTTTTCAGACCTTGTGGCCATTTCAATTGCTTCTGATTTTTTGATGTCTAAAATAGGTAATACTCCCTACCTAATTCATAGGTGTTGTGAAAATTAATGAATAAATACTAAGAGCTTTGGGAGGGATTTAAAAGGGAGATGTTATTGTATGCTATTATTATATCCTCGTTTCTATTCTGAAGTCATAATGCTCTGATAGTGACACTGTCATCATCACCATGGAAACCCATGATATATGTCACTTTTTTCTCTGGGGCCTTTCTCCATCCTCCAGGCAGTTCCTGATGCCGCCACAAAAATGCTTAGCTCCCATTTCTGATCATCTTTAAGTTCCCTCACTGGTTTGTAAATGCCTTTACTGCTAAGTATATGCCTTTACTACTAAGCTTTTCCTTGAATATGTCCCCGTCCCTTCACCTACATCTTTCTTCTCTTTTATTATCCTGTACTCATTCCTGTGATTCTGGACACATAGCTTTCCATTCATTTGTTCTCTTCTACCTTGCTCTTCCTTTCCTCCTGTGTGTGGGAATAATCTTTGTTGATTCAACAAGTTGTTCTTTATCCCTATTGATGTCTACATGGAGAAGCCAAGGCAACTCAATGTTATCAACTTTATTACTGAAGTTTCAACGTCTGTGTAGTGTTTTGCTTCAATTATTAAGAAGTTGGCTTGGCACAGTGGCTCCCACCTATAATCCCAATACTTTGGGAGGCCTCGGCAGGAGGACCACTTGAGCCCGGGAGCTCAAGACCAGCCTGGGCAACATAGCAACACCCTGTCTCACCAAAAAAAAAAAAAAAAAAAAAATCAGCTGGGCAGGGTAGTACATGCCTGTAGTCCTAGCTACTTGAGAGGCTCAAGCGGGAAGGTCACTTGAGCACAGGATTTTGAGGATACAGTGAGCTATGATTGTCACTGTGCTCCAGCCTGGGTGACAGAGGAAGACTGTCAAAGAAGGAAAGAAAGAAAGACAGAGAGAGAGAAAGAAAAGAAAGAAAGAAAGGAAGGAAGGAAGAAAGAGAGAGAGAGAAAAAGAAAGAGAAAAAGAAAAGCAAGCAAGCAAGAAGGCACCATAAGTAGATTGCTCTAATCCCTGAGCATGAGTGAAATCAAATCAGTAACACTAGTTACCCATCTATGGGGCATCAGGTGGATATTATACCAGGTTGTTTCTAGTAGTTAGCAGTTTGTAAATGAATTCGATCAGATTTTTAAAACTCTGAGGGTCTTCATTCTTTTGAGAGATATTTGGCACATAAAGACAATATATCTTTATTACAACACTTAATCTGAAGAAATGAAGCATATTAATTCTCTAATGAATATTTTTAATATATTCTCCATGTTACCAAGTAGTGTTCAGTTATCAAAAGAACATAATGAGATCTGATGCTGTGTAAAAGAAAGCAGTACTATCTTGCCTAGAAGGGAACATTCAGGCATTTGCTTACAGCTGTCAGTGGTCATTTCTGCAGTGTTGAATTGTCTCTTCCTTTTCCTCCCCTACTTTTGAGTCACTTAAAATGAAAAATGGGAAAAATAGCATGCTCTGATTTAATGGTTTCCCCATCCTTCAAATACTCTCCTTTTAAACATTTTCTCTGACATTAGTTTCTCTTTCCTAGCAGGAGTCTAAGTGTTTAAGCTCCTGACATATTCCTGCCAAGTGGCTGTGAGTGTGAGAAGCACCGCAGTACTGTGGGAGTGACTGGCTAAGCCTCTTGGATAGGGAGAAAGAACTAGGAGCATGGCTGTGAAGTGGGTACCCTGAGGACAAGTATCCCTGTCTTTAGAATCTGTGTACCTAGCGTGGCTCTAACTCCAGTTCAGGGCCCAGTTAAAGTGGGGCTGGATATCTCACGAAGTCCTGGATGGCCGCCAGTTCAGAGGGCCCAGTATTCAAGGTGCCACCTTTACTTAGCTCCTGATCTGGGCTGGATGTGAAGGCCTCTGAGCTGACTTCTGACTGGCTCACCTCCCGATGCTTATATGCCCCTCCCTGCCCTTGCCAAATGATCTCCCTCTCACTGTGGGTTCTCGCACCAAATACAAACCTGAAGGTGAAATAAGTCATTGCTGTGCTCTGCTGAACCCCAGCCTATGCAGGAGGCAGATGACTGATGCCAGGCCGGCTAAAGCCTCACTTCATTCTTGTGATTTTTCGGGCCCAAAGGAACTTGAATGAGTTGAATCTAAAGTTAAAACTAAACCAGAGGACAGTAAGCCATTTGCTCGGTGGCCTCTATAGCAATCACCCTTATAGACTAAGGGACAGGGGAATGACAGTGGCCCCCATGGCTCCCAGTGGCTTGTGGTCCTTTGGCATTTCCTACATTTCCCTTCCACCTTCCTCACTGGAATGACACTTGCAACCCTCCAAGCCAGGCACTATATTAAGTGCTGTACATACAGTACTTCACTGCATACATAATAATAGTAATACTATTATTATTGTGTTATTATTACTATTGCATTTTTGCAGATGATGAAACAAAGGTCCTATAAGCATTTCGTAGCTCTGGTGCTGAGCTCAGGACTTAATGTATATGAAGGGCTCAATAGTATTTATTAAACTGGAATTTGACCAGTTCTAAGCAGTTAGTCTTATCATGATAACAACTCTGGACCTGGGGACAAGGCAAGTGCCTTTTTTTTTTTTTTTTTTTTTTTTGTTGTTGTTGTTGTTGAGACGAAGTCTCGCTCTATTTCCCAGACTGGAGTGCAGTAGTGTGATCTCAGCTCACTGCAACTTCCACCTCCCAGGTTCAAGCAATTCTCCTGTCTCAGCCTCCTGAGTAGCTAGGACTACTCTGCAGGTGCACACCACCACATCTGGCTAATTTTTGTAATTTTTTTTTTTTTTTTTTTGAGATGGAGTCTTGCTCTGTCACCCAGGCTAGAGTGCAGTGGCATGATCTTGGCTCACTGCAACTTTCACCTCCTGGATTCAAGCGGTTCTTCTGCCTCAGCCTCCCAAGCAGCTGGGACTACAGGTGTGCACCACCATGCCCAGCTAATTTTTGTATTTTTAGTAGAGATGGGGTTTCACCATACTGGCCAGGCTGGTCTCAAACTCTTGACCTCAGGTGATCCACCTGCCTCAGCCTCCCAAAGTGCTGGGATTACAGGCATGAGCCACCGTGCCCGGTCGGCAAGTGTCTTCTTTAAGACTATGGAGATATTGACTTATCATCATTAGTCTCTAGGATTTCTGTGGGGGCTACTGTTCTGTCTTTGATTCCACAATTGGGCCAGTCTTCCTGGTTGATTATACAGCTGCTTGACTATAACACGGTTAAAAAAATTCCTTGTGATTACTTGATTATGCTCAGATTCATTAGATTCTGTTTCAGTAGAATATGTTGACATAAATTTGCCAACATGTTGATAGGTATAACTTGTAAAGAGGGCTGTCTGGTCCAATATTGGCTTAAAGCAGGGAAGAGGGTTTCGTTACTGCAGAGCTTCCTTGCACCTTTAATATGTTAATATGCATTGGTGATCTCTTAAAGGGGGAATAAATACTTCATCAATTCTAAGTAGCGCTTCCCTCTGTATTTTATTATCTCTGAAGTAGGATGCTTCTGACAATCAGTGGTATCTTATAGCAGTTGTTGGTGAGGCAGCAGTTGTGCTGTGGTGGTCGTTGCCTGGGTACATGCGATGTTGGCCATAGCTATTTCCGTTGTCACATCAACTGAGTTAGGTATATTCCTAGCACAGCATAGAATGATGTTTCCTTGCTTTTGAAAGTATGTTCATAAAGATCACACCATGAATTGGTATTGAAATGAAAAGTTACTGTATATGTCAAAAGATATGGAAACAGAGCAGTCGGGTGTATATAAGATGTTAAAGCAGCAGAAGCTCATCATTGCAGGTTAACTACATGTCTTAGTCTACTTGAGCTGCCATAACAAAATGCCACAGACCAAGTAGCTTACAAGCAACAGAAATTTATTTCTCAAAGTTCTGGAGGCTAGAACATCCAGGGTGAAGGCGCTGGCAGATTCAGAGTCTGGTAAGGGCACACACTTTCTGGTTCATGAATGGTGCTTTCTCACCATGTCCTCTCATGGTGGAAGGGGCAGTGAGATTCTCTCAGGCCTTTTTGTTGTTGTTATTAAAGTGACAGCAAGTTTATTAGGAAAGTAAAGAAGCAAAAGAATGGCTACTCTAAAGGCAGAGTAGCCACATGGACCGCTTGTAGTTATTTCTTGATTATATGCTAAACAAAGGGTGGGTTATCATGAGTTTTCTAGGAAGAGGGTGGGCAATTCCTTGAACTGAAGTTTTCTGTTCCTCCCCTTTTTAGGCCATACAGGGTAACTTCCTGACATTGCCATGGCATTTGTAAACTCTCATGGCACTGGAGGAATGTCTCTCGGCTTGATAATGCATTATAATTAGCATATAATGAGCAGTGAGGATGACTAGAGGTCACTTCCATCCCTATCTTGGTTTCAGTGGGTTTTGGCCAGCTTCTTTTCCTCATCCTGTTTTATCAGCAGGGTCTTTGTGACCTGTATCTTGTGCCAACCTCCTGTCTCATCCTGTGACTAAGAATGTCTAACCTCCTGGGAATGGTGCCCAGTAGGTCTCATCCTTGTTTTAGACAGCTCCTGTTCAAGATGGAGTTGCTCTGGTTCAAATGCCTCTGACATATTTTCCCTCCCTTTTTACAAGGGGACCCTTAACCCTAACAGTCACAGAGGGATGAAGAGTTATCTTCTGTAACTTCTTCAGGCTGAATAGGGGCTGAATATTACTGTCTCAGGCATGTTTTTAAGGGCACTAATCCCATTCATAAGGGCCCTGTCCTCAGGACCTAATCACCTCCCAAAGGCCCCACCTCCTATTACCTTCACCTTAAGGGTTAGGATTTCAATGTACGAATTTTAGGAGGACACAAGCATTCAGCCCACAGCACTACAGTTCCTTATATTCTTGCAAAGCAATAACCAAGTGCTTGATAGAACTTAAGAAAGGAACATACCCAGTAGCTAGGGCTGTATTTTGTTACCGCGGTCAGTGCACAAGGAGTGGCTACCACTCACCAAGGCCACAACGCAACTGAAACCAGGAAAATCGCCAAATCCCTGGGGAAAGCATTATGTCCTAGTTTAACTGGCATTGCTTTTTCTTTCCTAGCAGTATGTAATCAATAACTTTGTAGATTTGATGACATATGTTAGTGTGAAGCATTTTCAATCTTACTTGACCACAGGCTCTTGTTTCCCTAGAAATATCTCTTGGAACTACTGTTCTGTAGAATAGAATAATGATAATATTTAATACTTACAGTTAGCCAGTCACTATTTACATTTTTTTTCACCTGTATTAACTAAATTAATTCTCACTACCATCTCGAAATAGGCACGATTGGCTGGGCGCAGTGGTTCACGCCTGTAATCCCAGCACTTTGGGAGGCCGAGGCAGGTGGATCACCTGAGGTCGGGAGTTCGAAACCAGCCTGACCAACATGGAGAAACCCCATCTCTACTAAAAATACAAAAAAAAAAAAAAAATTATCCAGGCATGGTGGCACATGCCTGTGATCTCAGCTACTCAGGAGGCTGAGGCAGGAGAATTGCTTGAACCCGGGAGGCAGGGGTTGTGGTGAGCCAATATCGTGCCATTGCACTCCAGCCTGGGCAACAAGATGGAGTGAAACTCCATCTCAAAAAGACAAAAACAAAAACAAAAAACAACCAAACAAAAAGAAATAGGCACTATTATTTTCCCCATGTTGCAGATGAGGAAACTGAGGCACATGGAGATTAAGTAACTTGCCTAAACTCACACAGCTAGTGTAGTAGAGCAAGGATTCAAACCCAGGCAGATTGTGCGTTCTTTAGCACTAAGGCCCATAGTTCGGAAAACGCTATTCTGGCCACAGACTAGGGAGGAGAATGCTGCAAATCTGACTCGTAGTTAAAAAAATGAATAAGTGGCACAACCACCACTGCTTCTTAAAATAGCAGGAATCTACAGGGAAATATAAAGATTTCCTTGCTCTTTGTTTATATTGCGAATGCATTATTACCTTTTGTATATGCCTTGTTCACTCCCTCCAGGTTGTGAACACTCTCAGTGCGACACTGAAGTAGTACAAGTTTAACCTGAAGAAAATACCAGAATAAGCCGGATAAATATCAGCGCCAATGTAGGCCAGATCTGAATGCCCTGAAACGATCCGTTACCTTACAGGTTGCTGCTGCAGTGAAAGGGAAGCTGTTGCTTTTTTTCCCCCCCGACAAAGTTGGTGGGGGGTGGGGGGGGACTTACAGAAACTAGACCACTTTGTGCCACTCTTCCCATCTTTCGACTTGCTACTCTTTGTGAGATAAATTTCAATGAACCAGATGGACTTGCTGAGAGAAGTACCAATCTTCTATTAGCTCAGTCCCTAGGGAAGAGGCAGGTGACAGAAGGAGTTAGGCAGAAAAATAAACCAGAGAACAAAAGATGGTGTCATTGCTTGGAGCTGTGGTGATGTTCAGGTGCCAGGGGCTCAAGTTTCTCAGGCAGCTGAGATGGGAGGATGATTTTGCTTACTCCATCTTAAGAGGTTTCAAACTCTGCAACATGGTTTCTCCACATGCGGGTTGCTTCTGATTTGTTTGGTCTCCCTGAGATATGTCTGGCCGTGTACAAGCTGCTCGTGAACACAACACTAGTACCTAATGGTAATTTAAGGAAATTATACTCTTCCGGAGACAAAATGCTGTTCAGTTGCTATGTATCTGTGCCAACTGGGTAAGAAAGGAAGATGATTCCCAGCCCTGTCAACTGGGACCGGTGAAAGGCTTCATTACACCTTGGTTCCAGGCTGTTTTTTTGGGGCAAATGCTTTGGCATTTGTGGATTCCAGAAGGATTGTAATGATTAGACATGGACCAAGGCTTAACTTGGATGTTAACTTTCTTTTTTTATTTAAATTTTAAAACCTGCACCAAGCTGAATTGGGTATTAACTTTTAGGAGAGAGAACACACAGGTGTTAGATCAGTTGTATAGGGTCTTTCATGTTCTTCAACCAAGGTGGATAAAAGATACGGATTTAACCTTAATACATGAATTGTAACCCCAAATGAATCGATGGCGATGGCTATCTTCATGGCAGCTGGCTAAATGGCAGCTATTGAAATAAAAACAAAAGCAAAATGACAATTCCAGGGCTGAGAGACAGTTAACAAATGGAAAATTCCAATGTGTTAAAATAAGTCATCCTTGTATACAATAGCCACTCCACACATATATTATGGTACAAGCCAAGTGGTAATACAATTCTGACAAGGTTCATTACACTCAGTTTATAAATTAAGCTTCTAGGCTTAAGCCTCAGAGACACTCTTTGTTCTGGGAAGCTGCAAACTATGAGGCACTTGATAAGAAACTGCTAGAAAGAATCCAGCTGTTAGCCATTATCATGTTTCTTTTGAGCCTACTGTACATGGTATGCATAGGTACAGAGAGAGTATTCGAGGAGATTAAAAACCATGGTTACATTAACGCACACCTATCTCAGGGGAACTGCACTGACTTTTCTCTCACAATGTAAGGATGCTTCCTGCAGTTTCTCTGCTTAATCTGGCAGGCTGCCTTTGGAATCTGTAGTGCCTTGAGTCACTTTCAGCGGGGTTGGAGGATAGAAGCCACTAAAGCATAATAGATGCTAGGGCAAGACAGCTAATAATCCATTTAAATGTCAGTCAAGAATGTGTGCGACAGCTGAAACATCCTCTCACACAAATATTTTGCTGGAGGTAGAATGACATGTAGGTAACTACCATTTCAGAGTCCTGTTAATTATCTTTGATACAGTTAAATCTTAAGTCTTTCACCCATATGGAAATCATCTGAGCTTAGGAAAAATATATGTTTGAATACCAATGAGGTGGCATAAAACATTCGTTATATAACAAGGTTTCTTAATTCCTTTTCATTTTAAAAGTGCCTACTATTGTAGGCAAACATAACCATTTTAATAACTTTTTAGTCAGATTTGCAAAATCTCCATGTGGCAATCAGAGCAGAAGAGCTGGCCTCTCACCGGACAGAGTTTTCTGAGGTAACAGGCCACTGGTTTTCTCTTCTCAAACCAAAAGCCAAGAGGTACAACTTCCTAATTAGGTCACAGGAAAATGACTGATTAGTCCAACTCTGCGACTTGCCACCTCAGTCTGGAGATGGGCTGTAGTCTTTCCTTCACACATGGGAGGTGACGAGTGTTGGGGCAAGAACCCAGCGTTTGGGGCTGTCGCCTTTAGTGTTAGGGTGTTGGCTGCTCAGCCAGACATCAAGGATCACCCAGCCCCTTCGCACTCCCTTCTGAGGAGGGACAGCACCTGAAGCTCAGGTAGGTAAAGACTAGCTGCTGTTTGGGGGGATATTTGACTGATCTTCAAACAGACGCAAGCTAATATAGCACTACATTATTTGTGAACAGCCAGAACTGTTCCTTTGTAACAAGGCAAAGAAAGTGTGGCTTTCAGAGCACACCATATAACACTTGTCCCCTTTTGGGATAGGGCAGTTGGGTAGTTGCCAGTTTACGGGGATACTTATTTCATAACAGACTGATGGTTGGGCCTGAGTGAGCTCTCAAAGCAATCCTATTGACCTCACCTAAAAATGGGGGACAGGGGGAACAGTATTTTTTAGATTTCTTCTGTGATTCATTTAGAATCAGGTAAATAAAAACTGACAAACTGCATCATAAAAAATGTGACTCCTGGCTGGGCATGGTGGCTTACCCCTGTAATCCCAGCACTTTGGGAGGCTGAGGTGGGCAGATGGCTTGAGGCCAGGAGTTCAAGACCAGCCTGGCCAACATAGCGAAACCCCATCTCTACTAAACACACAAAATTAGCTAGGCATGGTGGTGGGCACCTGTAATCCCAGCTGCTTGGGCATCTGAGGCATGAGAATCATGGACCCGGGAGGTGGAGGTTGCAGTGAACTGAGATCACGCCACTGCACTGCACTCCAGCCTAGGCAGCAGAGTGAGACGATCTCAAAAAGATTTAAAAAAAAAAAACAGTGACTCCTACTTATTTGTTCCCTTCACAACTCAGAAGTACAGAAATTTTGTATTACTGAAGTGAGGGTGAGGTTTTGGATTTCGCTTCCTTGGGTCTTCAGTGTATTTTTTACAGTATAATCTTCTTAGATTGTATTTTTGCATTCCTTCATGTATCTCCACATGTGAAGATTACTCTGAGTCAGTGATCAATCATGATGAATCATGGGCAAGTTACTTAGCCTCTCTGTGCCTCAGTTTTCTCAGTTGTAAAATGAGGATAATAATATTTCTATTATTTCTAATATAGAATTATTGTAAGGATTAAACAAATTAATATATGTAAAGCTCCTTGGCATATAGTATAGTGTGTATTATAGTAGTATTTTTATATTTTATCAATTTATGAGTCTTTTCTATGGATTCATGGCTTTTCCAGGTGTGGAGTAGGGAAGGGTGGGGCAGGGACACTGAACTTTAGAAAATGGATTTTATAATCTAATACACACAAAAAATGACTTACATTTTGAAACCACATGGAATAATATGCCACAATGTGTCATCAGGGTCAAATGTTGGTTTCAGGTGCTGTAGTAATAGTAAGAATGAGGTCAAGTGGGTTTGTGCACCTCAGGGAGGAAGCTGAGATTGAGCCGAACTGAAGAACAAGTAGATTGAGATTGGTAGAGAAGAGCGAGGAGGGAAATTTAGGTGAGAACAAAATGCAATAAGCAGAGACCAGACAGAATGTGACGTGGTCTTGGTGCAGTAGGGAGACAGGGCAGGCAAAGTGGAAGGAAATAAGGTTGTACGGAGTGGAGCCATATTGTGGAAGTTCTAGAAAGTGCTCTCTAGCTAAAGGATTCTGTACTTGATGGGAATGGAAACTGGGAATACTGAACATTTCTGAGTGAAGAAAAGAACAATATTTGGGATCTAAAGAAGATTTCCATTATTGGGGCTGCGGAGCTGAGTCCATGGAGACTTACGAAGAGGCTGTAGCCCTGGCTGCCTTGGCATGAGGAGCTGGGGCTGGACTGAGGCATAGTAGAGGGCAGAAGAGGAAAGCAAAAGGTTTAAGTGACATATCAAAGGAAAAATTTCTAAGAAAATTAGCAAGACCTGGCCGGGCACGGTGGCTCACACCTGTAATCCCAGCACTTTGAGTGGCTGCGGCAGGTGGATCATGAAGTCAGGAGTTCGAAACCAGCCTGGCCAATGTGGTGAAACCCTGTCTCTACTAAAGATACAAAAAAATTAGCCGGGTGTGGTGGTGTGCACCTGTAATCCCAGCTACTTGGGAGGCTGAAGCAGGAGAATCGTGCCATTGCAGCAGCCTGGGTGACAGGGTGAGACTCCATCTCAAAAAAAAAAAAAAAAAAAAAAAGGAAAGAAAATTAGCAAGATCTATCTGTCAACTGACTGAATAAAGAAATTGAAGTAAAAGGCAAGTCAGAGATTATTACAAATGTTCTATTATGTGGATCTGAGAAATAGAGATGCCATGGAAAAACAGGAGGACAGTTGATTAAAGGGGGAGAGAAACAAATGAGGAGGGTGGTGTTGTATAAATTGAATTGGTTGGTGAAAGTGTGATGTCCAATATGATAACTAACCTTTATTATTTACTATGTGCCAGGCACTAGGTGTTTTACACATGTAAACTTATTTTATCCTTTGTTTTATCCTCAAGGAAACGGTTTGAGACAGATATTCTTATTATCCCCATTTTATGAAGGATGAGAAGTTAAAGATGACCCCAAGTTTATACAGTTAAATTGGGATTTAAACCCAAGCCATCTGAATCCAGTGCTTATTCTAGACCACCACTTTGCTTAACTACCTCTCAGGAAGTCCAAGCTCTGACAGGAAGTCAAGACTGAACATTATGGTTGAGAGTCATCAGTGCAGAAGTGCTCACTGCAGTTATGGGGATGGATGAGCTTTCTGAGGGAGGAAGCATGCAGATAGGACAGCAGGTGACCAAGGATGAATCCCAGGGGAGGCCTACAATGAGAAGTCAACACAGGGAAGGGTGCAGAGCCGCACCGAGGGTGAAGGAGACTGGAGAACAGCCCAAAGGCTTGGCCTTTAAAGGACTGGTTTGGTGATGGGTTTGAAGATGGAAGTCAGGGTTAAGAAGTGAAAGCTCAGGCTGGGTGCAGTGGCTCATGCCTATAATCCCAGCACTTTGGGAGGCTGAGGGGGGCAGATCACTTGAGGTCAGGAGTTCAAGACCAGCCTGGCCACATAGAGAAACTCTATCTTCACTAAAAATAAAAAAAATTAGCCGGGTGTGGTGGCACGTGCCTGTAATCCCAGCTACCTGGGAGGCTGAGGTGGGAGAATTGCTTGACCCTAGGAGGCAGAGGTTGCCATGAGCTGAGATAGCACCACTGCACTCCAGCCTGTGCAACAGAGTGAGACTCTGTCTCAATATTTTTTTAAAAAAAGTGAAAACTCTATCCATGATTGGAGGGGAAAGTGACAAAGTTTAGTTAGGGAAATGAAGAAGAAAGAACAGAATGGCCAAATGAAGGGTTTGCTTGTTTTCCCTCTACCTCCCCTGCAACACACACAAAATAAGAGGAACCTATGCCCCAAGAATATAGAGGAAAGAGGGAGGATGTAATGTGGAAAAGGAAGGGTGCACATGTGAAAGAAAAATCCTGCAGGCACCGTAAAAGGAGAGAATCAACAGCTTTTACTCTAGCTGTGAGAAAAGGAATTCTGCATTGTCAAGATTGGAAATGAGCCTTAAAATCAGGTCACTCATGTGGCCCTTGAGATAGATACACTATATTGAGGAGGATAAACTTGAATATGCAATTTCTCTGCCAATTTATTTATTTAGCAAAGAAATCCATGTGGCATCTCCACTTGTCATTTTGGCATCTCAAAATTAATAAATCCAAAATAACCCTTAACTTCTCACCTTGCAACTGGTTCCTCTGTTTCCCTCTCCATCCTCCTAGTTGTTTAGGTTAAAAACTTTGGCTTCATCCTTAACTTTTCTCTTTCTCTCACACATAACGTTTAATTAATCAGCAAGCCATGTCTATTCTGCTTTAAGATCTATCAATAATAGGATCCCTTCTTCACTGATACTACCTTACTCTTAGCCACTGGTAATATTTGCCTGGACTGGGAGGGTCTTCCTGCTCCCATCCTTGTCTTGTTGCCATCTATTTTCTTCACAGATGCAAGGGTAAGTTTTATAACAATGTAAATTGTATCATGACACTATGATGTTCAGAACTCTGCAATGAATTTCCATGTCTTGGAATAAAATCGAAAGTTCTAGCCACTGCCTCCAAGGTCATCACCTACCATTACCCCCAGAGCTTCCTCTGCTACAGCCATATTAGCTTTCTTGTTTTTGTCTCAGGGTTTTTGCATATGTTTTTCCTTATGCAAGAGCATATGGAACAGATTCATTCATTCAACAAATGTTTGTTGAGTACCAACTAAGCTCCAGGTAGTTGGGATACATCAGTAAACAAAGTGGACAAAGAACCTTGCCCTTGCTGTGCTTACATTTCTAGCATATCTGCATCTCTCACCCCCTCTGCTCAAATGTCGCTTATCAGAGAGATCTTTAACCATACGATCTCAAACAGTGATCCCTCCCCCACACCCCCTCATCACATATTCCTTTATGCAGGTTTATTTTACTTAATAATTCCTATCACCATCTGACACATGATATAATTCTTTCTTTCTTTCTTACTTGTCTCCCTCCAGTAGAATGCAAGCTCCATAGCAGAGACTTTCCTGTTTTAGTGTCTGCCGTAGTTCCAGAACTGCACCTAGCACATAAAAGGTGCATTCACATATTTACAGAATGAATTAATGCATGTGCAGGGTGAGCACTTTTAATTTGGAAACTTATGTCTTCAATTCTGGGAAGATTTCTTGCATTGTTTCTTTGGTAATTTCCTTCTCTACGTTTTTTTTTTTTTTTTTTTCTGGTTTTCTCTTTCTTCAAACAGAGGTGTTATGATGTCATATTTTGGGTTTCCAAGAGATTTCCTCAGCTTTATTTTCTAACTCTTATACGCCATTTAAAAATTCTCCTATAATGTTTTTAGTTTCTAAGAATCCTTTTATGTTCTCTCATTGTTTCTATTACATTGGTATGATCATTTTATTTACAAGTTGGACTGAATAGGGGAAAGACTTTATTATTTCCCATTTCTCCCTGCTAAATCCCATTCCCGGATGCAATCTCGTCTAGGTTCCAAACTTCTTCAGTTACTCCTAGTTAGGAAATAAAAAATCTTTTGGTTACTTTTAGTCAGAAGAACAGCCTCCTTTTCATGATTTTTAAAGTTCTCATACAGCATAAAACTCTGATCTGGTTCCCCTTTCCCTTCTTCCTGTCTTTCTACCTTCCCAACCATGTGTCTGGTTAGGACTTGGATATCTGTGTTCAAAGAGATGCATACTTGACATTTCTACTTCTCGGCTTCTCCTTCTACTACTCTCTGCTTTCTAGATGCTATTTCTGACATTTTCAGAGCTGGGCTCACAAGGAGAGAGGATTAATGAAAAAAGGCCTTTTGTGGCTTGTGCAGTTTGTAATCCAATGATTTCCTCTGAGGTGGCAGGTGCACAATTGCTGGCTCTTTCCCTTGAGGGATGTTTTTGGAGGCCTACCCAGTGAGGACCTCTGACTGCAGCTCCCTTTTTGTGGGCAGGGCTGCACTTCAGGGACCACACTGATCTCACTCTCAGCACCTGGACTTCTGGCAATCCACAGTTGGGTCACATTTCCCCTCCAGGGAATACTGTTAGGCGGGATTGAACATGACTCCAGGTTGGTCCTCTCCATCTGTCCAGCTTGGCCCACGAGAGCTCATACATTCTTGCCCCTTATGCATATTGTTCCTAATGCACCCTCCTTTCTTCATTCTGCTGTTAAACCAACTCCAGCTGCAAACTTTCCCCATTGCATTTCCCACAATTCGATAATAGCCACTCTATCTCACAAAGTGAGAGGAGCACATGGGAAGTTCTCCAAATGTTCCCCTTAAAGCTGTTTACATTCAATTTGAAGTTAAAGAACACATGCCCTTTCCTCCCTCCAAATGTACGTTCAAGGAAGCATTGTGTAGGGCACAGTACTTGGAAAAGACTGGAGAATTGAGGACTGTAGATATTAATTTTTCTTCAACCAGAGGAGGAAAAAGGACTTTCTAATAATGCAGCTCTGTAAGCTGCCTAACAGTTCACCTGCTACTGAGGGCAGCAGAAATGTCCCAGCTTGGGCCCCAAAGTAGGAATGCATCCCTGACACGTTGCTGTAATCCCAAGATCTATATCTTTTATCCACAATGTTTTAGAATAGTCAAAATATATGCCTCTGGTAGTCACAGAGACAGGGACATAATATTAGAAGAAATATTGTGACAATTAATAGTACTCATGTAGATTTTGAAGGACTGTTAGAGAAGAGTTGTTAAGGTAGGATCATGAGCATCAGACCAACCTGGGTTTGACTTTTAGCTCTGTCACTGATTAGCATGTGACCTCAGGCAAGTTATTAAATAGCTCATAATTTTATCTGCCAAAAAATATTAACCGTGACACCTACATCCTACATAGTAGACTTGTCTGTATGCTGGACAGCCTGTTGGTCACTCCACACCATCAGCGCCATGCCTGTCTAAGGCTGGGAACTACCTTTCCCAGAATCTCCTTTCTTGTGTAATTCCAGGTTGGAGTTAGTGAATGAGACTTTGAGTTTGCAACTTGTGCAAGACTTGGTAGGCAGAAGTGAGGGGAGACCATTGTTCTCAGGGTAAATCTTGCTGAGGTTTATCAGACAGGGTCACAAGATGTGGGAGTCCACAGCCCTTTCTATGAACTCTCACTCTGTAGTGATGGCAGGATTCTCAGTCTTCACCCATCAGCTCTCTACCCATACTCCAGGCTTTAGGCTGAAGTCATCAGCAACTTTTTTTTCCAGTCTTTGGGCCGTCACTGTCTAGACTTTCACTACTTTACCTTCTCTCACATCTGGGCAAGCTTGCATTTCTATATGAAGCCGCTTATTTCTGTACAACCTGTAGTGGCTCTGATTTCCTGACTGAAATGTTATGGTACAGCATGGACAATCTAAAGACATATAGCAAGGACTTAACCAATTGTAGTCAATACTAATAATAATCAGAACAAGTATTGTTTAGAATAATTTGAGACTAAGAGATGATTGAAGTTAAACTATGTGAGTCCCATTGTTTAGGAACAGCAAAGATGAGGAAGGATACAAAAGGAGATATTCTTCATAGCCTAATGACAAGAACTGCTCCCATTTCTGTAACACTTTTCAATTCACAAAATGTTTGCACATTGTCTGTCCCTATAGTTGCAGCGTTTAGCTTTCCAATCAATGAATTGATCACCTACTTTATGACATGTATGGTTGTTACTGTGCTGCATGGTAATTAGGCATAAGTGGTAGTAGCCGGTTTATAAATGACTGCAATTGGAATTAATTTTAGGGAGCCAATTTTTTTTGTTTTGGTTCACAAATGTGGACAATTTTCCTTCATATCATGTTTTGTAGTTTCATAGATAAAAATACAAGTCTGCACAGCTCCTCAGATCCAGTTCCTTTTTTCTTGCTCTCTTCTAGGGCTGGGGTTTCTCTGCTCCTCTCTGTACCCAATTCCCATCCTTCCTTTGGCTATGGACGTCATAAGCAGAATGTCCTGTTTGCTCCTGGATCTGGCTTTCCTCATTGTTTGGATGGCACCAACGCTACCAGA
Source organism: Theropithecus gelada (assembly GCF_003255815.1). NCBI lineage: Eukaryota > Metazoa > Chordata > Mammalia > Primates > Cercopithecidae > Theropithecus > Theropithecus gelada. The sequence continues at coordinate 27,340,903 of NC_037679.1, read as the reverse complement.
ATGTCTAGAAAAACAAGGCTGTGGATGATCTGCCCCCGGAGCAAAACATAACCACTTTGCCACAAAGCAAGGAAGGGGCGACCAGCCTAGGGAAGGGAAAGGAGGAGATGCAGATCCAGTGTTTTGTCTCAGAGAGTTTTGAACCAGAAGTTGGCTGGAAAGCTTATGAAAAAGATAAAGGATTCTTTTTAGGATCCTGGCAATAGGAGGAGTCAGTTCTTTGCTAAGGCAGGAATTGGACAGGATGAGGCAATGTTCCATCTGGGACTCTACACTGTGGCAAAAGGAACTCATGCTGACAGGTACTCTCCTTCACTCCTGAAGGTTTGAAGACTAAGGGTCTAACAGCTGCATTGAAACTAGCTCCCAATAGGACCAGAGTATTTTTGTGTGTGTAAGCCTTCAAGTATGTACTGCTTGTTAGGAATACTGACTGATTAAACAGGAACATGCTCTCAGTGATGCACTGTCCATATTCCACTTCAAAGAAGGATGTGTTGCTGCTCTTACTCAGAGTGCTTTCTGCTGTCAGCTCCTTTAGAGGTTACCTCCACGGCAGATAGCCACTTTTTCCAAGGTTACAGCTTCCTAAGGAGGCTCATTTTGGCCCAAGGCAGGACACCTCTGACAAACCATTTTAGTTCATGATTTCTCATGGGGCTGGCTGAGGCTGTCAGGCCTGCCTTGCAGCTTGACTTCTCCTTCTACCCAGTTCTACTCCGTTGACCTCCCTTCCACAGGTGTTGATCTCAGGAACCCTCATTAACAGACATTCAGCACATTAAACTTCATCTCCGAGTTTGCTTTCCAGAGAACCCCGTCTGCAACAGACTGCTCTCCATAATTTCAATATTTGTTAATATTTCTATTTTACAGTTGTCCCCTCTGCCATTCTCTTTGACATCACTGGTTTATACCTGTTTTATTCATTTGCTGTCATTTCATGAAGTTTTAAGAGGAAATTGAAATGAATGCATGTCTGCCCTGGCATTCAGTTACTGTCATTTTATGAAGTTTTAAGAGGGAATGAAGATGCACATATGTGTCTGACCTGGCATTGTATTGGTCAGAGTTAAATTGCAGATAATACAATTTATTCTAGCTATTCAAAACAGAAAGGGTATTTTCAGGGTATTCAGTAGTGAGGAAGACCTATTGCAATAGTAGTCTACCAATTCTTCATTCTTCCTTTACAACGTGACTTTGCCACTCCTTCCATGTAGGGGTTGAGTCTATTTCCCTGGCCCTTGAATCTGGGATGGCCTTTTAACCTGCTTTGGCTAACAGAATGTGGTAGAGGTGACGGTATGCTATTTCTAAGCCAAGTCCTCAAGAGGCCTCACATACTTTGAAATCCTTTGGAATCCTCTGTACTTTGGATCCCTTTTGGAATCTTTCCTTTGCCATGAGAACAATCCAGGCTAGCCTGCTAGAAGATGAGAGCCCATGTGGAACCATGAAGAGTTGTCCTAGCTGAAGCCAACTGAGACCAGTCAGTTTCTAGCTAACCCATCAGCTGGCCACAAATCCACAAGCAGGCTTAGTGGGATTAGCCAAGCTCAACCTACATGAGCAGAACTGGCCAACTGACCCAGAGATTCATAAGCAATAATAAATGGTTATTATTTTAAGTTGCTGCATTTGAGAGTGTTTGTTATACAGCATTATTGTGGCAACCGATGATTGATACAAGTGGCTTAAAGAATCATTACGAGAGCTGAAGAAGTAGATTCTAGGGCCACACCACAGAACAGACTCACTAAAGGAGCCTACAGTCAGGAAGTCGTGGAACCAAGAATCTGCCTGCTAAGTTGAGACGCCTTTGCTACAAGCTCCGACTTCACCTCTGCTATGACCAGGAAGCTGCTGTTAGAGCTGCCAATTCCAGAACCATGCTGCTGTTGCTGCTACTGTCAAAAGCAGAGCAAACCTGTGCTCTGCTTTTTTCCCATCTAACTCAGTTTATGCAAGTGCTTCTGATCAGCAGAATGTAAATTATACCCACACTTCAGTTGCAAAGAGGTCTAAGGTCAAAGGGATTTTTAGTTTTCCAGCTTCTGCAGTAGGAGAAAGAGTTTGGTATGAATTTGGAATGACTCAGTCTCAGTGTCACCACAGCATGATTAACTAAAATATGTATGATTCCTGAAACTTATTCCATAGATAGTTCTCAATGATACTAAAACAATATATTTATTTGTGCAGTATTTTATATTTGGACATATCATGCTACACTGTAAACCATCATTAATTCAATTAATAGAAGTTGAGAGGTTGAAGGATGAATTGAATAACGTGGTACTAAGATTTTATGAACTAATTGCTCCAGCAAAATATATCTTTTTTTGAGATGGAGTCTTACTCTGTCGCCCAGGCTGGAGTGCAGTGGTGCAATTTCAGCTCACTGCAATCTCCACCTTCTGGGTTTAAGGAATTCTCCTGCCTCAGCCTCCTGAATAGCTGGGATTACAGGTGTGCACCACCATGCCTGGATAATTTTTGTATTTTTAATAGAGACAGGGTTTCACCATGTTGGCCAGGCTGATCTCAAACTCCTGACCTCATGATCTGCCTGCTTTGGCCTCCCAAAGTGCTGGGATTACAGGCGTGAGCCACCACACCAGGCCATAAAAACCTTTTAAGGGAATCAACAATTAAAAGCCACAAAGGAGAGGAAACTGACTTTATGTTCTGAAAAATTTTTGGTCTCTTATTGATACTTCAGATACCATTATCAGTAGAAAGACCAGTGATTTCAGAAAGAATAATAAGCAATCTGGGCTTAATCTGCAGTTATTTTATTTATTTATTTATTTATTTGAGATGGAGTCTCGCTCTGTTGCCCAGGCTGGAGTACAGTGGCACAATCTCGGCTCATTGCAACCTCTGCATCCCGGGTTCAAGCGATTCTTTTGCCTCAGCCTCCCTGAAACTTATAGGCATGTGCCACCATGCCCGGCGAATTTTTGTATTTTTAGTACAGACGGGGTTTCACCATATTAGCCAGGCTGGTCTCGAACTCCTGACCTCGTGATCCGCCCACCTTGGCCTCCCAAAGTGCTGGGATTATAGGTGCATATACATTATCTGTGATAAAAGAAATATTTCAAAATTTATTTTGGCATAAAGGTAGAGATTTACAAGATTCTTAGAAAGGCTGATCTGACCTTAAGACACAGAATCTGATTTGATGAGATGAAAGAATTCATGCTTTCAAATCAGCAGTTAGCAGTTCTAGAAAATATCTGCATCCCTGTGAGGACTTTTCAAAGAGATGGTGATTTAGGACAATGAATAATCAGTGAAGAAAAGGAAAGGGATTTCTCAGAACAGAATCATACAGTGAAGATATTAAAATGAAAGAAGTTTTGTGCCCCAAATGTATTCCCTAGGCCTTGTTGAACTGCAGCACAACATTATTATTATGGTATGTGAGGATTGCCAGTGGTTTATGCCTTACTGAGAATTACTTTACTCAGCTGCGGCCTTGTATGGTGAGGAGTCCTTTCGACTCACCAAAAAGAGAGAGAAAAAAAAGTCCTGTTGTCAAGAGAACCTGGAGTCCCTCCAAAAGGTGCCCCACTGATTCAAAAGCCAGACACTCCCTTGTCAACAAAGGCATCTCACGGCTAAAAGTCTGGAGGGCAAATTGCACTTGGCTCATGGCTAAGTCTTAATCATAGACCCTATTTATTCGATTCTTACTGACATTAATGTGAAGTATCAGCAATTTTGCTTCTCAGACAGAATCCATGGATTTAATTTTATCATTTTTTTTTAGTTGTGCAATCAGAAATTCATTCATAGGAGGAAAAATCAGTTAATACCTATGGAAAAATGCAAAAGAAAGCCGTTGTCAGCCTGATTGCTTTTTGGCAAAGGCTGAGTTCAAGATTTACCAATGAAAGCCCAATTAAGTGTCACCTGAGAGAATGTTAGCAGAGCTAAAGAGCATTACCAAGCCCAAAGACTGGCATTTCAGTTACCTTGTAAGGTATTTCAGAGAAAATTACATCTATGTAAACACAAGGCTGTGTATCACTACATTGGTAAAACAGTAGTTTCTAAAACAGCTTTACTCTGATTTCTGAAGCCACAAGAAAAAAGAAAAGACAACAGAAAGCAAGTAATTTACCTTTTTAGGAAGTGATCTTGAGCAAATGTTAGTTGAATCTTCTCAAGGAACATCTGGCTTGGATTCAGCTACCCAGGGCAGAACAAAATAAGTGAAAGGCCTTTAGATCAGGTGTTTCCCAGGATGGAATTTAAATTCAGCTTCTTTATCCTGCCTGCTCTTTAATCACCTATCTTAGATCAAACTTTCTGGCTCCAGGTTTAAAAGCATCTTTAGAATACCAAGGTGCTCATATTTAGCCCCTTTCTCACTTTCTCCTTTCTTTTTACTTCCTGTGTTCTTTGTGTATGTATCGGTCCCCCATTAGAAGATTATAATTACATTTGAAGACAGGGGCTATGTCTTATTCATCTTTGTACGTCCCTTCTTCAACCCTCGTCTGATGTGTTTGCTCATATACACTTTTCTTTTGTTAAAGAAAAATAAATATAGTTAGAGGCAAATACAAATTCTCCACTGTTTTAACTGCTACTGAGAAAATGATAGGAGATTATTAATTTGTGAAGCAGTCAACTTCCTTTTTTAATAGAATGAGTAGTAGATGAGGATATTTATATTTCAAGTGCAAATAAAATTTGCCTCAAAGGATTTTGATATGTTTTTGTCTCTAAAAGGAGCAACAGCCTTTTTGTGATGTACATGTCAAGATAAATCTAGAAAGGGCCAATGGAGTTATTTTATTTAAGGAGAATAGCCTCAGTGGTAACTATCAATACCTTAAAGTTTCTATATCTTACCAGTAAACTGAATAAAATGCTCTTTTCTTTATAGCTGCCGCTAATGGAGTTGGACTCATGAGTGAGGGAGAAAGTGCATGTGAATGACATCATTATACGACATCATACGACAGTTTTTTTCTTTCTTTTATTCACTTGTCTTTCTTTTATCTCAACTGATGGTATACCATACACAGTCTTCTAAGCCTTGCTTTTTTTCTTTGAGAGTCTTCTATGTTAGTTCATAAAGAGGTGCCTCTTGCTTGTTAGGGGTTGTATGGAAATGTGCAAGTTAATAAGCTGTTGCATGTCAGTTCCAGTCTCACCCTTCAGACTCTGCAAATCACATGGCCAGCTCCCTGTTCTGTTTGCCAAGAAAGGAGGCTAGGGAAAGACTGGGATGCTCTGTTTTGCTTGCTGTTCCTCCCCGCAGCACCTGAACAGTGATTTCTATCCCACAGTGGCAGTCTCCAGCTTTTCTCTTTTCCAGACGTTCCCAGAGGCAGTCTCATTTTGTCCCCTCAGAGGCACTACATCCGTGGGACAGTGGCCCTGTCTCAGTGGTCTGACCAACTCCAGGAGGACTCTCCTACAAACCTCCTCATTCTAGTAACCTCAACATTTTCCTTTTGTTCTCTCAGTCTTACAGTATGAGCTGCTTCCTGGAGTTCCTCTTCTTTCGCCTTTTGGCTTTAAGTTCTCCAATAACTAATGAACCAATAGCTTATATTAAGTTCTCTTTGTTGAAATGCCTAGTGTAGGATCTATTTTCCTAGCTGGACCTAACATATCCATGCAGGATCAGAAGGCCCAAAGGAGCAGAACAGTCTGCGCTACTCTTTGGATTTGGATGAACCGTAATCTATTTGACTAGTTCTCTCTAAATTGTAACTTTTGTAACTAGAAACAGTACATTAAACAACCTTAAATGAATACTTTTTTCACATATATGTGAGACTATCTGTAAGATAAATTTATAGAACAGGGACTCCTGGATCAAATTGCCAAAATGCCCTTCATAGAGGTGCAAATTCAGTCTCTCACAAGCAATAGACAGAAATCTATTCATATGAGAAACAGAGAAATCAACGAAGGGAAGAGTGAGCCAGGTGTCATACCATTGTCCCAGTAAGAGGGCCTTAGCTAGTAGAAAGGAGAAGCACAGCATGAGATCTGTCACTTGAGGAATTACTTTTTGGCTTAGACTCCATGGACTTCATTTTGAGCCCCTTGGCGATGAGAAAGGCTAAAATACGAATGAAAAGAAGGTTCTCTAAGATATAGTGTTACTCACTTCAAAGAGGGTAACACAAAAAGGAGAGGTGCTTTGCCAGAGATTGCCACCAATGCCAGGCAATTTGAGGAGTGGCTGCGCCCAGTTGCTATGCCCAGACTCAGTACCAAGCTAAAGTGACTGCGATAGCCAGCAGCAAGAGTGACACCTACAGATGCATGGTTATTGGAACAAGCGGCAGTGCTGCCCAGCATATGCTATGTGGTTGCTGCCAGCACATGTGAAACACCTCCTAGGGACTCCCCAAAAAATGGATGGAACTTTGTAGGGTACTGGGTACTGTTTCCTGTAGTAGCAGACAAGATAAGAGCTGGTAAAACACAGGCTACAAAACTCATTTACTAAGGTTGTCACTTTTTTTTTTTTTCCATTTCTATATGTTTGCCTCTTAAACTTGGGGAGGCTTTTGTTTAACAACAGTAAAGTAAAATCTTCTTCCTTAAGTCTTTATGATACTTCTCCAGCAAGCCTGGGATGTGACTGAGTTATTTTTACCATCTGCTGTTTGGTTTTCTGTCATTTACTCCCTGTTCAGCAGAGCTCTTCTGCAGTGATCACTGCCCTTGTTTTGCAGACAGGCTACATTCTACACACTTGCTCTTGCTGAGTTCACCTTAGCATTTTGTGGTAACAAAGCTGTGTGCACAACCAGAGTTGTGCCTTTCTTACTCTATAAGATGGGCTGCCTTCCTGCAGATGACTTTTGTTTTATGTTCCACTGTGTCTTGTTTGTGCCATTCTTAATTTACACGACAGAGATGCTGTCATCACCAATTAACATTAATCAAGGGCCCCCTGGATGCATGGCTGCATTGGGACTAATTTAATATGCTCTTTGTTCCAGATATCAGGTGGCTTCTTCAAATGCATTTTAAAGTATCTCAGTGATGATGAAGAAGAACGGATACATCAATCAGGATTCAGGAAGACAGCTTTTGCAGAAAATGCTTAAAGGGAAGCATCAAGCATTGGTGTTGATATTTGAAAGTTTAAGAGAGGTATACTTTTATTCAGTCAACACATGACAAATGTAAAAGGCACTCATTTGTTGTTCCTGGAACAAGCTTGGCAGCATTCCATTTAGACATCTGCCCTTTCATCGTCCCACTTTTTACTTATTGCGGTCCTTTCAGTCTGAGTATTTCCTCCTGAGGCATTTTTCTGCCCTCAGAAATGACTCCCTGCTCCCAGTTCCTGTAGCCTTTATCATTCACACCTTTCACTTCGAAATTTAGCACATGCCACATTACACCATTATTGAATAAATATATATCCTTCCCAAGTGTATCAGAGAACTATCTGGACAATTTGTTTCTTTCCCAATTCTCAGAATCAGCAGTGTTCTGTCAAGAAATATTTATCGACGATGATGGCAATAGTCGATTAAAATCAGATGAAGTTTCATTTTTAAAAAAAGGTTGAGAGGAGAGACAAGACTGAAGGTTTGGAAGTTGAGACTCACAAGCATCTTTAATAAACGTTTTCTCATCTAAGCGCTGTATGTACATCATTTAGGGGAGGGTAGAGATTGAGGGAGGAAGAACATCACTGGAGGAAGAGACAGCAGTTTGTCTTTCGAGTTTCAATAAAGCTTCAAAAATCCTGCCTAAGCTATATTTATTTTTTGGCCTTTCCCCTTTTATGTGACAATAAACTGTAATGCGGCTGTCAGTTGTACTAACCGGTATTCAGCAGAATAGATCTGAACACTTTCCTTTCAGAAAAAGAAGCGTTCGGTTCTATCATAGATTTTAGAATGAAGAACACACTGGGCCAGCGAGGCTGGCGGCTGGCGAATTCCACCAGCAAGTAGACGCATTGCTGCGCTGGAGCCCGCGAACCAGGGACCGGTCCACCCAACCCAGGAAGGCATCCCCGGGGTCCCGCCCAGCCTGGTTCCGGGAGCCTTATTGGCCGGCCTTCCGCCCGCCATCTCTATCAGCCCCCGGGATTTGGCACAAGCGGTAGGCGGCTCCTTTTCGGTCACTCATTGGTCAAATCCTAATGGAGGTAAGGCACTCTACGAGTTTCTATTGGTCCCTAGGCTCCAAAATGGGCGGGGAAAAACAGAGCGACAGGGCTCTAGGAGGGAAGCGCGGAGTGCGCCGGCGCGTAGTCGGGGACGCCGTGCCGAGGGTTTGCTAGGGAACAGACTGTTATCGCCCCGCCCCCTCGGAGCTTTTTGTCCCGTTAACTGTCGGAGTGGCGGGGGCTCCGGCGCCGGGCGACATGCCGGTGCGCTTCAAGGTGAGGCTGGGGTCCCCGGGCCGGAAGGTGGCTGGGGGGAGCCACGGCGGGGGAGGTGCGGGGCGTCGAGGTCACGCTGCTTTTCAACTCTGCAACCCTCGGCCCGGCAGAAGCTGCCAGCCCCAGGGCCTGCCTGAGGGGCCCCAGAATCTGCCCGCCACCTCTTACCTAGTTCTCTCTCCGCTCACTCACATTTGCAAGTTGCCGTGTGCCGAGGAGTCAGATGATGCGAGACAGATTTACTTAAGGGGACTCGAGAGGCGTGTAGATGGGAGGAGGCCACTTTGCGAAGAGAACTAAAGGCGACTTACGTTTGGGACACCTGTGGCCCATTTAGCTTAGCATTTAACCCCCATTACCTTTAAAACTTTAGTGTATGTGGCTTTTAAAGGCTTGAGAAATGGGTTCTTAGTAAAGATAGGGTATAAAGAAATACACATTTTTCATCGTTGTGCAT